>NC_091161.1:46720659-46769128 GCF_040958095.1 Procambarus clarkii
GCTGAATGGATATGTATAACTTTCTGGCATCAAAGTGCTAGGAGTTCTTGCCTACTGGGGACCACGAGCCAGAACCTGGCCCCCTCAGAGAGGCACGAGGAGCAATGGCCTATAGAAACCCCCTTGTGATTAGGAGCATTCTATGTCTGCCATCGACCGGGACAGGCACCCAGAAAGGTAGGCGCACCAAAACAAACCCCTATTCTGGTGAAATTATTGCTACCGAAAGCCGAACGAGTGGATAGAACTCCCCAAACAAAATTATCAAACTAGCATGACGTCATAACGTCGCCACGCCACCGTCTGTGCAACCCCCCTCCCCTCCCCGAGAGGGGGAAGGGGGAGCCACAGACCCTCCACACCGGCGATTCAACTGGCAATTCTTGGCTGATGGTATTACTGGCTGGTCAATTGCCTCTGGCTCCGGTTTTTGTTTCAGTTCTGTGCCTTGTGGTGTGGACTGTCTACCGGTGGGGTGTGAGCCAGGAGTAAGATTCCATGGTACTCGGGCTGCATGTGCCTAGGGCTATCTTCCCTAGGTGCCCTGTAAGTACTGCCCTTGGGGCCACCTTCCACAAGTCACCTTGGGTTCTACCTCCGCTGTGTCCTTTACTGCTCGGGAGTCGGTTGGGGTTTTGTTGCCCTGGTTTGTCTCTGGGTAAGTGGTAGTTTTCGTCACTGGTAGGGGCGCGGGGTACTGCACAGCTAGTTTTCACCATTAACAGCGGCCGGCTCTGTTCCGCCTGGGTACGTTGTCCTCTTGCGGGGTTTTTCTTTTGTTTTTTGTTTTTTGCCTGGTGGGGGGTCTGCTCTAACTATGGTCCCCCTTTCCTGTTCTAGGTGAATTTCTTTCGAATTCTTCTGTTGGCGGTACTCCCCGCTTGGCCCCCGTGAGTGGACATGTCCCGGGGTTCAGCTTTAGCAGTTTGTTGGTAGATTTGGGCGCCGGTTCGCGGTACCCTGCCTGGGCTTTCCTTAGCGGGTACCAAAGGCTAAGGGCCCTGGGAAACCCCACGGGGGCTCCGTGGTCCTCTAGGTGTGTCGTTGGAGTCCCCCTCGCATCCTACGAGTTTGACGGTTGATCTGTCCCCTTGTCTCAGGGGACACCGGTCCCCTGAGTCTCAACTCACCGGTCTCAACTCACCGGTTGTGCCTCCGCCATGCTGCCTGTTGGGTCCTTGTTCTTGTGACCCGGAGTCGTCCAATGATTGTTGTCGGTACGCGCTCTCCTTCACCCAGGCCACTGGTCGTGATAATCGGGTGCAGGCGGCTGCGGCTTTGCTTGCTGGGTGTGTGTTGCTGCAACGCTCTTGGTTTGCGGCCCCGGATGCCCCGAGGCTGCCCCGTTTTGGTGGATGGGGACTGGACTTGGGGGTGGGGGTCGCTTCGGCTCTGGCTCCTTCCGCTTCTTGTTCCTCCCCTTCTGTTCTACTCACTTCCTCCCTTGCTTCCTGCTCCGAACCATAGAAGGGTTTCGGCGTTGGGGCGGGGTCTGGTTGGGTTGAGACTCGGGCGGTCTCGGGGGTTTTCCTCTTCCGGGGTAGCGGCAGAGGCATTCGAGTTGGTTCCTCCTGCCGTGCAGTATGGGTCTGACCAGTGGGCTCCCTTCATTAGTGTTTGAACGGCTGCCCCAGCTTTTCCTTGTTAAGCTGGGGCTTTGGGGGTGCAACTCGGCCCTGGGTCATGCCGTAGAGGTTCCCGGGGTTAGGGAGGGGTTACCTGGGGGGCCTCGACCCCTTTTGCTCCTCTTGGGTCCTTGTACCTTTGGTGTGGGGCTGGCAGTTCCTCAGAGTGGGGTTGTTCCTTCCCTCTGTGTTCCTGTTGTTTTCGGGTATACCCCTCCCTGGGTTCGGTTCCATGTTCCTTCAGGTTCGTCGGTCCCGTCGTTCCTGGGGTTGGGTTTCACCCCCTTTTCCTTACCCTTTTTGCTCCTATGCTCCTATGTCACGATGCTGTTCACAAAAAAAAAAAAGTGTTCAGGTAAGGTACATCCATACAAGGTATGAAACAAACATTGATGGATTTCTATATTGACCTAGTACATAGTGCCTAAACCGCTTCGTATCATTGGCCCTGCATGTTCCTTGGTCAGGGGTGCTTGTCATGGTTCTCGTTGGTTCGCGAGTCTCTTCGTACCTTCCAATATTATTGGAACGTCTGTTGATTTTCGATGTAGTTTCCATCGGGTCTTTTGTCGGCCTTGTTGGATCCCTTCCATCATCTTTTTTTTTTTCGCCTCGTTTTCGCCTTGTTTTGTTCTCGCGTCGTCTCTACTTCCAGTTTCGGCGTTCCTTGTCTTCGTTTTGCACGCCTTCCTTGTGTTTGTACGATGTCTGTTCATTGTGTGTACGATTTGTGTACGTTTTGTGTCCGCCTGGTGTACGAGCCACGCCTCCCGGTGAACGGGTGGTGCGTTTCGTACCTTGTGTGCTGTGGCCGCGGTGTGCATTTTGTCTACGGGCGGTATGGTCGTGTGTTCGCGCCGTTTCTCGTGGTTTTCTACGGCTGCTCGTTTCTCCCTCCAGTCGTGGCCCTCTGGATGCTGAGGGTGTTTTGGATTTATATTTGGGGGTGTCACTTTGTTCTTCCTCTGTACTGCTTCGTCTTCTGCAGGGAGCGCACCTCTGCTGTCTTTCTCCTTCGACCTCGCATTTTATTCAGGTGAGGGTACATACTGTGCCTACTGCCTCGAGTATGCATGGCTTTCGGGTACACCTTTAGCGCTGCTCCTAGTATGTTACTTGGCTCGCCTGGGTTGTGGCACGGTTGTGTGTCTGCTCTGCAGGTGAGGTTGTCTTGTCTGGCGCTTCTGTCGGCCTAGTGCTGGTTCTCACTTTTGGTGGGGTGCTTGCCTAGTAGTGCTTGCGGGGGTTGAGCTCTGGCTCTTGGGCCCTGCCTCTCCTGTCAGTTGATGGTTGCGCAGTTTCCTGAGCCTCCTGGGCTCTGTCTTCTTGTTTGCTCTTGTGGGTGGTGTCTGCCTCCTCCACATGGCATTTTGGTGCTTTTGGCGTCCTTTCCCTCTGCCATTAATCGGGTTCTTTTTAGTGTACAGTATCCACTCAATTTAACGGCCTCTTTGTTGACCAGACCACACACTAGAAGTTGAAGGGACGACGACGTTTCAGTCCGTCCTGGACCATTCTCAGGTCGATTGTGATGAGGACAGGTAGGGACAGGCAATAAATAGGCCAGAGAGAGCTGAGGAGGAAAGTAAGGTGTAGGGGATAGTAGTAATAATGAGAACTGCAGAAGGCCTATTGGCCCATACGAGGCAGCTCCTATTATTACTACCGAAGGAGATAGTAATAGGAATAAGAAGAGGATAGCAAGGGAGCGTAGGAGAAGACAATGCACAGAAAAAGGGAGAAGAGAGAAAGAAAAAGGAAAGAGAAAAAGAAAAAGAAAGATAAATGGAAGGGGTAAGCTTATGTTAAGTCACGTTTGTTAGAAAGATTAGAGCATTTGAGTATATACTGTGAAAGGGAAGAGTCCACAGCAACAAAGCCAGGACTCAAGTTCATGTTGGGTACATTGTGTATAAGAGCCGATTCTACAAGACGGCGTCTGTGTAGAGTAGAGGCAGGAAAGATTATTTTGGAGGAAGACCAATCAATGGGATGATTAGAATCCCTCACATGGAAGAAGAGAGCATTGTTAGTGTCTGCAGACTTAACACTTCTCTTGTGTTCTTTAAGTCGATGTCATTCAGTGTATGGCCAGTTTCGCCAAAGTATTGGAGAGGACAAGATGAACAGGAAATAGAGTAGACACCAGCAGCGTTAGAAGCAGGAGGAGCAGTGTGAACTAGATTACTACGAAGTGTGTTAGTTTGTCGAAAGGCGAGTTTAATGTCAAGAGGACGAAAGGTATTGGTAAAAGTTTTGAGTTCAGATATGAAGGGAAGGCATAGTACAGTGCTACTAGTGTTGGAAGCAGGTTTAGGATGAAAGAAATTTCGTTTAGCTTGAGAGTAGGCACAGATGATGAAATGCAAAGGATAACCAAGGCGAGAGAATGATTTGTAGATAAAGGCAATTTCAGAATCAAGAAACTGAGGGTCGCTGATGCGTAGAGAGCGGAGGAAGAGAGAGACGAGGACACTTTTCTTAACAGGAGGAGGATTCAACATACTTCAGCCACGTTATTGTGACTCATCGCCTGCAAACGGCCTCTTTTATACCGATCTGCCGGTAATAACGACCGGTTTGGGAGACCGGTATTTAGAGCCTCATAAACGGTCTGGCGGTCGATATTACCGAAGGTCGGTATTGGGTTTGTCTTTGTATCAGAGGGTCCTTACATGGCAAGCAGGCCGCCTACCCCTTTCATCCCTTCCCTCACCTTCACTGAACCTCTACCTCCACACCCTCACTGCCTTCCCCCCCCCCCCCCAAGACCCTTCTGGGAAATGGCTCAGTAGACTGCCAGCCAGCCAGAGACAACCTGGAGAATATCCATCTAATAAAGCATTCATGAAGCAAGTATTTTATAACTTTTTATTATCCTAATAATATTACTAAACAAAATCTGTAAGCAAAAATATATATGATGTACATCCAGAATTAAATAAAAAACATCTGGTTAACTGGGTCAAGCGTTAGGCTTATCTCTTCCCTTCCCCACCACCGACAAACACACCCCCACCCGCCCCCCCCCCCATACTTCCCATACACATGCTCTCTCTCTGCTTTACCTCATCATCCATTACTCCATCCCTCCCTCCCTCCCTCTCTTCTTCCCCCCCTCCTTCCCAGCTCCCTCCATCCAACCATCCCTCCCTCCATCCCTCCTTCCCAGCTCCCTTTCTCCATCCAACCATCCCTCAACTCCATCCCTTTGTCCTTCCTTCCCTTCCTCCCTCCCTCCTTCCCTCCATCCCTTCCTCCCTCCTTCTCTCCCTCCCTCCTTCTCTCCCTCCCCTCCATGCCTCCTTCCCTCCATGCCTCCTTCCCTCCATCCCTCCCTCCATCCCTCTCTCGCTCCATCCCTCCCTCGCCCCATCCCTCCCTCCCTCCCTCCCTCCCTCCCTCCCTCCCTCCCTCCCTCCCTCCTTACCTCCATCTCTCCCTCCCCTCCATCCCTTCTTCCTTCCCTTCCTTCCTCCCTCCATCCCTCCCTCCCTTCTTCCTTCCTTCCATCCAAACATCTGGTTAACTGGGTCAAGTGTTAGGCTTATCTCTTCCCTTCCCCACCACCGACACACACACCCCCACCCCCACCCGCCCCCCCCCCATACTTCCCATACACGCTCTCTCTGCTTCACCTCAACATCCATTACTCCATCCCTCCCTCCCTCTCTTCTTCCCTCCATCACTCCCTTCATCCCTCCATCCCTCTCTTCTTCCCTCCATCACTCCCTTCATCCCTCCATCCCTTCCTCCATCCCTTCCTCCATCCCTCCCTCCATCCCTTCCTCCATCCCTCCCTCCCTCCTTCCCTCCATCACTCCCCTCCATCCCTTCCTCCCTCCTTCACTCCCTCCATCCCTTCCTCCCTCCTTCACTCCCTCCATCTCTCCCTCTCTCCCTCCCTCCTTCCCAGCTCCCTCCCTCCTTCCCAGCTCCCTCCCTCCTTCCCTCCATTCCTCCCCCATCCCTCCCTCCTTCCCTCCCTCCATCTCTCCCTCCTTCCCTCCCCTCCATCCCTTCCTCCCTCCTTCCTTCCATCTAAACATCTGGTTGCGAGCTGGTCCCTTCCCCTTCCAACGACACCCCCCCTCCCCCCCAAACTTCCCATACACACGCTTTCTCTGCTTCACCTCAACAACCATAGCGCCATCCCTCTCTCCCTCCCTCCATCAATCCATCCATCAATCCATCCATCCATCTCCATCCACTCCTGCCCTACCTACCACCCAGCCTCTGCCTGCCTGCTACCCTCCTTGCTGCTCCCTCCCTGCCTACCACCCAGCTGCCTCCCTCCCTCCCCACTTACCACTCAGCCTCTGCCTGCCTGCCTGCCTCCCTCCCAAGCTATGCCTGCCTGCCTCCCTCCCAAGCTCTGCCTACCTGCCTCCCTCCCAAGCTCTGCCTGCCTCCCTCCCTCCCAAGCTCTGCCTGCCTCCCTCCCTCCCTCCTTGCCTGTCCCTCCCTGCCTACCACCCAGCATCTGCCTTCCTCCTTGCCTCTCCCTCCCTGCCTACCTCCCAGCCTCTCCCTGCCTGCCTACATTTAAGCCTCTCCATCCCTGCCTGCCTGCCCATCCACCCACCAGTCAGCCATCACTGACACAACGAGTGCATTTGGAGCCGACATGGTGCACGGTACCTTGATTGTGCCGATATGTCCAACAAAGTAACGGAATGAATACTCCAGCCTCATGACAAATCAAAACAATGTGCCGTGAATCTGTGACGTCACAGGGTAGAAGGCACTAAAGTGGTGGACCCATTGGCTGTCTGTATAAAATATATCTTACCTGAACGTTGCTTGAAAAATTACCGACACTTCGGAAATACCGGAGCTCCGGAAATAACGACCAGGGTACAGCCCCATATAGGCCGTTAAATTAAGTGGATACTGTATGTGGCTCCTTTGGGTGCTCACTACCTCCTGTGTCCCCTTGTGCGTACCTGCATACGGACATAAGTACAGTGGCCCTGCGGAGGGCCTCTTGGCTCGTGCGAGGCAGCTACTAAATTAAATTACTGTAAATTTTGCTCTGAGGGGCGAGTTTATTGGGCAGCGTCACTCATCTTGTGAGTGGACACACCGCCATAGCAGCATGTACAACACTCCCCAATAGGAAGAAAACCCGCTGGGTTGTTCATCCTGTCACTTGTACCCAGACACAGCTGGGACTTGCTTAACTGTCTCAAATGAACAGCTACTCAAACAAGAAGATTAACATACATTCCCACTCACATGTCCAACCTGCCCTTGCACTAATAGTGGGGCCCCACCACCACGTTACGTGGTAATTGGTTCCGCACATCACCGGGCCTGTTACCGTGCCGGTCATTCCTCCTGTCTTTCCTGATTCTGAGCTTATCCCTTTTATGCCCATTGTTTCGTGCCCACAATGTGCCGCACGGGTGGCGTGTGCCACTATCCCAGTTTCTATTGTTTCGTGGAGATTGGTCAATAAACACAAACACTAAGGAACTACTTATCTTTTGTTGCATATACAGTAGTTGTGGGTGATCGTTGGCGGGCAATGGTGCGGGTTGGGCGCACTGAGTGTCGGTACGGTGTCTCACATGTCTGTTCTAGACCACACTTGCCGGTAGACTTGTTATTATTCGCTACTCTGCTGGTTATATGCTTGGGCGCCGCCTCAGTTTCCCACAGGTTGGCAGGACTTTTTGTTGGACGTACGGAACGGTTTGAGTTCCGTCGTTGGTACTTTGTAGAGCTTTGCTTCTCTAGTTAGGCTCATGCGTTTGGAGCGAGTATCTTCTTGGGATACTCTACTCCCTCCGCCACCTTTGTTCACTGACAGTATGGTTTTCGATCTGGAAGATCCTGTGTATCGAATTTACTCAGTTTCTATGATCGAGCAACAGAGATATTACAGGAAAGAGATGGTTAGGTTGACTGCATCTATCTGGACCTAAAAAAGGCTTTTGACAGAGTTCCACATAAGAGGTTATTCTGGAAACTGGAAAATATTGGAGGGGTGACAGGTACACTTCTAACATGGATGAAAAATTTCCTGACTGATAGAAAAATGAGGGCAGTGATCAGAGACAATGTATCGGACTGGAGAAATGTCACAAGTGGAGTACCACAGGGTTCAGTTCTTGCACCAGTGATGTTTATTGTCTACATAAATGATCTACCAGTTGGTATACAGAATTATATGAACATGTTAGCTGATGATGCTAAGATAATAGGAAGGATAAGAAACTAGATGATTGTTATGCCCTTCAAGATGACTTGGACAAAATAAGTATATGGAGCACCACTTGGCAAATGGAATTTAATGTTAATAAATGCCATGTTATGGAATGTGGAATAGGAGAACATAGACCCCACACAACCTATATATTATGTGAGAAATCTTTAAAGAATTCTGATAAAGAAAGAGATCTAGGGGTGGTTCTAGATAGAAAACTATCACCTGAGGACCACATAAAGAATATTGTGCAAGGAGCCTATGCTACACTTTCTAACTTCAGAATTGCTTTTAAATACATGGATGGCGATATACTAAAGAAATTGTTCACAACTTTTGTTAGGCCAAAGCTAGAATATGCAGCGGTTGTGTGGTGCCCATATCTTAAGAAGCACATCAACAAACTGGAAAAGGTGCAAAGACATGCTACTAAGTGGCTCCCAGAACTGAAGGGCAAGAGCTACGAAGAGAGGTTAGAGGCATTAAATATGCCAAAACTGGAAGACAGAAGAAAAAGAGGTGATATGATCACTACATACAAAATAATAACAGGAATTGATAAAATCGATAGGGAAGATTTCCTGAGACCTGGAACTTTAAGAACAAGAGGTCATAGATATAAACTAGCTAAACACAGATGCCGAAGAAATATAAGAAAATTCACTTTCGCAAACAGAGTGGTAGACGGTTGGAACAAGTTAGGTGAGAAGGTGGTGGAGGCCAAGACCGTCAGTAGTTTCAAAGCGTTATATGACAGAGTGCTGGAAAGACGGGACACCACGAGCATAGCTCTCATCCTGTAACTACACTTAGGAAATTACACTTAGGTAATTACTGTTCCATCCTTGTTTTCTCTTCCCCACTTGGCGGGATTGCGTCGATGGCTCCTGACTGGGGTGTTTGGTGTGGTGTTTGGTCACCTTGCATGTGTCTTTAGTGCCTTTTGTCCATCTTTTGTTCTTTGTTGTCCTGTGGGGCTCTGGCCCACATTTTGGTGCTTTTGTTTTCGTTGTAGACCCCTGGGTCTTTTCCCTGTCTGGACACTTTCCTTGCCTATCTTCGGTGCCTGACTGCACCCTCACGTAGCCGAGGGAGAAATCGTCTCAAGAACCTCAAGATAACCCTGCTGTCCGTAAGGTCCCTCAGGTATGTACGCGCTCCTCTACACATTTTGTGGTTGGTCGTGTGCGTTACTTTCCGGCCGCTCCTTGGGCCGTATTCGTGGTTTTCCTTACCTAATTCAGTTTTTCCTCCCCCATGCTACACTTTTTTGCCTGCCTCTGCCTGCCTGCCTGCCTCTCTGCCTGCCTGCCTCTCTGCCTGCCTGCCTGCCTGCTTGCCTGCTTGCCTGCCTTTCCCTCCCTAATTCTTCCATCCCCCCCTCACTACTTCTTTCCTGCCTACCTTCACCTCCCTTTCTCACTAATTCTCCCTCTCTCTCTAATTCTCCCCCCTCTCTCTCATACTGCCTCCCACCTAAGCTCCCATCCATCCACCCACCAGTCGGCAATCATTGACGCAATGCGTGCATTTTGAGCCGACATGGTGCACAGATGTTTCTTGATTGTGCAAATATGTAAAACAAAATCACAGAATGAACTCTCCAGCCTCATGACAAATCAAAATAACAGGAATAATAGGCCCTGAATCTGTGAAATCACAGGGTAGAAGACACTCTAGAGTAGTGGCGCCCAACATGGGCAGTGGGCAAACTGGACCATCTCCCACCCATCACCACGGGCCGGCGCGACGCTTGGTGGACCGCTTCCTACTCGAACTTTGTTCGTGTAGCATGACTCCCCAACCCCAATCGGGAAACTGGAAGTTTCGGATAACTAAAGTTCGGAAACCAAGTGGTGCTCTGTAGTTGGGTCCTATCAAATCCAAACAAACACTTTTCTAAGAATATAAAATACAGTACTTAACAAAGATCCTTAACTAAAAAATAAAAAACAGCCAAGAATACTGGACTGCATATTGGAAATGCACCTTAAAATTACAGTATATGGAATAGGTGAAACTTGGGTGGGGGGGGAGGGGACAAATTGGGCATTGGCCATGCTATGATCATGGAAAATTGGGTAAATTTGGTAGAAAATGTCTTAAATATGGATAAATTGGGATATATTTGGTAAATTATATATATGATATATATTATATATATTATATATATTAGATATATATATATATATATATATATATATATATATATATATATATATATATATATATATATTATATATTTGATATATTTTGGTAAATTTGGTCTTAGCCATGTTAGGGTTAGGTCTGGTTTTAGGTTAGGTTAGGTTTGAGTAAGTTAGGTTAGGTAAGTCAGATTAAGTTAGGTTTGGGTAAGTTAGGTAAGTTACATTAGGTAAGTTACATTAGGTTAGGTAAGTTACATTAGGTTAGGTAAGTTATGTTAGGGTAGGTTAGGTCAGGTAGGTTCGGTTAGGCAAGTTATGTTAGGTAGGAAAGGTTAGGTTGGGTTGGGTTAGATTAGGTTTAGTTAACCCTTAACATGCTAGGGGTATAATATCCTTTCTTCCCCTCAGGCGCATGTAATTTTGAAAAAAAAAAAAAAAATTCTTCCTAACCTGTTAATTTGTGTTCATTGATCACGGGAAAAATAATAAAAAAATCGTAAGTGGCATATATTGCCCGCTATAGGGCGGGGAAATCTGGCAAAAAATAGGCGCTGACTCAGCGTGCGTCCCAGGCGGTCTGTTGCTCGCCAGCTGTCAGGCCGGAGTTGCCACAAAGAGATAATTACCTAATTATTTCAATGTCTCTGATTTTTCATAGTTTTTTTGCTGTAATATTATTCAATAGTGTGTAGTTTGATATATTTATATAATAAAATGAGTGAATCATTGCTGTACTCAAAAATATGGTGTGCATATTGTTGATTCAATTATGTTCATCAATCAGTGAACAAATACTTTGTCGGTTATTACACTATAAGCACAGGTTATATACAGTATAAGTATCTGCATGTTTTGTTCACTAGAACGAACCACTAAGTAGCTATTATGAGTCAAAAAGTAACGAGGAGTGACCGCTGTGTACCAACCAGCCACTCCCGCCCTCCCTCAAGTCATCTGACTCGCCCACATTCTCCTACAATACTGTTTTTGCTATAATTCACTATATACAGACATTATATATAAGTATCTACATGTTTTGTTCACCATAACTGTACATCTAAGCTTGTATGGTGAGTAAAGGCACAAAGACGTAGGACCTTACACAATCAGCTGATGGCTGCCGCCCTCAAGGCCAGACGCACTAATATTTCTCCTCCAACAATACTGTGTGGTGTTGTTATGCTATATACACACATTATATATAATATCTACCTGTTTTATTCACCATACTTGTACAAATAAACCGGTATGGTGCCCAAAGACCATCGTGGTAACCAGTAAACAACACCGTTGTCTGCACGGTGGCGTCGTGCAGACGACACCACCGCCCTCACCAAAATGGCGGCTCCCAACCTTCTCTTGCTGTTTATACCCTCTATACACAAGTCCTTATTGGCCCTAGAGAGTCAGACCTCAGGCCTAAGTGTTAAATGGTTGGCCATTGCCAAAATAATGGGTGGAGCCCTGGGGCTGTATTAGATGGTGGGAGGAGTAATCCTTTCCAGCAATAAGCTGCTAAAACAAAATTTTGGTATGGTGTCTAGGGAGTGTGTGGAATAAGGGCCGCAAGCCCGCATCCAAGGGGCTGAGGGCAGCCGTCAACATCTTTGCCTCAGTGCGATTTTAAGGTATTGTGCACTGATTCATGTCCTCAGTAGATATCCATTGTGCCTCTAGGGGAATAGAATAGAATAGGGTATATGTTCAAGCCTGTCTCCTCCAAGATAAAGAGTAGGGACATTTGACTCGCCTGGTATGGGGAAGAGACCGGGGAGAGGGAATTGTGAGGGAGATGGAGAGGGAAATCTGAGTGGGGAGGAGTTGAGTGGGGGAAGCCAAAGGTATCAGGGCCACCCTTAGGTCAACCTCTTGGCTCCTGACAAATGGGCGACAGGGGGGGGGGGAAGAGGAGGAGACGAATGACGGGCAAGGGGAGGGGAGAAAGGGAGAAGGAAGGAGGGGAGAGGGGAGAAGGAAAGGAGGGGAGAAGGGAGAACCAATGATCTGAGAACCAGATCATTACATAGCAATGGACTTGTATAGTAATTATCTGTGTATAGGATGTGGCCCTTGTTCATCCTCCACAAACGAAACCAGAGAAACCATGTTCGTCGTTACCGGGAATGTCTACATCGCTAGCTGAATACAGGAATCATGTGTAACACGTATCCTGTTTCACAGTCACACAGTACAAAGAATATCAATCCAAATCTGTTTCGTTTGGAGGGAATATACCGTTTGAATGAAACACGTCCTTTGAAAAGTACAAGGGATTCATCAATCACCCGCTTCTGTGCTGGTACGTAAAAATCTCTTGAATTTTCCAATCACTTCATTCATATAGTGCCTCACTCTCCAAAGTCTATCATCCTCTGTCCGGTCCTCATTACTTGCAAAATGCAGACACCTGAGGAGTATCTGAAATCTGTCTCGTGACATATATTTCCCGAAGAAAGGTGTTGGAATAGTCAGATCTTTGCTCCAGTAATCTGTGAGAGCGTGTTTGACACAGTGTTTCATCAACATACTTGTCGCTAGAAACATATTTCACCAACATTGGTGGTTTTCCAACGTTGCAATCGTGAAAATTCTGTTCTCTCTCTTCTAATGAGATGAGCTGCATAAAGGTTCGTTTGGTGTACAATATGTTCCATGAGCGGCTCATCATAGAATGCTGTAAAATAATCACATTCACTCACATCCTCTCCATTATCAGGGAAAAGCTCTGTAATCCCAACGTCTTTATTGTCAAAGGCAGGAATTCGGGGAATAAACCCAGCACCAATACTCCACACTAGTACACCTAGTGTCCTGCAAGACACAGGGGACGCAACAGGGGCACTACGGCGAGGAAGCGATGCACCCTGTGGACCAGGAGCTGAAGCCCGTCTACGCACAGTACGGCCACTACATGCACATGAGGTAGAGGCACGTGAACATGAGGCTCTTGGTGCCTCATGTTGTTCCATGTGGTGGCGCTTGGCTGGGCGAGACGCTGCTGACGCGACAAAATCTCGCCCAGAAACACCACTGGTACTGGCACCAGGCTCGGTAACACTGTTCTGAATCCACTTCACTAAAACCAGAAAGAGAGTCACCTTCCTCTGACTCGTCATCGAACAGATCCTCAGACTGTAAATAAGCACAGGAACTGTGAGGTCGAGGATGAATTGGGGTAGACACTGGGCGAGGTGGCATGGGTGAGCATATAGGCATCGCCATGGGAGGAGGCTGTATCTCATTTTCACTGTCCGTGCTATCATCATCGGTCAATTGTGTGTAGTCTTTACAAATATCAGTCATCAAAGTCACTTTCCTCACCATCGGAAAATAATTCACTGGTTATTTGCTCTTGGGTGAGTGATTGTGTGGGGCGTGCCCGGGAAGCGTTCGGCCGTGCGCTCGACATGGTGGCTGCTGGGTAACTGAGGCCTCCCACGCGATAGTAGCGTGAGCTGGATTTTTTTCAAAATGGCGGCTGTTTACTATAGCCCCTGGGCAGCATATGGGGACCCCCTATACCCCGCAGGCCTTTCAAATCGTGCGCGGTACTCCAAATCATCATATGATGCGATGCGCAATTTAAGGGTTAAGTAAGTTATGTTAGGTACGCTAGTTAAGTTCAGTTTGGGCAAGTTAGGTTAGGTAGGTTCGATTAAGTTATGATAGGTTAAGCTAGTTAAGGTAGGTTAGGTTATGTTGGGTTAGGTTTGGGTAAGTTAGGATAGGTTAGGTTTAGTTAAGTTAGGTTAGTTAAGTTAGGTTTGGGTAAGTTAGGTTAAGTTAGCTTAGGTTAGTTAAGTTTAGCATAGGTTAGGTTAGGTAAGTTTAGGTTAGGTTAGGTTAAGTTTGGGTAAGCTATGTTAGGTGGGGTTATGCAGGGATGTTCAAAGAACAGTTTTAAGATAAAGTGACTAGGAAAATATATTTAACAGAAGTATAAGTTTGATATGAAAAGTTGAACTAGTTACGTTTGGGAGTGTTATTTAATGCTTGAAGATGTCTCAGAGAACATTATTGATGTCTTAGAGAACAGCTTTGATGAAGGAAGATATCTTAGAGAACAACATTGATGAACGAAGGTGACTGAGAATAACTTTTGATGACTAAGAATAACTTTAATATCTTAGAAAGCAACTTTGATGACTGAGACTAACTTTTAATGACTCTGAGAATGACTTTTGAGGACATAGGTAGTATTTTGAGGTCTTTAAGATTAACTTTTGTTGGCTCTGAGAATAACTTTTGATGAACGAAGATGTCTTAGAAAAACAACTTCGATGAACGAAGGTGACTTTGAGATTAACTTTGATGACTCTGAGAATAACCTTGATGGCTCTGAGAGTAACTTTGATGACTCTGAGATTAACTCTGATGACTGAGAATAACTTTTGATGTCACTGAGAATAATTTTTGAGGACGAGAGTTGTTTTTTGACGTCTTTGAGTGCATTATTGATGTCTTTGATTGTGTGTTTTGATGTATCAGAGTAACTTTGGTGTCCCGAAGAGTGTCTTTGATGTCTCGAAGAGTGTCCTTGACTATTTTTTTCTTAATGACACAAAATTTTAGTTAAGAACAGTGTTGAAAGATTCCCTTTAACTATTTTTGTACTCTAAGAAGTATACTGGACGACTATTGTCGCTAATGAAATGGATGTGGACGCTACTGGGCCTGCTGACGAAACTGACGAAGAGGCCACAGACTTTGATGGGATGCCACATCAAAGTCTGTGGCCTCTTCGTCAGTTTCGTCAGCAGGCCCAGTAGCGTCCACATCCATTTCATTAGCGACAATAGTCGTCCAGTATACTTCTTAGAGTACAAAAATAGTACAAATCCCATGTCGAAACCGTGATGAACCCATCTCTGCCAATGTCTCAGGTCGATGATATTTTGTGTAAGGTGTGCTTTAATACATTGGGTGTCATACTGCTGCCCTGCAGATATATGGTAACGTGCGGTGTTTGTCTCGTATCTGTGAGAAAGTGCCCTATTTGCAGATGCGGCATTTCGTATGTTCGTCAACCGATTATTTCCTAAGATGACAAAAAGGCATAGACACTTATTTATTTATGTAAATAAAACTTGTACAAATGTTGAGTTATTTTTCTTTTTATATCCATAAATTGGTATAAATAAGCCCATATTTTCTTGAACAGTATTTTCTTTTTTGGATGGGGGGGGAGGGCAAACAAATACTCAAAGAGGTCGTAATGCTTGTAAGAACAAAACATTTTTCCAACCGTCACTGGCGAGTCGCCGGCTGGATGGATTGCAATTGCTTAGTTTCTGCCTAAAATAGTTGGTTAGGGGGGGGGGGAGACACTGCCTCATTTAGTAAAATTTGCTATGTCCAATAGCTAGGATGTTGGGAACTGAACGAGGTGTCTGCAAGAAGGTTGCTCAACATCCCGTGCGAATATGGACAAAATAGAATTTCTCTCTCTCTCTCTCTCTTTCAGAGGTAAAGAACCTTTTGAGAACTAGCACTCAAAAGGTTAAAAAGATTAAAATAATTTTTATAATTAGAGGGTCAACTAAGATACCGCACTATTTAGAGAAATTTACCATGTCCAATAGCTCGGACTTGGGGAACTGAATGAGGGTCTGCATGAAGGTTGCTCTGCACCAGAGTGAAGAAGGAAAAATGTGGGATTGGATGGAGAGAGAGATAAATAAACATAGGGAAAGAATAGGATGGGGAAAACGAGAGAGAGAGAACTTTTTGAGAAAATATACTAAAAATATTTTTTCTCACTTTTGTATCTACACAACATGAGAGCACACAGATATTAAAAGTACACTCCCAGACCTAACTGCCGAACCTCAATCATTTGTTTATTCCATCTGTTCGTTGCTATCCGACCAGTGACCACCTATGTAGTTCCGCGGCCGGCCACCGATGTAGCTGGTGGCGCTGCTGTTTGTCTTGTTTACCCGCGGCCGACAAAACCCTACCTCTCGCTCACTTATATATCATTGGATATTTTTTGCATCTTGCCACTATTGCGTTTGGAAATGCAGGAAATATGTTGTTTAGGGCTTCAACTAGTAGTGAAGACAAGAGAAAATATATTGTGATGATCGATTATTAGAGCATTCAGCTTATAAAGGAAGATGAATCTGGAATGTCTCCTGTGTGGTGGTTGTGGTGGATGTGTGGTGCGATAGATGTGCAGAGGAATGTGTGTATAAATTCGGGTTTGTGATTCTCTCTCTCCTGACCAAATTTATAATGCCGATGAAACAAGTTTGTACTGGTGTATCTTAACCTAACCAAACCAAACCAAACCAATCATAGCCAAGCAGAACTAAACATAACCCAGCCAAGCAGAACCAAACAAAACCCAGCCAAGCCAAACCAAACATAACCAAGCCAAACCAAACATAACCCAGCCATGCCAAACCAAACATAACCCAGCCAAGCCAAACCAAACATAACCCAGCCAAGCCAAACCAAACATAACCCAGCCAAACCAAACATAACCCAGCCATGCCAAACCAAACATAACCCAGCCAAGCCAAACCAAACCCAACCAAACCAAACCCAGCCAAGCCAAACCAAACCCAGCAAAGCCAAACCAAACCCAGCCAAACCAAACCAAACCTAGCCAAACCAAACCCAGCCAAACCAAACCCAATCTTACCTAACCAAACTCAGCCAAACCAATGTTAACTAAACCTAACCAAACCCAAGCAAACCCAAGCAAGAATGACCTTACCTAACCAAAGCAAACCTAACCTAACCTAACCAAAGCAAACCTAACCTAACCAAAGCAAACCTAACCTAACCAAACCTAACCTAACCAAAGCAAACCTAACCAAAGCAAACCTAACCAAAGCAAACCTAACCAAAGCAAACCTAACCAAAGCAAACCTAACCAAAGCAAACCTAACCAAAGCAAACCTAACCAAAGCAAACCTAACCAAAGCAAACCTAACCCAGGCAAACCTAACCTAACCCAAGCAAACCTAACCTAACCAAAGCAAACCTAACCAAAGCAAACCTAACCAAACCCAACCCAACCTAACCAAACCCAACCCAACCTAACCAAACCTAACCTAACCAAAGCAAACCTAACCAAACCCAACCTAACCAAACCTAACCTAACCAAAGCAAACCTAAACCAAAGCAAACCTAATCAAAGCAAACCTAACCAAAGCAAACCTAAACCAAAGCAAACCTAACCAAAGCAAACCTAATCAAAGCAAACCTAACCAAACCAAAGCAAAACAAACCTAACCTAACCAAAGCTAACTAAACAACCTAACCTAATCAAACAAAAACCGAACCCTCCCCTCAACATTTGTGCCTCAACCCCCAGTTAACACCACTACTGTATACTCATCAACACATCATTCCACGATCATAATTATTAATTGTTATAATATGTAGAGAAACATGTGGACACTTGGTAAGCACCCATATTCACTGATGCTGTATTACCAGTATTCTGTGGCATTTTGTCTGAAGTATCTAGTGAAACAACAATGTACTGTTACGTACTTTTTTACATAAGGATATTATTTTTCGTGCTTAGGGAAGAATTTGACTACTTATCCAGACACGACTACATATCCAATCATAGATGGGCCCGAGGTGTCTGGATGATAGGATGTTGAGTGTATTACTTTATATGGTTATATTATATTTCTTATTTTTTAAAGATAGATAATAGGAATGAGCACGCCAGCCAAACCTGATTTATTAAAATATAATATAAGGAATGGGTTAAAGTATGTATGTAATGTTTATTATAAAATCATTATAATACATTCTTTTTCTTCATTATAATACACACTTTATATAGAAAATATAATGACAATATTAATTTTGTTCATAGTTTACTCATTATTTTTAAATATAGAGTTTTTTGCAAGATCATTGCTGATATGCGCCCAGGGATTTGGGTGGCGGCGTTCCCTTTGGATACATATATAGTTTTGCGAAATCATGTTGATTCATGCGTGAGTGGGGTGGCTTCGGGAAGACTGTAGGACATTTGCTGGGGAAGGGAAGGGGTGTGCGAGGTAGTTGTTCCCGAGTTCAGAGGTGTGAGTGTATTTAAGTTTGAAGCTGTTTTTATTTTTTACTAATTTTACGGCCGTGGCGGGTAGGCAGTTCCGCACAAAACATGATTTTTTTTTTTGTTTTATTATTAATTTTTGTGACTGACTGCAAATGCTAGTAGGTAGCTTCGACGAGGGCAGGAAGCCGGTGGCTTGTCTGAGGTCTCTCCATTTTGCCCTGATGATCCTTTCGTTTTTTTTTTTTTCTAAAAGCTCAGAAGAGTTTATTTGGCTGATTTTTCGGCTTCGGCAGGAAGGTGGTTCCATAAGTTATTATAACCTGCCATAGGACGGTTTTCTTTATGCTGTCCCTCATTCCAATGGCTTAAGAAATACTATTGTTGAGATAACTGTTATAATTGTACTTACGGAATCTTGGGGATAGAATTTGAGAAATATATATGTAGCTTCGGTGATTATATCAATGAGAGAAATGGCGAATATATTGGGACCCTCGACAATAACAAATGTGATTTGTTGTGATGCCAAAAAATATAGCTTAATACAGAACATATATATATTATACAAGGAATTAAACTTTTATTAATTGAACACTAAAGAGGTAATTAATCTTTACAAGTGTTAAGATATTGAGGTTGGGACTCTGCCCCCTCACGAAATGGCTGATGCAACTGGGAAAATCGTGTATAATTCTAAAAATTGCATAACTCTCACCAATGCTTTCTAAATTTTTATTTCAAAGGTTAACATTTGTTTTGTGGCATATTTTCATATTAAAAATAAATTCAAACCTCTGCAAATATAAATATAAAGCGCTTGGAACTATAGAAAATGCAGCATTGCTATGTTTTGTATTGCAAAAAAATCCAACTGACTTCATGTTCAAATAACGACAGTTTATCGCAGTTGACCCTTAAACATCCCGTTTGTTCATTAAATCCCCTATTGATGATTTTTTTATAATTATACATAAAGTGATGTAAGCTTTGCTATGGTGACCCCCTCCCCATCCGGCCCGTTGGCGTCGTGAGGGGGCTTGGTGGACGGCTGCCGGAGTGTGATGCTCCGTGGGGCAGTCCTCTGTGCTTTTCTGGCCTTGCACTCCTGCTGCTGTCTTCTCTATAATTGTGCCGGATCGCTTTTCCTTTTCCTTATGTTTCGTTTTTCTCCCCCCTCTTCTCCTATCTGCTTGTCGTTTCCTCCCGACCTTTTGCTTGTTTTGGATTATTTCTTTGGACTTCTTCTATTTTGACGCCCGGGTGCTTGAGGAGGCATACTCTTGCACCCGTAGAACTGTAGTACCCAACGTCTCAAGCGAGGGGAACCTTTTATTGTCAATCCCCCTTTCGTCGCTGAACCTGATCTCGACGGACTGACGGTTCTTAAGGTGGCGTTTGTGGGGCGTATACTCACGACGCACCCCTAGGGGGCCCCGGCATGATTGGCGATAGCTTCATGTTGGGTGTCCTGCCTCTAATTGTGGCTCCATGGTGGGTATGGGGGCACATTCGTGGTTGAATTTCTTTCTCTTCGTCTCTATGTTGAATGTTTCCATTGTACCCTCTCAGGCTCGTGGGGTGGGCGACCAAGCCCCCGAGTCGGCCTGTATTGGAAGACCAGGCTCTGTAGCTTTCGCTGCGTTGGGCCCCAACCTTGCTCCTCCTTTGACTGTCCTGACTTCTTCCCCCAGCTCCCCTCCCTCCTCTGTGGTTGGGTCGAGCCTCCAACCCCCGGTGGTGACCACTTCGTCCCCTGGTGCGGCTAAGTCTCTCGTTGTGACTACTGCGCATTTTGACCCCCTCTCTCTCTCTGGGGGTTCTCAACGCCGTTCGCGCCCCAGCCGCACTCGCTCGATTCCTTCCCGTGCTGATGCGTATCAGGCCTTGTTTGATCCTGCTTCATGGGCCAAATACTTTGATCTCCTCCCTCTTGACGATTTCTCCCTCCATCGGCATCTTGTAGATTCCGTGGATGCATCTGTTACTTTCAACCCCACTCGTCTCGGTACACGTGTCGTTGCTGCTCCTTCTCAGGATGCAGCTTCTCGCTTGGCTGCCTTATCTTGCCTTGGCGAGATTCCTGTTCGGGTCTCCAAGAACGTTCAGATGAATGTCAGTGTTGGCACTATTCTCCTCCCACCTCATGTTGCAACCGGTGTTCGGAATCTGCAGGATTGCCACGATAATATTCGGCATATCCTTGATACCCAGGGCCATTCTGTCCTCCAAGTTGACTCGTTTACTCGTCCCCCTCGTGGTCGTCGCCGTCAACCCCTTCGCGTTGTGAAGATTACCTTTGATGGTAGGACCCTTCCATCCTTTGTCATTCTTGCTGGTGCTAGGTGCTCTGTCCAGGAGTATATTCCTTCTCCTCGACTTTGTAACAAGTGCTGGAGGTTTGGGCATGGTGCCCTCCGCTGCTCTGGGACTCTCTCTCTCTGTCCTTTGTGTGGGGGTGAAGGTCACTCTAAGTCGGAGTGCACTTCTCCCCAAGCTCGCTGCCTCAACTGCGGTGAGGCCCATCCTACCTTCTCCCGTGCCTGTGTCCATTACAAGCTTGAGGCAGCCGTCCTCAACCTGAAGCACCGGGAGCGTTTATCTTTTCCTGAGGCGAGGCGCCAGGTTCGCCGGCTCCCGCCTTATACTAACATCTCTTATGCTCGCGTGTTGCGCTCTTCCTCTCCTCGTCCTTCCCCCCTTCCTCAGACTCACAACCGTTTCCGGGCCTTGGACCCTGATACGCCCACTGCCCCCTTCTGTGTCCCTTTGTGTTCTGTCCCGAGGGGTCCCCCTCCTGGTCCTCTGTCTGGGGTTCCCCTTCTTTCTACCCGGTCTGTCATGTCTCCTGTGTCTTCTTCCTCGTCCCCCTCCGATCCTCCTTCCCTTCCTCTTCCTCCATCTATCGGCTCTCCCCGCCGCCTGTCGGTGCAGGCGGATGTCCATCGCTCTCCTAACGGCCGTCGTGTGTGCTCTCGTTAATCTTCTCCTGTTGAGACACTGGAATCCGTTGCCCGGTACGTAGTTGCTGGGACATCAGTCTCTTGAAGTCAGAAGCGTAAGCCTGGCTCCTCTCCTTCCTCCTCCCCGGCGGGTAAGAAGGCTTCGCTTTCTTCCTCAGCTCCTACTTCTGGCTCTGTTGCTCCTTCCCCTCCCGTTTCAGTGATTGCGCCCCCTGTTCCTGCTATGGAGGTTTCTTTGGTCTCTGCTTCCCTTTCGGTTGCTGCTCTTGCTGGGGTGCGCTCCCCTCTTTCTACTCTCCCTCATCCTGCTGCTGTCCTTGACTGCTCCTCTCCATTGTCTCCTCCTTCCTCCTCCTCCTCCTCTTCCTCCTCCTCCTCCTCTTCCTCCTCCTCTTCCTCCTCCTCCTCCTCCGGACCCCGCCCATCCACCTCTGATCTGTTCTCCCATTTCCTTCCCTCCGTCTTTGCTCAGTTTACCCATGCCCACTAATCCTGACTTTGCTGACCCTGATCCCGACCCCGATATTCTTTAACGTACTCTGTTGCTCTTTCGCCTTTGTTTCTTCCTTGTTCTCTGTTTTTGTCCTTTCTCTTCTCGTCGTTGTCCATTCTTCAATGGAACGTTCGAGGTTATTACGCCAATTTCCTTGAACTCCAACTTCTGATTTCGCGGTTTTCGCCCTTTGTGTCTGTCTCCAGGAGCTGATGCTTGGTGCTCGTCCTGGTCATTTTCGTGGCTATTCCTTTCTCTCCCCCCCCCCCCCCCAGCCGTTGCTGGGGCTTCTAATTCTTCTGCTCTCTTGATTCGTGCTGATGTTCCCTTTGTTCCTTTACGTTTTCCTTCGCCTCTCCATTGTTCTGCTGCTCGTGTGTTTGTGGGGAAATGGTACACAGTTTGTTCCATTTATCTCCCCCCGAGTGTCCCGCTCTCTCTTCCTGATTCGAAACACCACCTAGACTCCTTGCCGGAGCCTGTGCTCCTGCTGGGTGACTTCAATTGTCATCATTCTCTTTGGGGTGACGTTCTGACGAATACCCGGGGTCGCCTTCTTGAGCCGTTTATCCTCTCTTCTTCCCTGTCTCTTCTGAATTCTGGTGAGCCCACTCATTTGGACTCTCGGACTCGCACCCTTTCTTGTCTTGATCTTTCTCTCTGCTCTTCTTCTCTTTACTTAGATTTCACGTGGCAGGTTCTTGATGAACTCCATGGAAGTGATCATTTCCCCATCCTTGTTACCTTTTTCTCTATTCGCCCTTCCCTCTCTTTCCCTAGGTGGCAGTTTGCTAAGGCGGACTGGACCCTATTTACCCTCAGTGCTGCTCTCTCTGACATCTCCCTTCTGCCTCTCTCTCGCGCTCTCCTCCTTTTTCATGACACTGTCTTCAATGCTGCCCTCCGCTCTATTCCTCGATCTTCCTCTCGGGGTTCACGGAAGTGCGTTCCCTGGTGGAATGCAGACTGTGCTCGGGCTGTCCGCTGTAAGCGTGCAGCCTGGAAGAGGCACCGCCGTAGGCAGACGACCGATTCTTTTCTTTTCTTTCGGAAAGCGAGTGCGGTGGCCCGTAGGGCCATCCGTCCGGCTAAACGTGAATGTTGGGCATCTTATGTCTCAACAATTACGTCCGAAACCCCTCTGACCCAGATCTGGAAGCGTATCCGCAAGATAGCGGGTAAGTTCGTTCCCGATGTTTCACCGGTCCTTCACCTCCATGATACTCTTGTGGCGGACCCGTTGCAGGTCGCTTCCGAACTGGGTTCCCACTTTCCTTCTGTTAGCTCTGGTCTTCATCTTCCCCAATCTTTCCTTCTTCGTAAACCTGTCCTTGAGTCTCGTCCTTTAGATTTCTGCACTCATCTTCAGCTTCCCTATAATGATCCCTTCTCTCTCTCTGAACTTCGTTCTGCCCTGGCCCTCTGTGGTTCTACGGCGGCGGGCTTCGATGGTATTCATTATGAGATGCTTCGCCATCTCCCTCCGTGCACGTCTCAGTATTTACTGAGTCTGTATAATCGGATCTGGGAGTCGTCGTCAGTCCCTGAGGACTGGCTCGATGCCGTTGTCCTCCCTGTTCGCAAACCGGGGTCTCTGGGTACTTCCCCTAAGGACTTTTGCCCTATTGCTCTCACAAGTTGTGTCTGCAAACTCTTTGAACGTATGGTTAACGTTCGTCTGATGTGGTTCCTGGAACACCATCACCTCCTCTCCCCTTCTTAATTTGGTTTCCGCAAGTGCCGCAGCACGACAGATGTCCTGGTGAACTTGGAGGTCTATATTCGTACTGCTTTTGCTGCGAAGACCTCCGTTGTTGCCGTCCTTTTTGACCTGGAAAAAGCTTACGACACCACTTGGCGTTATCATATCCTATCTCAACTTCATTCTTTTGGCCTCCGTGGTCATCTCCCTCTCTTTCTCCGCAGCTTCCTCTCTCGTCGTTCCTTTCGGGTGCGCCTTGGTACCGCTCTCTCTGCCTCTTTTCAGCAATACGAAGGTGTGCCCCAGGGTAGTGTTCTGAGCACTACTCTTTTTCTGGTTGCCCTCAATGGTCTTCTTTCCTCTCTTCCTTCTGGTGTCTTCTCCGCTCTCTATGTCGATGATCTTACCCTTTGTTGTCAGGGTGATGATTCGCCTCTCCTTCAACGCCGGCTTCAACTTGCGATTGATGCCGTGTCGTCTTGGGCCACAGGTCATGGCTTCAAGTTCTCTACTTCTAAGACTTGTGCCATGACTTTTACGCGGAAACGGGTTGTTCTTCGTCCCTCTTTGTCACTTTATGGTCATCCCCTTGAATACAAAGATTCCGCGAAGCTTTTGGGGTTATTCCTTGACACTCGTTTGTCTTGGTCTCCCCATATCTCTTACCTCCGTGTTGAGTGCTCTAAGTCCCTTACCCTCCTTCGGGTCTTGTCCCATACTTCTTGGGGGGCAGATAGGCGCACTCTCCTTGCTTTACATTCCTCTCTCGTCCTGTCTAAGCTCGATTATGGTTGCCCTGCTTACTCGTCTGCTTCTCCTTCTACTCTTCGCCGTCTTGATGCTTTGCACCATACTGGGTTGCGCCTCAGTTCTGGTGCCTTTCGTTCGACTCCCGTCCTTAGCTTGTATGTTGACACTGGCTTCCTGTCTCTCCAGGACCGCCGTGATCGCTACTGTCTTCGGTATCTTGCGCGGTCCTTGCAACATCCTTCCTCTCGTCTCTGTCGTGCTTTAACTTTTACCCCTCCTGCGGTTCCTGTTCCTCTTCACCACCTCCCTCTTTCTGTCCGGTTATCTCGCCTGCAGGATTCTCTTTCCGTTCGTATTTCTGATGTTTCTCCTCGTGTTGTTCCTTCTTTGCCCCCGTGGAGGGTCCCTCTTCCGCGGTTTTGTACATCCTTGACTCGCATCACTAAAGCTTTTACCCCTCCTACAGTTCTAAAACGCCTTTTCCTCGAGCACTTTTCTTCTCACTCCCGCTCCGTTTCTGTCTTCACCGATGGGTCTAAGTCAGCGGACGGTGTTGGCTACTCTGTTGTTTTTCCTGATCGCACTTATATGTGTCGCTTGCCTCCGGAGACTAGCATCTTTACAGCGGAACTTTATGCTATTCTCTATGCTCTTCGTCTCCTGCTTTCTCGTTGTCAGTCTTCCTTTGTGGTTGTTGTTGACTCTCGTAGTGCCCTCATGGCTCTCGGGTGCTTTAATCCAGTTCATCCGGTAGTTGTCGAGATCCAGCATTGGCTGTTTCTCGTTCACAGTAAATTTAAGTCGGTTGAGTTTTGTTGGGTTCCCAGCCATATTGGCGTGTCTTTAAATGAGCGTGCGGATGCTGCCGCTAAGGAAGCTGTCCGCTCTTGTCCCATCTCTCGTAAAGGCATTCCGTATTCCGACTTTTACCCGGTTATCCATTCCTCAGTCCTTACCCGTTGGCAGGCTTCTTGGTTGTCTGTTACTGGTAACAAGCTACGTACTCTTAAATGTTGTGTTTCCTCGTGGCCGTCCTCCTTCCACCGTAACCGGCGGTGGGAAACAGCTCTAGCGAGGTTGCGTATTGGCCATACTCGCTTAACCCATGGTCACTTGATGGAGCGCCGCCCTGCTCCTTATTGTCCTAGTTGCATTGTCCCTCTTACGGTCGTGCATGTCCTTCTTGAATGTCCTGACTTCCAGGACGAGCGTGTGTCTTGCTTTCCGACCGCCCCTCGCGGTCACCTGTCCCTCGATAGAATTCTTGGTGACTCGGATACTTTTGATATCGTTCGCCTTATGCGTTTTTGTTCTCGTATTGGCATCCTTGGTGATATTTAGCGCCCTCTGATTATTTTGCGTATTTGATGGTGCTACATAGCCTTCCCGGTTTGGTGCCTTCTTTTGATAATTACTTATCATTCAGATTAAAAGCACGACAATTATTGACTTAAACATTTACCCATCATCAAACACACACGACTCTCCGAAGCCATTTAAACCCCAAATATCCAACCTCCACATGCTATCCTGGTTCCTTGGGTTGCCTACCATGACTGAGAACCCCACAGTTTCTTGCAAATTCAAGAAAAGGCTTACTACACAGTAATATCCAACTTGTTCTTTGTAAGGAACCTTGACCCTCTGTATGCATGACCCCATTGGGTCACTCGTAGGTAGGGGGCCCCTACTGATGACATCAGGTCATGTGACACCCCTGCAACGCTGGGTGAATTTTTCTTCTGGAGACCCAATTTGGCCTCAGGCTACCACTGACCAGATGTTTTCTCTGGAACAAAATTGAAAGAAAATGGGATGTATATCTGGGGAAACAGCACAAATATAACTCGAGTCTTTGTTCCCATTTATTTTTTCACATGGCTATTTTTACCTGATTATTGAAACCCTACCAAATACAGTGGCACCTCGACATACGATTGCCCCTACTTACGAAAATTTCGAGTTACGATGTAAATTTCATAGAAAAATGCGACTCGACGTCCGATGGTGTCGTCGACTTCCGATATTTGTTGGTACACGTTCGGGTCGACCAAACACGTGGTTCCCAGTCACGCGGCCGACCTGCCTCTTCTTTTGTGGTGATTTTTTGCATTTTGTACATTAAAGTAATTGGCAGTGGCAGGTAGATGGGCTTGGTGGGTGAACAGGTTCGAGCAGGCAAGTGGGTGAGCAGGCAGGTGGGTGAATAGGTGGGTGGGTGCATTGACAGGTGGGTAAGTGGGCGTGCAGGCATGTGGGTAAACAGGTGGGTGCCAGGGAAGTGGGTGAACAGGTGGGTGGGTGAGTTGAGCAGGTAGGTGGATGGATTGGCAGGTGGGTAAGAACGGTACAGGTCTATAATTTAGAGGGTCTTCTCGAATACCATTTTTGTAGATTGGAATTATGTTTGCCTTTTTCCATATACTGTATCTGCTAAGATTCCTGTGCGCAGGGATTGGTACCTGTTTGTAGTCTGCTGGCTGATATATTTTACCTATACTGTATATCTTTGTTTTATTTGGAGAAAGAACCATTATAGTATTGGAATTATTAAAAAAAAAATCCTATTTGGGAAATCTTTACTAGATTTCGAAGATTCTGTATTTGGTATTTGTTGACTTTAAACGACTTGGTAATCTCTCAATCTTTTCTTCCACAGCTCCTATGGTCACCAGAAGAATAATACATGCAGTGCCAGAAACCAGTGGCATTGAATAATACCTGCAGTGTCAGGACCCAGTGGTGTTGAATAATACCTGCAGTGTCAGCATCCACACACAGTGTCAGATATACTGCATACATGTTGTCAGCAGCATTGTGAAACACATTATGGTGTAAGAAATACTACATGTAAATGGGTAAGACTGTCTTCAGCACACTCATGTCAATGACTACATGTATTATCAATATGTCATGCATTATTAACATCTCATGTACTATGGTAACAAAGGAAATGTGTATTTAAATTAAATTTGGTGTATCATTAATATAAAAATCTCGGTATTTATTAGTTCATTGTGTATGTGGTACAGTATTGTTTTTAATACTATTGTTTGACAAGAATACATTTTAAGATTTTCAAATTAATTATTTTTATTATCAGGTTCTAATATAAAAAAGTTTAATATATATTTTCAGTTTTAAAACATTTCATACTTTTTCTCCTATGTGAGCCATTGTAAATGTTGAGAAAGCATTAAAATAAATAATCTTTATACTGTATAGTAATTATGATTTTTTTCTTAGGTAATTTGCTCTTAAGCTCAAAAGGCTCTCCAAATAAGATAATATATCAGTGTTCTTAATGCTCAGAATTTATTTATTTATTCACATATTTACATGACTGTATTGGGGATTTAAAAATAACAATGTGCATGGTACATTGGATCAGTAAGTTCTTGTAAAAATCACATACATATATGTTTGCAAATGACAAACCACATGAGGGTCCACTGTACCTGACTCTCTTGCTATGGTTATATTTATAATAAGACATCCATCAGTTCTGTGGTTATATTTATAATAAGACATCCATCAGTTCTGTGGTTATATTTATAAGAGAACATCCCTCAATTCTCTGATCATATTTATAATAAGACATTCCTCAGTTTTTTGGTTATATTTATTATAAGACATTCCTCAGTTCTGTGGTTATATTTATAATAAGACATTCCTCAGTTCTGTGGTTAAATTTATAATAAGACATCCCAAATTCTGTGGTCATATTTGTAATAAGGTTCTGTAGTGAAACATCTTAATACTGTGGCTGTATTTATAATAAACCATCCCTCTCTGCTGTTGCTATATGTACAGTATGATAAATCAGTATAATTATAAATAAATTTATAATATATTTAATTTTCCTATACAAAGACATTTTGTTAAATCTTAAAAAAAAAAAATTGCCACAGGATTTGTTTGTAATATTTACAAAGTTATACACGGACACTTAACTTTCCTGCTGGTGAACGCATGTGGAGACGTAGATTTGTATGTTTGCTTTTACACTTGCTGATTCACAGGAAATATTGTAGAGTATATTTTATGTCTAGCACATTTTATAATATAATAAGCACAATATTACCTTACTATTTATGAATAATACCAGTGGTTTACATATTGTAACTTTTTTCCATTCTCTTTTGTCTTTGACAAGTAATTAAATTACTTTATATTCCTACAAAAGTTAGATTATTCCAATTGCTTATCTGATATTGAGTGCCATCTGTTGACAACAGAGTTAACACTATAACCTGTGTGCTCTATTCTGGTTACTCTATACTGATTGCTATGTAGTTACTTGAATTATTTATGTATCTGACAGTCCAAGTGTTTTTGGCATCTCTTAACAATATTTGCTTTAGTAATAAATAAAAGCTCATGCATTTAAAATTATGTCAAAAAGATATTACTAAGATTTATAAACAACACAACAATTTATAAAGGAGACAAATACTAATAATAATTGTCTACAAGACTTAACTAATGAAATGTAGAATATTTCATTAGATAATACTTGCTTTTTGGATCAAATAGCTGTAAAGGTTTATACAATCAAGATAACTGTACAAATATTTATTCAAAAGAAAAATGTCATCAGTGTTGAATGTTCAAAATTATATTATGAAAACATCTCGCATAATAGCATACAAAACATTTAGAGAAAAAAAGTAAATACATTGTCTAAACTACTTTCAAAAATATCAAAATTTATATAAGTGACCGTTCAGGAGAAAAGTCATATCACTGTAGAATGTGTCTGAAAGACTTTAAAAATAAATTATGGCTAATAACACACACACAAGGATTCATACAGGAGAGAAACCATATCACTGTTCAGTGTGTCAAAAAGATTTTTCATTTAAATCAAATCTAATAACACACATGAGGATTCATACAGGAGAGAAACCATATCACTGTTCAGTATGTCAAAAAGATTTTTCACTTAAATCAAATCTAAGAATACACATGAGGATTCATACAGGAGAGAAACCATATCACTGTTCAGAATGTCAAAAAGATTTTTCACTTAAATCAAATATAATAACACACATGAGGATTCATACAGGAGAGAAACCATATCACTGTTCAGTATGTCAAAAAGACTTTTCACAAAAATTATCTCTAATAACACACATGAGGATTCATACAGGAGAGAATGCATATCACTGTTCAGAGTGTCAAAAAGACTTTTCACGAAAATCAAATCTAATAACACACATGAGGATTCATACAGGAGAGAAACCATATCACTGTTCAGAATGTCAAAAAGACTTTTCACACAAATTATCTCTAATAACACACATGAGGATTCATACAGGAGAGAAACCATATCACTGTTCAGTATGTCAAAAAGATTTTTCATTTAAATCAAATCTAATAACACACATGAGTATTCATGCAGGAGAAAAGCCATATCACTGTTCAGAGTGTCAAAAAGACTTTTCACACAAATTATCTCTAATAACACACATGAGGATTCATACAGGAGAGAAACCATATCACTGTTCAGTATGTCAAAAAGACTTTTCACTTAAATCAAATCTAATAACACACATGAGGATTCATACAGGAGAGAAACCATATCACTGTTCAGTATGTCAAAAAGACTTTTCACTTAAATCAAATCTAATAACACACATGAGGATTCATACAGGAGAGAAACCATATCACTGTTCAGAATGTCAAAAAGACTTTTCACACAAATTATCTCTAATAACACACATGAGGATTCATACAGGAGAGAAACCATATCACTGTTCAGAATGTCAAAAAGACTTTTCACTTAAATCATCTCTAATAACACACATGAGGATTCATACAGGAGAGAAACCATATCACTGTTCAGAATGTCAAAAAGACTTTTCACACAAATCAAATCTAATAAAGCACATTAGGATTCATACAGCATAAGAGTCATTTGAATATTGTAAAAAACACACACAAATCACAATAGCGTGATGCATCAATGAACAAATCCACAAGGACCGTGACGAGGATTTGAACCTGTCCAAGATCATCCCAGACGCTGCCTTATCGACTGAGCTACGACATGGTAAAAAGAGTTGAAACCAGAAGTTTTACTGAACTTACTTGAATCCTGCAGTCTCTCCGAGACACAAACCAGGGTTTTACACAGCTCCCTCATGCACTCTAGCTATGTCAATAGGCCGTTCTACCTCTTCTGACGTAGGTTCGAATCCTCGTCACGGCCCTTGTGGATTTGTTCATTGAAGCATCACGCTATTGTAATTTGTGTGTGTAATGAAGTGAGGGAAGAGGTAAAACAACCAAAGAACTCCCTCCCAAAAGAAAACAATAAAACTTACGTGGTTATTACTTTCTCTTTACCCCTCCAGCTTTTACTGCACATAACTCTACTGCTCTCTTGATCTGTCTTGATATTCCCTTCATCCCCCGACTTTTTCAGTCACCCATTCAGTGTTTTGTGGTCCGTATCTTTGTGAGTAAATGGTATGCAGTCTGTTCCGTTTATCTCCCCTCAAATTTTACGCTTTCTCTTCATGATCCTAAACACTTGTTGGACTCTTTACCAGAGCCTATGCTCCTTTTGGATGATTTTAACTGTCAGCATACCCTCTGGGGAGATATTCTGACAAACACCCGGGGACACCCTCTTGAACCATTTGTGCTCACTTCTCTTCCTTTATAACTAGTGAATTCTGGTGAACCCACTCATGTTGATTCCTACCATTTCCTGTATTGATCTTTCTGCTTATCTTCTCTTTATATGGACTTCACCTGGGGGGTTCTTGATGACCTACATAACAGTGACCTTTTCCCCATCCTTCTCACTTTTCTCCTCACCCTCCCCTCTCCTTTCCTAGGTGGAAGTTTGACAAGGCTGTTTGGAACCTCTTTACCTTTGTGTTACTCTTTCCGACCTCTCTGATTTTCCTCTTTCCAGCCCCCCTCCTCCTTTCATGACACAGTTTTTGATGCTGCCGTCAGCTCTGTTCCTCGCTCTACCTCCTGGGGCGCACAGAAGTGTGTTCCCTGGTGGAATGCAGCCTGTGCTCAGGCTGTCCACTGTAAGCGTGCGGCCTGGAAGAAACACCGTTGTTGATGGACGCCTGATTCTTTGCTTTTGCGCCAGAAGTCAAGTGTGGTGGCCCGTAGGGCCATCTGTACGACTAAGAGTGAGAGTTGGAGATCTTTCATATCCACTATTATGTCTAACACCCCTCTGCCCCTGATCTGGGAGGAAATCTGCAAGTTAGTGGGTAAGTTTTTTCCAGATGTCTTGCCAGTTCTTCACCTCTGTGGTTCTATTGTGGCAGATCCGGTCTCGGTCAAAACCGAACTGGGTTCACACTTTTCAACTGTTAGCTCCGATTCTCATCTTCCGCCTTTCCTTACTCTTAAGCCTCTTCTTGAATCTTGTCACTTAAATTTTCAAACACCTCTTCATCTTCTCTATAACGCTCCTCTCTCTCTCTCTCAGAACTCCAGTCTGCCCTGGCCTTCTGTGGTTCTACAGCGGCGGGTTCAGATGATATTCATTATGTAATACTTTGACATCTCCCTCCATACATATTTCAGTATTTACTGAATGTTTATAACAGTGTCTGGGAGTTGTCTTCAGTTCCCGAGGACTGACTTGAGGCGGTTATTCTTCCTATTTGAAAACCTAGTTCTCTGTGGTCATTCCCTAAAGACTTTCGCTCCATTGCTTTAACGAGTTGTGTCTGCAACCTCTTTAAATGTATGGTCAGTGTCTGTCTGATATGGTTCTTGGAACGCTATCACCCCTCTCTCTCCTTCTCAATTTGGCTTTCGCAAGTGTTGCTGCATGACTGATGTCCTCCTGAACTTAGAGGTCTATGTTTGTACTACCTTTGCTGTGAAGATCTTCATGGTTGCAGTCCTTTTTGACCTGGAAAAGGCGTATGACACCACCTGGAGATACCACATTCTGTTCCAACTCTGTTCTTTTGGCCTTGATGGCAATCTCCCTCTCTAACTCAAGATCTTCCTCTCTTGTCGTTCCCTTAGAATGAGATTCTAAGGGAGCCTCTGCCTCTTTTCAGCAATATGAAGGTGTACCTCAAGGTTGTGTTCTGAGCAGTACTATTTTCCTGGTAACCCTCAATGGTCTTCTTTCCTCCCATCCCTCTGGCATTTTCTCTTATGTTGATGATCTTACCCTCTGCTGTCTAGGTGATGACTCGCCTTTTCTCCAATGGCGGCTTCAACTTGCGATTGATGCCATGTCGTCCTGGTCCACCAATCATGGCTTCAAGTTCTCTCCAACTAAGACTTGTGCTATGACCTTTACTCGGAAGCAGGTCATTCTTCGACCCCACTTTGTCCTCTTTATAGTAATCCTCTTTTATAAAGGATTCTGTTAAACTTTTTGGGTTAATCTTTGATATTTGCTTGTCTTAATCACCCCTTATCTCTTACCTTCGAGTTGAATGCTTCAAAGCCCTTAACTTACTTAAGGTCTTGTCCCATACTTCCTGGGGAGCTGAAAGGCGCATGCTGCTCTCTTTACATTCCTTTCTCATGCTGTCTAAATGCAATTATGGCTGTCCTGCTTACTCTTCTGCCTCCCCCCTTCCTCCCTGTTCAGCTCATTGATGCCATGAGGGGGGCTTAGTGGGCGGCTGCTGGAGTGTAATGCTCCTTGGGACACTCCTCTGCCCTTTTGTAGCCTTGTGCTCCTGCTGCTATCCTCTCTAATTGTGCTGAACAACTTTTCCTTTCCCTTCTGTTTCGTTTTTCTCCCCCCCCCCTCTTCTATCTGCTTGTCGTTTCCTGCCGACCTTTTGCTTGTTTTGATTATTCCTTTGGACTTCTTCTATTTTGACGCCTGGGTGCTTGAGGAGGCATACTCTTGCACCCGTAGAACTGTAGTACCCAAAGTCGAGAGCGAGGGGAACCTTTTATTGTCAATCCTCCTTTCATCACTGAACACGATCTCGACAGACTGACGGTTCTTAAGGTGGCGTTTGTGGGGCGTATACTCACGACACAGCCCTAGGAGGCCACGGTATGATCAGCAATAGCTTCTTGTTGGGTGTCCTGCCTCTAACTGTGCCTTCATGGTAGGTGTGGGGGCACATTTGTGAATGAATGTTTCTTTTTCGTCCTCATGTTAAATTTTGTTTCTCCTTTACCTTCTCAGGCTCGTGGGGTTGGCAACCAAGCCCCTGAGTCGGTCCATGTTGGAAGACCAGGCTCTGCAGCCTCCGCTGCATTAGGCCCCGACCTTGCTCCTCCTTTGGCCAGAATGTTTTGGCATTTTGGCAGTAATGTGCATTTACAAAGGTGAAATGTAATTCTGATCAGCTTCCATATATACTTTATACACATTCATATACATACACACACACACATATTGTGACTGCGTTCCCCCCCCCTGATATTTCTCCCACGCCTGCTGTAAGAGTCATATCCACTTTGCCCGAGCGTTCTGTTCATTACTGGCAGCAGGTTGATATATGTGGGGGAGTGTAATGTTCTCGCGTTGGCGAGAAATTCGTAAAAGAAGAGTATTTTGGCCTGTGGTATAGGCCCTTTAGGGAGCCAATATGGCGCTGGCCCCTCTGTTTTGTTGCCAAAACTGTGTGACGTCAGTGACACCAGATTGGTCACCGACAGCGACGTGGCACAGGGAGCCAATGAAAACCTCCCGTGGCAAATATGATGTCACGAAGGCAGGGGGGGTCCGGTCATCCCGCCACTCTGGCGCCACCAGTCTGAGATAGCACACAAGGAGGTCGGACGTGTGCTGGGGGGGTCCTGTCAGTTGGATAGTTTTACCCCATCTCTGGAGGAGTTACGCATCACCAGTGGTCTGCCAGCACTGTGGGGTCTTCCTTCGTTCATGTGTTTGACCAGAGAGGGAATTGATGGAATATTGAGCAACAAGTGCTCCCGGGACAGGTGTTGTGCAGGTGAAGTCTAGGCAGTGACGTATGGGACGTCTGATAGCTTCACAGTGATGACGTAGCGGCTGGGCCAATCCACCGTGAAGCAGTGAATGAAGAAAACTAATTGGGAATCCGGACGACTGCAGCCGAGAAGTAGGTTGTTAGCCGTAGCTGGGAGAAGTCGACGGCCGGGAGACCGACTCCAACCCTACAAGACATTTGGAGGAGCACGGACCTGCAGAGGACAGAACACGGAGACGACGCATTTATTTGGGACATTGAGTGAGTTCCTGGAGGACACAACAGTGTGTGTTACCTTACCATTGAGGTTACCTTGAGGTGCTTCCGTGGCTTAGTGTCCCCGCGGCAATGGTCGTCGACCAGGCCTCCTGGGTTGCTGGACTGATCAACCAGGCTGTTGGACGCGGCTGCTCGCAGCCGACGTATGAGTCACAGCCTGGTTGATCAGGTATCTTTTGGAGGTGCTTATCCAGTTCTCTCTTGGACACAGTGAGGGGGTCGGCCAGTTATGCCTGTTATGTGTAGTGGAAGCGTGTTGAACAGTCGCGGGCCTCTGATGTTGATAGTTCTCTCTCAGAGTACCTGTTGCACCTCTGCTTTTCAACGGGGGTATTCTGCACATCCTGCCATGCCTCCTGGTCTCATGTGATGTTATTTCTGTGTGCAGGTTTGGGACCAGCCCCTCAATTATTTTCCACGTGTAAATTATTATGTATCTCTCCCGCCTGCGCTCAAGGGAGTACAGATTTAGGCTCTTTTAGTCGGTCCCAGTAATTTAGATGTTTTACTGAGTGGATTCTAGCAGTAAAGGATCTCTGCACGCTCTCCAGGTCAGCAATTTCTCCAGCTTTGAAAGGGCTGTCATTGTTCAGCAGTACTCCACTCTAGAGAGCACAAGCGTTTTGAAAAGTATCATCATCGGTTATAGCATCTCTAGTGTGAAAAAGTTCTTGTTATCCAACCTGTCATTTTTCTTGCAGTTGTGACGGCTACTTTATTGTGTTCTTTAAAGGTAAGGTCTTCCGACATGAGTACACCCAGATCCTTTACATTGCCTTTTCGTTCTATGTTATGATTTGCCTGAGTTTTGTACGTGGTTTCTGTTTTTATATTTTCAATTTTTCCGTAGCGCATGAGCTGGAACTTATCCTCGTTAAACACCATATTATTTTCTGTAGCCCATAGAAAGACCTGATCTACATCTGATTGGAGGTTTGTCGTGTCCTCTATGTTGCCAACTCTCATGAAAATCCTAGTGTTATCACAAAGGATGATACAGTGCTATAGGTTGTGTCTTGTCTATGTCCGATATGAGGATGAGTAAAAGAACTGGAGCAAGCACAGTACCCTGGGGGACTGAGGCTCTTCACGGTTGATGGGCTGGATTTTATTTTGTTGACTATTACACATTGGGTTCTGTTAGTCAGGAAATTGTAGATCCATCTGCCTATTTTCCTGTTAATTCCTTTTGAACACATTTTATGTGCAATAACACCATGGTCACATTTATCAAAGGCTTTTGCGAAATCTGTGTAAATTACATCAGCATTTTGTTTGTCTTCCATAGCATCTAATGCCATATCATAGTGGTCCAGCAACTGCGACAGGCAAGAGCGCTCTGTTCTGAAACCATGTTGTCCGGGGTTATGGAGATGCTGTGATTCCATGTATTTTGTGATCTTCTTAGCACTCTCTCAAAAATTTTTATGATGTGCGATGTTAGTGCTATCGGTCTGTAATTTTTTGCCTCTGCCTTATTTCCTCCTTTATGGAGTAGTGCTATCTCTGCTGTTTTTAGTATGTCAGGGATAACGCCAGTATCTAGGCTTTGTCTCCACAGAATGTGAAGGGCCTGCAATAGTGTTTTTTTACAGTTCTTGATGCATATGGAGTTCCAAGAATCCGGGCCTGGTGCAGAGTGCATAGGCATACTGTTTATGGCTTCTTCAAAATCTAGTGGGGATTGGTCGACGTTCTGATATATGATTTGATGTTGGTATCATATCCATGAAAAATTCATTTGGGTTATCAATCTTTAGTGCATATAATGGCTCGCTGAAAACAGAGTCGTACTGCTTCCTCAGTAATTTGCTCATTTCTTTGTTGTCATCGGTGAAAGTCCCATCTCCCTTTCGCAGGGGCCCGATACTAGATGTGGTTTTTGATCTTGATTTTGCATAGGAGAAAAAATATTTCGGATTTCTCTCTATTTCACTGATGGCCTTTTGCTCTCTTTGCCTCTCCTGGGTTTTGTATGATTCTTGTAGCGTGAGTTCAATTGTTTCTATTTCTCTACCTAACTTTCGCCGTTCTTGAGATAGGGTGCGACTCTCAAGTTGTTCCGCGATTCGTTTTCTTCGCCTATATAGGGAACGACGTTCCCGTTCCAATCTGCATCTCTTTCTCTTTTTTCTTAGGGGTATGCGGTTTGAACATATTTCTAGTGCTACTGAGCTTATTTTTTCCAGGCACTGGTTCAGGTTTGCATTTTCTAGCTGTTCTTCCCAGTTTATTTCTGTGAAGTCCTGGTTTATTCGCTCCCAGTTTATCTACTTATGATTGAAGTTGAATTTGCTGAAATCTCCTCCACCGGGAATCTGGACTGGTTTTGAAGGTCCATTCCCCATGGTTGTCAGAACTTCAATTAAGTTGTGATCTGAGTAACAGGTATTTGTAATCATTATGTTCCCAATCAACTCATCATTATTAGTGAAAATGAGGTCTAGCGTGTTCTCCTTCCTAGTTGGTTCTACTATTTGCTGGTTTAAGGCAAACCTATCGCACATCCGTAGCAGGTCATTTGCATGTGCCTGTTCATTTAGGCTACTTCCTGGTATTCTTTTCTGATATTACTGTATTAGCCAGGTGCTTCCATTTCAGGTGCCGTAGGTTGAAGTCCCCAAGCAGGATGATGTTCGGAGCTGGATTTGCGAGGTTTCCAAGCAGTGCTCTATTTTCATTAGTTGGTCTTTAAACTGCTGAGGGTTTGCCTCTGGCGACTTATATACAAGGACAACAACTACATTTAGGATCTCTATTTTGACTATCAGCACTTCCACCATATCATTTGAGGTGTTTAGCAGCTCAGTACAGATGAGTGTGTCTTTGATGTAGAGGCTGACCCACCCTGAAGCCGGTGTTTCCTATCACATCTGAAGAGATTGTATTCTGAGATCCATATTTCACCATCAAGGTAGTCCTTTGTGAGAGTTTCCGTTAGGGCTGCATTTGCCTCATGAAGGAGACCATCTATAAAGTGAACTTTGTTGGATTTGCGTGTTTTTATACCCTGGATATTGGCAAATATAAATGATGTTATCGTGTTAGTGGAAGTGCTGGATGCTTTACTTGGTGTTAATATCTGAGGCTCTGGTAAGGAGGCCACTGTGTTTGCGTCCTCTCTAGCATTTGACCGAGTTGGTGGTAGAGTCTGGTCATTTTTAGCCATTCTTCTCCTCCTCCTCTTGCTAAAAAATTATCCCGGTCGATGGAGTAGTGGCTGTTTTCATAGTGGTAGTCTGTCGGTTTTATTCGCCTGGTACCTCTTATATGAAAAGCTGGACATTCAGCATTGAAGCACTCTTTCCTGTCCAAAGAGTTCTTGCAAATTTCTGGGTGAAAGAATTCACAACTTTTGGTTCATTTACCTGTATTGAGGAGGTTCCTGCACTTTCTAGGGTGATCGTATGTACATGTTCCATTTATTCTTCCCGAGTCCCCATGCTTACAGGTAGCCCATTTGTAATACCAACAGATTTTGGGGCCTTTGTTTGTGTGGGGGTATTCCCTACACGATGCGAGAGCCTGTACCAGGAGCTACAATTCAACTCTCACCGGAGGATAGGTGGAAGTAGGTGATTCTAGTTTCCTCCCAATTCCCCTTTAGTCAGCTATATATATATATTTAGCCAGAGTATCTTTCATGTCGTGAGCAAGTCTCACCTAGGTCTATGTCACAGTAAGGCACAGTTGTTGCAGAGTGAGGCTGTATAGAGCTCTCACGATATTTATATATATGTGGTGTGTGCAGGCACCTGGAATGATTGAAGAATTTACCGTGTCGATAATTTCTTTCATGTGACTTTAATATGATAATTTAGAGAGAGAATATATATATAAAGTGTACCAGTTATTGGTGTTAGGCTATGTGCCCAGTATTTATATTATTACTATTATTGATATCTATGATTTATCTATATATATTTATGCTTGTGTGTTGAATAATTTTTCATGTGTGCAGTGATCAATTGAATATTCGCCTACGAAAGGAATTACTGAGAACTCCAGTATTATATCTTGTTGCATTCGTTATCATTATATGAAGTACAGTGTGTTATGCCAGGATAGTGAATTATTATGTTCATTAATATAGAAATGTTTTGATTGAGCTCAAGATCAGTGCAGTGATTCATTTGCATTCTATTGCCATTGTCGCAAATATTGTGTTATTTTGAACATATAGTGATTCTTGAGAATTTAAAGAAATAGGCGCCCTAACGCCAAAAAACAAGTGCAGTAAGAGATCACGCAGTGAGGGGGAGTCGCCCAGCTGATTTTAACGTTGACGTGAGGGGGAGCATTGCCATCTTGGTGTGTTCCTGATTATATGTGGAGAGCGAGCGACTTTTTCATGTACTAGCTGTTTGCTTGTTGATATAAGAATATGATATCTTGAGTTTTAAGTAAAATACAAAATACCTTCGCATTTGTATCATCCCCTCCACATTTCTTGTGGCTATATAATACTTGAAAGGAGATAGATTGGTAGAAATAAATACCTGCCTGATATCAGATCCGTTGAGTGTGCTCTTGCCACTGTTTCCACAATTCCACAATACCACTGACGTGTTACTGGACACGGGAAACACCAGTTGGCGACCTTGTGGTTAGTAGTAGAGCCCTTGTCGGGGCGGGCACATGGTTGAGAGAGCAAACCGTGTTCTCACTCATCTCTGGCTAAAGAGGCCGGCCGGGGGAGCGACTGGGATACTCTCCAGCGTACAGTGGCGCCGCGAGGATTGAATGAAGACCCACAGGGCTACGGTGAGTAAACAGTTATCGCTAATACTACTGGGTGGTGTTGTTACGGCTCTATTGGGTCGCAACTGGGTTCTTTCTCTGATGTTATTAGAATTTGGGTATCCGGCCCCAAGTTAGTAGTGGCTTTCAAGGGGTGTGTTCGTAACGCAAGTAAATTAAAGGGGAAGGGATACAAATACACAAAATTAAATATATATTGCTACCACCACCATAAATAAATATATCACAGTCACACGCGGGGTTGCTATTACTACACTTATTATTTACAATAACTCGTCTTCCTCCGAAGACACAGGATGCCCCACGGTGCTCACGATGAGTAGCCCTGGTCCTCTTCTCGTGGCCTCACGATGAGTCCTTAGATTCTCTAGACGAGTCTACCCTGGCCACAGGCCAGCCAAATCACAGTCCCACTGGGTGCACTGTCGTGGAGGCCTTCAACCACAAATCCAGCCTGTAGCTGGCAGGTTCCAATCAGCTCTGCTGCGTAGGCCACTCCACGACCGATACTAGGGTTGCGAGCCCTAGGCAGGAGCCTCGTGTGATACCGCTGATCACTCTCCTCACCACAACACCCCAGTGGCTAGTCTTCTCCACCAGTCAGCCCCGGGTACGACAATTCCAGGTTCTGCCACGTCACAGGCAGGCTAACACAACAGTGTTCATCCGGGGGGGTGACTCACAGCTTCTACAGCAAACACGTGAAGATACTATGATGATGAAATTTCATCACTATGGTGATGAAATTAGGCGAAGGGAGCAGGAGGCTGAACACAAGGTATCATCTGGGAGGGGAAATCCTGCAAGAGTCAAATAGAGAGAAGGATCTGGGGGTTGATATCACACCGAACCTGTCCCCAGAGGCCCACATCAAAAGAATATCATCAGCGGCATATGCTAGACTGGCCAACATAAGAACTGCCTTCAGAAACTTGTGTAAGGAATCTTTCAGAACCCTGTATACTACTTATGTAAGACCAATCCTGGAGTATGCAGCTCCAGCCTGGAGTCCATACCTAGTTAAACACAAGACAAAGTTAGAGAAGATTCAGCGGTATGCCACCAGGCTCGTCCCGGAACTGAGAGGATTGAGCTACGAGGAAAGGCTAAAGGAGCTGAACCTCACATCCCTGGAAAACAGAAGAGTAAGGGGAGACATGATAACCACCTACAAAATTCTCAGGGGAATTGACAGGGTGGACAAAGACAAACTCTTCAGCATGGGTGGGACACAAACAAGGGGACACCGGTGGAAACTTAGTACCCAGATGAGCCACAGAGATGTTAGAAAGAATTTTTTCAGTGTCAGAGTAGTTAATAAATGGAATGCACTAGGAAGTGATGTGGTGGAAGCTGACTCCATACACAGTTTCAAATGTAGATATGATAGAGCTCAGTAGGCTCAGGAATCTGTACACCAGTTGATTGACAGTTGAGAGGCGGGACCAAAGAGCCAAAGCTCAATCCCCGCAAGCACAATTAGGTGAGTACTATGGCTGCCTTGGGTAGACTGCCCATCGTCCAATCCAGCAGTCCTAGGTCGACTCTGTGATCAGACACGTCATCAGTACTAGTTACACTCTAGGGCACCTCACTTACAGGCTTAGACACAAACGCCCACCTATCCACTCCATAGATAGCGTTGCTGCCTAAGCGTCACCTCACCAGAGGTCAGCAGCGGCTATGTCATGAGCTGATTAGGATGGGAAACCAGCCCTTGTGGCTGGTATATCTCGTCCTCACTAGATGGCGTTGTCCATTTGGAGGGGGTTTCGGGAGCTGACCCACAGATGGCGTGGTCGTCACTGCTCCGTGCTCGGACGCTGGACTCGGGTCCATAACAGGTGTCCATGTAGAGAGAGAGACACCCCAACGTTCGCGACCGTGGACAGGATAAAGTACTGGGATATCTTGTATACTGTTACTCGCCCCTCGTCAAGCGGTTGAGGATACTACCCCCCCGACAATATACATATATACATACATATATACACACACATCAGAGGCCCGAGACTGTTCAACACGCTTCCACTACACATAAGGGGCATAACTGGCAAACCCCTCACAGTGTTCAAGAGAGAACTGGATAAGCACCTCCAAAGGATACCTGATCAACCAGGCTGTGACTCATACGTCAGGCTGCGAGCAGCCGCGTCTAACAGCCTGGTTGATCAGTCCAGCAACCAGGAGGCCTGGTCGACGACCGGGCCGCGGGGACACTAAGCCCCGGAAGCACCTCAAGGTAGCCTCAAGGTAGGGTGAGATAGCTGATAGAGAAACTAGTGTGCAATTAAGTGCTTAATCACTGAAGGTGATTAAGGTGCTTTTACAAGCTCAGGTTATATAGTTACATCACATACACACATTGTATAATTGATACATTACATGGTTAATCTTTGGTACAAGTCCAATATATCATCAAGTGTTCCAGTACTCATATAGTAATTACACAATTCAGCATACCTTAGCCCAGGAGGGCGAAAGTCAGTCAATCTACAATATAATGTTCAAGAGAGTGCATGTTTTCTCTTTCACAAAGTTGACACATTGTGTACTCGACATTTGGGTTTTGAGAAAGCTGCCAGATACGTCTATATCCCAGGCGTATTCTGGCCACTATAACATCACATTGCTAGGTTCTTGTTCTATAGTCCCATATGTGAATGTCTCCTCACGATATTCATCATAATATTTAATGCTACAACTTTCAGGTCTTTGTGAATTTGTTAGGTTGGTGAGATCTGCATTAGATATTTGTTTAAGTATTCTCTTTGTCACTGCTAATGAAACACCCATATCAATTTCTACCACTGGTTTTCTACAGGCTGTCTTTGCAAGCATATCAACAGGGTCATGCCTTGAGATGCCAACATGTGATGGTATCCATAGGAATTTAATTTCAAATCTGTTTTCTTTAGCAGCTAAAACATTCATTCGAATATCACTGACTATTTTCTGGGTGTCACTACTATGTGCGTTCAATGCCAGGAGTGCACTCTGCGAGTCACAGTATAAAAGTCCACTGCCTTTGTCTTTTAAAAATTCAGTGGCAAGGTATATGCCTGCAAGTTCGGTTTGAGTTGTACTTGCCCAGTCATTGACGTGCTTCATTGCTGTATGTGTTCATATATATTACATGCACATTCGGTACATCGTCCACATTCTTCTACAGAGCCGTCGGTATAGCACTGATGCACATCGTTACCCATACTCTGAGTACTTTCAGTGATGCTTTTCAGTGTTAACTGTTTTAATAATGTAGAGTGCACATTATCCTAATTGCATTGTCCCTCTTACGATCGTTCACATCCTTGTTGAATGTCCTGACTTCCGGGACGAGCGTGTGTCTTGTTTTCCGACCGTCCCTCGCGGTTGTTTGTATCCCAATGGTATTCTTGGTGACTCGGATACTTTTGATATCGTTCGCCTTATGCGTTTCTGTTCTCGTATTAGCGTCCTTGGTGATATTTAGCGCCCTCTGATTATCCCACACATTTGATAGTGCTACATAATCTTCCCGGTTTGGTCCCTTCTTTTTGATAATTACTTACTTCTGCCTTTCCTTCAACTCTTCGTCGTCTTGATGCTCTTCACTGTACTAGGCTACGCCTCAGTTCTGGTGCCTTTCGTTTGATTCCTACCCAGAGCCTGTATGTTGTAACCGGCATCCTTTGTCCTGTGGATCAGTGTGATCATTACTGTCTTCACTACTTTGCGCGGTCCCTACAACACCCTCGTCATCACTCTCACTAATGTCGTACTTTGACCATTACCCCTCCTGTGGACCCTGTTCCCTTTCACCACCTTCCCCTTTCTGTGTGACTGTCTTGCTCTCAAGGTTCTCTCTCTCGGATCGTCTTGCCAATGTTTTTCCTTGTGTCATTCCATCTTTGCCCCTATAGTGGGTCCCTATTCCTAAGTTTTGACCCCACATGAGTAAAGCTTTTACCCCTCCTACAGTTCTGAAACGAATTTTCCTTGCTCACTTTTATTCACACTCCTGCTTTATCTCCATATTCACAGATGTATCCAAGTCTGCCGATAATGTAGGCTACTCTGTTGTATTTCCTGACTGCACCTGTATGTGTCGCCTGCCTCTGGAGGCATCTTCATGGCAGAACTCTATGTAATTTTGAATGCTCTTCGTCAACTGCTTTCTCGCTGTCAATCTTCCTTTGTTGTAGTAGACTCGCAGTGCCCTAATGGCTCTGGAGTCCTCTAATCCTGTCCATCCTGTAGTCGAAATTCAATAATGACTGTTTCTTATCTCCTGTAGATTTCAGACAGTCGAGTTTTGCTGGGTTCCCAGTCATATAGGCATTTCCTTAAATGCGCGTGCTGATGCTGTTGTGAAGGAGGCTAGCCGCACTTGACCCATTTCCCGCAAAGGTGTTCCTTATTTCAACTTCTACCCAGTTATTCATTCCTCAATCCTTGCCCGGTGACAGGATCACTGATCTTCTGTTACTGGTAACAAGCTGCGTGCTCTTAAGGGTAGCATGTCACCACGGTCTTTCTCTTACCACCAAAACCGGCGGTGGGAAACGGCTCTCGCGAGATTATGTATTGGTCATACCCGTTTAACCACTTAACTGCGCCAACCGAGTATTCTCGGTCGGCGGGAAACTGCGCCAACCAAGAAAACTCTTTGATTTTTCGGTACCAATTCTAAATGTGTACGAGGTTGGTTGTGTACGAAATTGACTTTTAAGACCTCCAGTGAGAGGCAGCCATCTTGGAAAAAATTCCCAGAATGCCCTAGGGCTGCTGGCTGGGTTAGTACTGAATAAGCAACCATGGGTGGCGCACGCACCTCTGGCTCCCAAACACCTGTCTGAGGTGGTGTTGAAAGATCGTGCTCTGTCGGTGAAATTCAAACCTTATTGTTTTAAGAACATAAGGGTCATAATATTGGTGAAGCTATGCACAATAAGGACCTAACACAAAGGTCGGATGCAAGTGATACAGCACCTATGAGGACGATAAAGCAAGCGTATCCAGTTGTAGCTCTGAGCATCACCCTTGCAATCCTATGCTATCTACAATATATTTAGATGATACATAGACGAATCGTTTTCTGCCTTCAGTGATGATGTATCTGATACAAGTAGCATAGATGAACAGTGTTAGCGGCTTCCATGGTGGTGTTTTCCATAGATATTTTCAAGAATACCTGAATCTCTTCCTAACTGACGGACACTTTGGGGCTAGCTGAATCTCTTTCTGACTGACAGACACTCGTGAGGCAAACTGAATCTTTTTCCTGTGAGGGATCATACAAAGCGACCTTTTCAAGACTACCTTACGAATTGATCTTTTTCTATAACCTTTTCAATACTACCTTATGCTTTACAAGCTTGGCCCCCTCCCAGCTCAGCTCGTTGGTGCCGTGAGGGGGCTTTGTGGGCAGCTGCTGGAGTGTGATGCTCCTTGGGGCAGTCCTCTGTCCTTTTGTAGCCTTGTGGTCCTGCTGCCGTCCTCTCCAATTGTGCTGAGCGACTTTTCCTTTCCCTTCTGTTTCGTTTTTCTCTCCCCTGTTCTCCTATCTGCTTGTCGTTTCCTGCCAACCTTTTGCTTGTTTTGGTTATTTATTTGGACTTCCTCTATTTTGACGTCCGGGTGCTTGAGGAGGCATACTCTTGCACCCGTAGAACTGTAGTACCCAACGTCGAGAGCGAGGGGAACCTTTTATTGTCAATCTCCCTTTCGTCACTGAACCCGATCTCGACGGACTGTCGGTTCTTAAATGGGCGGTTTGTGGGGCGTATACTCGTGACGCACCCCTAGGTGTGTAACGGGGGGGGTGGGGGAAATAGCTCTATCTTGTCCATTATTCCACCCCCCAGTTAACTAACGAGGCCGGGGGAAACAGCTCTCTCTAGTCCGTTATCCCGTCCCCAGTTAGCTAACTATTCTAGAGCACTCCCAGAGTTCCTAAGGCAGCCTCTCTCGTTCAACACCTTGTAACCTAGGTATTTGACTACCTAGGTGCTAAGACTACAAGGCGCCGTAACTGGATCAGCTACCCGAAACTCTAGAGAGAACTCTAGAATACAGAATCATTGCCACAAACGTATAAGAGAAAACGAAAGAAAATAAATGAATAGTGAAGTAATTAGTGAGGGTTTGGGGTGAGAGAGGTAGAGAGGTGGGAGGGGCGGGGAGGGTCATTAGTTGAAAGTGAGAGTTCAGAGAGGGGTGGAGGGAGAGGTGTAGATAGGTAGAAGTAGAAGAGTAGCTAGTAGAAGTAGAAAGTAGATAGTAGAAGACGAAATGCTGCCACCATCCATTCATGATCATTACATACAAGACAAGGAATGGAACTTGTCTGTATCAAAATATTCTCAAAAGATGTTATTACCATGTATCAACTCCAAACATGTACTCATTAATATCATGAAACCAGTAACCACAGAGGCTTTCTCACCTCAACTCAACTCTCTAGGGAACACAGTGAAAGACCATTTAAATAATAAATTCAACAATTATATTTTTCATGATAAGTATCCTAACTTAGCAATTCAATTAAAATGTTCCAGTTTAATATGCAAAGTGAGTCATCATCCAAGAATTCGAGAACCCTACAACTTGACTGCCCCTGATCATCACACAACATATGTAAACACGACCAAGTCACCTTACTGCTCAACTCACCAAGTGTGTGCCTATAGCTGGATAGAGAGGGGGGGGGGGTCCGTAGTTGACAGAGACTCCCGCCCTGCCGGCCGACAGCCTCCCTGGTAGGGCTGTCTTCTCTGCTCTGCTGGCTCGTCTGCTGTTCTTCTCTTAATGCTTCAATGCTCTATGCTCCCTCAGTATATATTGGGGACCCTAGTACTAACTCCGCCCACAAGTAGATAGCCTCCGGCACTACCAAGCCACTCCTTAAACGTCGGCATGTTTGAAGGCTACCAGACTACAATTAAGAGATTAGTAGAAGCAAGGTGAAATTCTCATGATCTGACCTCAGGTCACTTGAGGTCATTAACTCTTAGACGTGTGACTTTCCGGTGGACAAACTGGCGCCTTCTCTAATCCCTGTCTGTGACTCATGTACTCTATGTATGTATTAAACTAAACTAAACACCTTTACAGTGTTACATCTCCCCTTCTCCCCGAAATAAAGTTTTTGCAACACTGCTAAAGCAAGCTAGCTGTGTGCAACAACTTTATTAACGAAATGAATACATCCTAGCTAAACAAATATACATCATCCTACTCTAAAAATGAAATATGTAGACAGACGTCCATTGTCTCTGGCTGGGCGACGTCACTGCTTGGTCTTGTAGATAATCCTGTACCACATTTCTTCAACACAACTGCCTCCGTCGCTTCTCCGTCGTTAACGAACAACAACCCTTGGTCAACCAGAAAGCCGTTACTACTTGAACTGTACACAGGACCATGGAATTCGGTTGTCCCAGCTGATCTGTAATTGGCCCTACGTCAGTCACCATGAGAGACGTATATTGGGGTTCTTCACAGCTATAGGGACTACAAGTTTCGAGACCTTCATATAGTTGCCAACAGTAGAAATCCCATCCTACTCTTCTTCCTCCCTGTTGCTCCAGCACGCCTCCTTCAGAGAGCCACTTCTGACAGCCACATCAAGTCCGCACGACACAGGAAGAATCACTCAACAGAGCAACATGCTTGCAGGAGGGGCGGCCAGTTAAGGCAAACGATCCTGTCTTGCAATTACGCTCCATGCAATGATGCTGACACCAGCAAGGGACACTAGGCATCGTGTCTCACTCAGCTTGTCTTATCTTCTTCTTCTTTCTTCTCTCTTCTTTCTTCTCTCTTCCTTCTTCTCTCTTCCTTCTTCTTTCTTCCTCCTCCCATGGGTCTTTGACAAGCGACCTGGGGTCCATTGGGGTCTGTCCGTCCTGGGGTCCATCCTGGGTAGACCGATGTTGGTGGGACAGACTGGAGTCGTTGTTGCTCCTCTTCCATCTTTACTGGGTCGTCTGGGGTCCACTGGGGTCCGTCCGTCCTGGGGTCCACTGGGTAGACCAATGTTGACCGACCGAGAGGGCTGCATCTTGGGGTCCCCTGGGGTGGTGGTGGTGGTGGAGCCATGACCTCCAGGTAGGGGGGCTGGTTGTCGTGATGGTGAGGAACGCCCCTGAGTCTGGTACCAAGCAGCCGTCTCTCTCTTCTGCATATGCGTTGCGCCTCTCCTCTGGCTCCCACCTGTGGATGAACATAAAGGCGACAATACCCGTGTTCCATGCTGTTGTGTGACCCTGTAGTTTGTATAGGGTTTACACAGTCCAGTCATACCGCTCTCCTCCTGGCAACGACTACACTTAAATTTTTAAAATAATCCAATTAACTCTGAATGATATTGACTTGGTGGAACATAAAACAGTAACAGAGTAAAGTTAGAGAAGAGAGAATAAGGTCATCACTACTTTTAACTTGTCACAAAAAAATCAACACTAATAGACAAAACACTTAGCCTAAACTTAACTGTACCGTTCCTAATCTTACGTACTTAATTAACCGTTACTCCCACCCTTAACCTACAGCCACCTACGTGACCCAGAGTGTTTCCCTAGCTTCTCCGCCGGTCAACAACTCCAAACTGTTGCCACCCCTGTGACCAGACTATCTAACGTCGAGCGTCCCCAACGTGAAGTCTACTGACATACTAAGCCTCCCCCTAGCATGCTGTACAATACCAGTACACCTCGGGTTATTGCGTTCAAATGGAGTAAAACAGTCGATCGCAATAATCTGAGCAGAACCACTCCTTAAAACTACTTAAGAACTACACCTGCCACTCCCCACTGACCTGGAGACCAGCGGTGGCTGGGTATCCCCCTGGGACATGCGAGGTCACCTGTCACACTCAGCTGACCTGCACTACCAACACCGCTAAGTTCCCAAATCACCAAATCTTATCACTAACATAAATCACTACACACGCAAGTTCTGGTGAACATTCCCTGAATACCACAAAACTCACAAAATCACTTAACACAACACCAGAGAATCACCATCTCCTAACCTGAACAAAGCTCGCTAAATCGCGAATAATAAACACATGTCAAGATCTCCCTGATAGCGCCTGAGCGGCAAAAAGACACGTGGGACTGAACAATGTTAAAAGAACACCAACTACCTACAACATTGTTCAACACCGCTGCCAACATTGTAACGGGGGGGTGGGGGAAATAGCTCTATCTTGTCCATTATTCCACCCCCCAGTTAACTAACGAGGCCGGGGGAAACAGCTCTCTCTAGTCCGTTATCCCGTCCCCAGTTAGCTAACTATTCTAGAGCACTCCCAGAGTTCCTAAGGCAGCCTCTCTCGTTCAACACCTTGTAACCTAGGTATTTGACTACCTAGGTGCTAAGACTACAAGGCGCCGTAACTGGATCAGCTACCCGAAACTCTAGAGAGAACTCTAGAATACAGAATCATTGCCACAAACGTATAAGAGAAAACGAAAGAAAATAAATGAATAGTGAAGTAATTAGTGAGGGTTTGGGGTGAGAGAGGTAGAGAGGTGGGAGGGGCGGGGAGGGTCATTAGTTGAAAGTGAGAGTTCAGAGAGGGGTGGAGGGAGAGGTGTAG
>NC_091161.1:46769628-46897128 GCF_040958095.1 Procambarus clarkii
GGAGCCTGACTGTGATAAAGACTGTGTACAATTTCCAGATATCAGTGAACACAATGCTGTTGTGGGATAGGTTGGACATGTATATGAGTGGGAGGTTATAAATAGGAGCTGCCTCATATGGGCCAATAGGCCTTCTGCAATTACCGTTATTCTTATGTTCACATGTTCTGTTCAAGATGTTCACAGCACTATGCAGGTAGCCACAGCACCCTACCATTGTTTGGTCCATCTTAGAATCTTGAAATGACTTCTCATGTTCCTTTACAGAATAAACTTGTGGAAAATTATTAATTTACAGGATTTAGTGACCAGGATTCTGATAATAGGATTGTGGTGATAATTAGCCCTGTTTGCAGTATGGTGGGAGGAGTAATCTTGGTGAGGGAGGTAGCATCGTCTGCTAATTCTGTGTGGCAACCTGTTATTGTCTGGACTCAGCATACCAGCTTAGTGGTTCGCTATGGTGAAAACAAATGTAGATTCTTATACTGTATATGATGTGTGTATATAGTGTAATAACAGCAAAAGGAGTACAGGCATACCTCAGTTTAAGAGTTTAATTGGTTCCTGGAGACGCCTCGTATTCCGAAAACTCGCATTCCGAAGCTAATTTTCCCATAAGAAATAAAGGGAAATGAATTAATCCGTTCCTGACTACCCCAAAAACCCCACATCAAATTAAATGTTTATACCTAATTCATCTAAATAAACCTACAAAACTATGTTCAAGTTATTACTTGCCTTGCTGTTGAATGCTGTAGGCGTATGGAAGATGGTGAGGAGGTGGGAGGAAGAGAGGAGTTACTGTTTGGAAGGGGAGTCCCCTTCCATTATCACATCAGGCAGTGAGGACTTCACTGATATGCACACTCTGGCACATTTTGCCTGCATACCACTAGGACTTGCTTGTTTTACTAAGAATTTGTCTAATGACACTTGTTTTTCCCTACATTTTAACACTTGTCTGTAGTAAGACATCACATTATCATTTAAAAGGTCAATGCAACGGCCTGCTACAGCTTTATCTGGGTGAGTTTTTTCAACAAAACTTTGTAGTTCTTCCCATACTTCACACATTTTCTTAATCAAGAAGGGACATCCTCTACTGCCTCTACTCACAGCTATTTTCTTAGGTAGAACCTTTCCAATGGCTTTCTTGAGACCCATGGCAAGATATATAATGACAACTTTTATGCTCAAATGGCCAAAAAACCGATAAAAAACTGTAAATCCTTGTGAAGAATTCAGGTGGGGTAGTCACTGGACACGAGACACTGGTAAACTGAGGCGCGATCGTCATGCCACCACGCGCCAGTCGGCCTGTACACGTATCAACAAACTCGCGTTCCGAGGTAACCCTCGCCTTCCGAGACATATTTTTGAGTAAATCCTGCTCGTCTTCCGAAAAACTCGCATACAGGGACAATCGCATTCCGAGGTACCACTGTATGTTGGGAGAAGGATTGTTGCCGAGTGAGGTGTTGGTGAAAGAGGGAGTGAGGAGGCGTCTGCTAGTGACCCTGAGGGCTTCATCGCTCAGCGCCCATAATTTGCTCAACTTCTCAGCTCCATCATGGCTATAGTATGTCACATACAATATTTAATTTTATTTTACCATGATCAGAGGCTACAATTTAACAATATAAGAGAAAATAATTTTTTGCACAGAATTTATTTTCGGCGCACCACAGAATTGTCATTTATTATGGCCGTACAGCATGGTGGTTAAGTCTAGCCAACCTGCTATCTGTCCGCACACCCATGACGTAGGAAGTTTGCTGCTTTGGCTGCCGTGTTTGCCATTTCTTGGGTCAATATTCGGGCGCAGTGCTTTTGGAGGTCGAAAAGTTCTCAGGGATCCCTGGAGGCTCCCAGTCACCCTCCCTCCCTCCCTCCTGCCGACTTTTTTTTTAGCATTGTTTGGATGCTTAGCTTCCGAACTGGATTGCTAGGTAGCCGGCACAAGGGGTCCGGGGCTCCCCCATCACCCTAGCGGGGAGGGGATGGCTGCGCTTACGAGTGGTGCGACGGCAAAGTGTGATGTTTGCTGTTTCCCTTGTTAACTTGGGACTGGTTGGGTTTTTGGTTGCAGTTTTCTTACCATGTGGGGTCTGTTTTGTTATGCCTACTTCTCTGGGTGCCTAACTCTATTGGATGGCAGATAAGGAAAACCCCAACCATGGGGTGTTTTCCAGGGCCATTCCTCCCTGTACCTCTCTGAGGGGGCCAGGTTCTGGTTTGTGGTCCCCGGTAGGCTGAACTCCATTGACTAATGCCCTGATCGTGCTCAAGTCATTAACAGTGCTGTGCCTTGTGGTGTGGTCCTGTCCTGTGGTGGTGTGTTAACCAGGAGTAATTTCACAAGTACTCGGGGCTGCATATGCCTAGGGTTTCCTTTCCCTAGGTGCCCAGTAGGTATTGCCCTTGTGGCTTGGGGTTATCTTCCACAAGTCGCTTGGGGTCTGCCCTCTGTGGAATCTTTTGCTTCTCGGTAATTGCCCGCCCTTGGTGTCAGCTGGGGTGTTTCTTGCACCACTTGTTTTGTCACTGGTAGGGGCGCAAGGTACTGTGCAGCTAGTTTTCACCAGATTATAGCGATCGGCTATGTTCCACCTGGGTCGTTGTCCCTCATGCGGGAGTTTTCTTTTATTTTTGTTTCCTGCCTGGTGGGGGTCTGCCCCTTGGTGTTGGTACCCCTTCTATATAAATTGGTGGTCCTACTAGGTCCCTGTGAGTGTACACGTCCCGAGGGTTCAACTGTTAGTAGTTCGCTGGATAGTTTGGGGTGCCGGTTATCAGTATCTTGCCTGGGCTTCCCTTAGCAGAGCATCTAAGGGCCCTGGAAATCCCCTTTAGGGCTCTGTGGGTCCGATGGATGCATCCTCTGGGTCCCATCTCACTTCGTGTGAGTTTGAGGGTAGCTCTGTCCCCTTGTCTCAGGGTGACAATCACCAATTTGTGCCTCCCTCATGCTGCCTGTTGGGTCTGTAACACCTTTGACCCGGAGTCCTGCGAGTGGTGTTCCTTGCTTGTACTCCAGTTCATCCAATCCACTGATCTTGATACTCGGGTGCAGGCAGCTTTGGCGTTGCATGCGTGATTTAGGTTGCTGCAGTGCGCTGGGTTGGTTACTAACCCGGATGCCCTGAGCCTGCCCGGTTTTGCATATAGGGACTCGAACTTGGGGTTGTTATCGCCTCAACTTTGTTTCGTCCATGCCTCCCTTGTCCTTCCCCTGCTGTTCCTCGACCCTCTGCACCCAGTTCTGAAGTGTCTAAGGGTTTCAGAGTCTGTTCAGGGTTTAGTTGGTGGTGAGATTCGAGCAGTTTCAGGGGATGCTCCTTCTGGTGTGATGACGGAGGCATTCGAGCCTTTTTCTCCAGCTGGTGCTTCTGGGTGTGACCAATTGGCCCTGTTTGTTCCAACTTTTCCGGTGGACTCTGTCTTATTTCTTGAGGCACAGGGTTTGCAGGACGACTCGGCCCCGAGTCCTAATGTGGAGGTTCCCGAGGCAAGGGAGGGGTTGACATGGGGGACTTGGGTTCCATTTGACCCCGCTTGGGTGTTGGTACCCTATGAGCGAGGTTTGTTGTTGCAGGGGGGTGGGGTTTTCTTATCCCCTCCCTCCCTATACGATTTTGATATAGCATCAACCCCTTCCCGGGATCCCTCTGGTACTTCTGTCCCTCACTTCCAGAGGTTTTCGGCCTCCCGCATCGCGCCCCATTAGGTGCGGGAGGCTATTGCGGCTCGAGGCCATCTCCTGCATGACCTGGATTGTGCCTCAATAATGGATCCTGCCTCATTTGTGATTGGTTTTTCCTTTCCTTACTGGGTGCGTTACGAGGTTCTGGAGTCATCCTCTTTGGCAGAATAGCCTATATTTTCAGTGGCGGCATGGCATACGTTCTGTCGGTCCCACATGCTTGAGTGGCGAGAGGCCCTGATGGTTGTTAGGTTTACCCGGGGGGCGAGATTGAACGCTTCACTGCTTGTTTGTTCGTCCCTGCCCTTCTTTGGGATGTCGGCCTGTGTAACTTTGCGTACAGGTTCCCTCCCTTTCGGCTGCCCTGGTTGCTGAGGATTTACTCATCCGTGACCATTAGGCTTCGGTCTTGCGTTTCTTTTCCCTTCTCAAGCTGTCTTCGGACTGGCTTACGGAGGACATGGAGGCGTTGGTTGCTGATCCTAGTTCTGGTGCATTGGTCGCAGTGGTGCGGGTGTCAGCTGCCTTGTTGAAGCTGTTTGTGCCAATCCTAAGGGAGGCAGAGTCTCTGTTTTTTGCTTCTCGTTTTGGGTGCCATCAGGCGGTGCTTGCTCCATCCTTAGAATCCGCTTGAGCTCTGGCTCTTAGGTTTTCTCTGCCCATTTTGTTCTTTCTTTTTGCACAGTATGCGATGGTGCAGTTTCTGCAAACGGAGGTTTCTAGTTGTCCTCCCATGTCGGACTTTTTGGTTCTTAGGGGGGGGGCCCGTGGGGTTTCTAACCAAAAAGGTCATGCCCAGGGCTCGAGGTTGCTCTTATCGTGGTATGCCAGTGGTGCCAATTTCAGAGTCGGAACAGCCTTCCGGGCCGACGTCGTCTGGTTGGCGCGGTAATCGCTCTGCTCATCTATCAGCTTTTCATAAGGGGCCTCGGCCCTTTTGTTGGTCATCCTATTGACGAGGCAATTGGGAGGGAGAGGTTCGTGCAGTTTGCTCGCGCCTGGTCCCACGATTTGTCGGCTTTTCAAGTCGCTTCATGCAGCTTGCAGTGGCATTGGGTGGCCCCTCCTTCTTCGGGGGGCTCGGAGCTGGCAGGGCAGGCTTTCTCTCTGTTGGGTCACCTTGGAGTGGGTTTGCTTGGGTGTGGACAGAAGTCCTCATCCCTCAGGTTGGTTTCCCACCTGTTTCCGGTTTTGAAAAGAGACTGTGCAGACAATGCGGTACATTCTGAACTTGTTCAATCTGAACCCTTGGGTCTATTGCTCCTGCTTTCGGATGACTTCTTTGTCCCAGGTCCGGCTTCTCTTGGAACTGGGCGCTTGGATGGTGTCCCTGGAGCGAGTGGCAACCACCTCCCGGGAAAGTCCCTCTTGTTTTTATCTTTGGTTAAGTAGCTCCAGGGAGGCAAAGGGGCTCCACCAGAAAACCAGCGTTGAATGTAATGAAATGCCATTTTTTGGGTTAGACCCGGAGTCTTCCCGGCAACCCTCCCTTCCTCTGGTCGGAGGTTTTTCGCAGTTTTTGACATCCAGCCTCTGAACTTGGGGATGATAGCTGGTGTGGGAGGTCTGGAGCTCCCCATTCCCCCTTCTGCGGAAGGTGGAGCTGCACTGACAGCGGCACGGAGATGGTTGTGACATCATGCTCGTTTGTTAGTTTTTAGTTTGGAGAGTTCTTCTCAACAGTTTGGCTTTCAGTAGCAATTTTTTAACCAGATAGGTAGGTACCCCAAAACAAACCCTTTCTTGGGTGCCTGTCTCGGTCGATGGCAGACATAGAATGCTTCCAACCTCACGAGGCTTTCTATAGGCCATTGCTCCTCGTGCCTCTCTGAGGTGGGGCTAGGTTCTGGTTTGTGGTCCCTGTTAGGCCTAAGAACTCCATTCACTTGGCTGATGCCACGGTCTAATACGCTCATATCAGCCCGGATAGCTCTAGGGAGCCTCTGGTCTCACCCAGAAAATGGCATTTCATTACATCAATGCTGGTCTTTTAGGTTCAGATAGACAGTTGGCCAACCATCTCTTTCCTGTAGAATCTCTGTGATTCATAAAAACTAAGTAGATTTGTTACACAGTATCTTCCTGTTCGAAAACCATACCGTCTGTCCATTTTTATGTCATTATTGTACTCTCCAGGTGTTCTACCCATTGTTATGTTAACAATGGATCAACCCATTTGGTGTTAGCTATTTTTTTCTAATGTTTTAACTACCATACTTGTTAATGATATGGGTCTGTAATTTAGAGGGTCTTCTCGGATACCATTTTTGCAGATTGGAATTATGTTTGCCATTTTCCATATACTGTATCTGCTAAGATTCCTGTGCGCAGGGATTTGTACCTGTTAGCAGTCTGCTGGCTGATATATTTTACCTATACTGTATATCTTTGTTTTATTTGGAGAAAGAACCATTATAGTATTGGAATTATTAAAAAAAAAATCCTATTTGGGAAATCTTTACTAGATTTCGAAGATTCTGTATTTGGTATTTGTTGACTTTAAACGACTTGGTAATCTCTCAATCTTTTCTTTCACAGCTCCTACGGTCACCAGAAGAATAATACCTGCAGTGCCAGGACCCAGTGGTATTGAATAATACCTGCAGTGCCAGGACCCAGTGGTGTTGAATAATACCTGCAGTGTCAGCATCCACACAGTGTCAGATATACTGCATACATGTTGTCAGCAGCATTATGAAACGCATTATGGTGTAAGAAATACTACATGTAAATGGGTAAGACTGTCTTCAGCACACTCATGTGAATGACTACATGTATTATCAATATGTCATGCATTATTAACATCTCATGTACTATGGTAACAAAGGAAATGTGTATTTAAATTAAATTTGGTGTATCATTAATTTAAAAATCTCGGTATTTATTAGCTCATTGTGTATGTGGTACAGTATTGTTTGGCAAGAATACATTTTAAGATTTTCAAATTAATTATTTTTATTATCAGGTTCTAATATAAAAAAGTTTAATATATATTTTCAGTTTTAAAACATTTCATACTTTTTCTCCTATGTGAGCCATTGTAAATGTTGAGAAAGCATTAAAATAATCTTTATACTGTATAGTAATTATGATTTTTTTCTTGGGTAATTTGCTCTTAAGCTCAAAAGGCTCTCCAAATAAGATAATATATCAGTGTTCTTAATGCTCAGAATTTATTTATTTATTCACATATTTACATGACTGTATTGGGGATTTAAAAATAACAATGTGCATGGTACATTGGATCAGTAAGTTCTTGTAAAAATCACATACATATATGTTTGCAAATGACAAACCACATGAGGGTCCACTGTACCTGACTCTTGTGCTATGGTTATATTTATAATAAGACATCCATCAGTTCTGTGGTTATATTTATAAGAGAACATCCCTCAATTCTCTGATCATATTTATAATAAGACATTCCTCAGTTTTTTGGTTATATTTATTATAAGACATTCCTCAGTTCTGTGGTTATATTTATAATAAGACATTCCTCAGTTCTGTGGTTATATTTATAATAAGACATTCCTCAGTTCTGTGGTTATATTTATAATAAGACATTCCTCTGTTCTGTGGTTATATTTATAATAAGACATTCCTCAGTTCTGTGGTTATATTTATAATAAGACATCCCAAATTCTGTGGTCATATTTGTAATAAGGTTCTGTAGTGAAACATCTTAATACTGTGGCTGTATTTATAATAAACCATCCCTCTCTGCTGTTGCTATATGTACAGTATGATAAATCAGTATAATTATAAATAAATTTATAATATATTTAATTTTCCTATACAAAGACATTTTGTTAATCTTAAAAAAAAAAAAATTGCCACAGGATTTGTTTGTAATGTTTACAAAGTTATACACGGACACTAACTTTCCTGCTGGTGAACGCATGTGGAGACGTAGATTTGTATGTTTGCTTTTACACTTGCTGATTCACAGGAAATATTGTAGAGTATATTTTATGTCTAGCACATTTTATAATATAATAAGCACAATATTATCTTACTATTTATGAATAATACCAGTGGTTTACATATTGTAACTTTTTTCCATTCTCTTGTGTCTTTGACAATTAATTAAATTACTTTATATTCCTACAAAAGTTAATTAGATTATTCCAATTGCTTATCTGATATTGAGTGCCATCTGTTGACAACAGAGTTAACACTATAACCTGTGTGCTCTATTCTGGTTACTCTATACTGATTGCTATGTAGTTACTTGAATTATTTATGTATCCGACAGTCCAAGTGTTTTTGGCATCTCTTAACAATATTTGCTTTAGTAATAAATAAAAGCTCATGCATTTAAAATATATCAAACATATTACTAAGATTTATAAAGAACACAACAATTTATAAAGGAGACAAATACTAGTAATAATTGTCTACAAAACTTAACTAATGAAATGTAGAATATTTCATTAGATAATACTTGCTTTTTGGATCAAATAGCTGTAAAGGTTTATACAATCAAGAAAACTGTACAAATATTTATTCAAAAGAAAAATGTCATCAGTGTTGAATGTTCAAAATTATATTATGAAAACATCTCGCATAATAGCATGCAAAACATTTAGAGAAAAAAAGTAAATACATTGTCTAAACTACTTTCAAAAATATCAAAATTTATATAAGTGACCATTCAGGAGAAAAGTCATATCACTGTAGAATGTGTCTGAAAGACTTCAAAAATAAATTATGGCTAATAACACACACTCAAGGATTCATACAGGAGAGAAACCATATCACTGTTCAGAATGTCAAAAAGATTTTTCAGTTAAATCAAATCTAATAACACACATGAGGATTCATACAGGAGAGAATGCATATCACTGTTCAGTATGTCAAAAAAACTTTACTCGAAAATCAAATCTAATAACACACATGAGGATTCATACAGGAGAGAAACCATATCACTGTTCAGAATGTCAAAAAGATTTTTCACTTAAATCAAATCTAATAACACACATGAGGATTCATACAGGAGAGAAACCATATCACTGTTCAGTATGTCAAAAAGACTTTTCACACAAATTATCTCTAATAAAACACATGAGGATTCATGCAGGAGAGAAAACATATCACTGTTCAGTATGTCAAAAAGACTTTTCACACAAATTATCTCTAATAAAACACATGAGGATTCATACAGGAGAGAATGCATATCACTGTTCAGTATGTCAAAAAAACTTTACTCGAAAATCAAATCTAATAACACACATGAGGATTCATACAGGAAAGAAACCATATCACTGTTCAGTGTGTCAAAAAGACTTTTCACGAAAATCGGATATAATAACACACATGAGGATTCATACAGGAGAGAAACCATATCACTGTTCAGAATGTCAAAAAGATTTTTCACTTAAATCAAGTCTAATAACACACATGAGGATTCATACAGGAGAGAAACCATATCACTGTTCAGTATGTCAAAAAAACTTTACTGGAAAATCACATCTAATAACACACATGAGGATTCATACAGGAGAGAAACCATATCACTGTTCAGAATGTCAAAAAGATTTTTCACTTAAATCAAATCTAATAAGGCACATTTGGATTCATACAGGAGAGAAACCATATCACTGTTCAGAATGTCAAAAAGATTTTTCACTTAAATCAAATCTAATAAGGCACATTTGGATTCATACAGGAGAGAAACCATATCACTGTTCAGTATGTCAAAAAAACTTTACTCGAAAATCACATCTAATAACACACATGAGGATTCATACAGGAGAGAAACCATATCACTGTTCAGAGTGTCAAAAAGACTTTTCAGACAAATTATCTCTACTAATACACATGAGGATTCATACAGGAGAGAAACCATATCACTGTGCAGAATGTCAAAAAGATTTTTCACTTAAATCATATCTAATAAAACACATGAGGATTCATACAGGAGAGAAACCATATCACTGTGCAGAATGTCAAAAAGATTTTTCACTTAAATCAAATCTAATAAAACACATGAGGATTCATACAGGAGACAAACCATATCACTGTGCAGAATGTCAAAAAGACTTTTCACAAAAATCATATCTAATAAAACACATGAGGATTCATACAGGAGAGAAACCATATCACTGTTCAATGTGTCAAAAAGACTTTTCACAACATTCAAATCTAATAAAGCACATTAGGATTCATACAGCATAAGAGTCATTTGAATATTGTCAAAAACACACAGAAATCACAATAGCGTGATGCATCAATGAACAAATCCACAAGGACCATGACGAGGATTTGAACCTATGTCTGAGATCATCCCAGACGTTGCCTTATCGACTGAGCTACGACATGGTAAAAAGAGTTGAAACCAGAAGTTTTACTGAACTTACTTGAATCCTGCAGCCTCTCCGAGACACAAACCAGGGCTTTACACAGCTCCCCCCATGCACTCTAGCTATGTCAACAGGCCGTTCTACCTCTTCTGACGTAGGTTCGAATCCTCGTCACGGCCCTTGTGGATTTGTTCATTGAAGCATCACGCTATTGTAATTTGTGTGTGTAATGAAGTGAGGGGAAGAGGTAGAACAACCAAAAAAACTCCCTCCCAAAAGAAAACAATAAAACTTACTTGGCGTGGTTATTACTTTCTCTTTTCCCCTCCAGCTTTTACTGCGCATAACTCTACTGCTCTCTTGATCTGTCTTGATATTCCCTTCATCCCTCAACTTTTTCAGTCACCCATTCAGTGTTTTGTGGTTCGTATCTTTGTGAGTAAATGGTATGCAGTCTGTTCCGTTTATCTCCCCTCAAATTTTACGCTTTCTCTTCATGATCCTAAACACTTGTTGGACTCTTTACCAGAGCCTGTGCTCCTTTTGGATGATTTTAACTGTCAGCATACCCTCTGGGGAGATATTCTGACAAACACCCGGGGACACCTTCTTGAACCATTTGTGCTCACTTCTCTTCCTTTATAACTAGTGAATTCTGGTGAACGCACTCATGTTGATTCCCACCATTTCCTGTATTGATCTTTCTGCTCATCTTCTCTTTATATGGACTTCAACTGGCAGGTTCTTGATGACCTACATAACAGTGACCTTTTCCCCAACCTTCTCACTTTTCTTTTCTTCTCACCCTCCCCTCTCTTTCCCTAGGTGGAAGTTTGACAAGGCTGTTTGGAACCTCTTTACCTTTGTGTTACTCTTTCCGACCTCTCTGATTTTCCTCTTTCCCGAGCCCCCCTCCTCCTTTCATGACACAGTTTTTGATGCTGCCCTCAGTTCTGTTCCTCGCTGTACCTCCCGGGGTGCACAGAAGTGCGTTCCCTGGTGGAATGCAGCCTGTGCTCAGGCTGTCCACTGTAAGCGTGCGGCCTAGAAGAAATACCGTTGTTGACGGACGCCTGATTCTTTGCTTTTGCGTCAGAAGTCAAGTGTGGTGGCCCGTAGGGCCATCTGTACGACTAAGAGTGAGAGTTGAAGATCTTTCATTTGCACTATTATGTCTAACACCCCTCTGCCCCTGATCTGGGAGGAAATCTGCAAGTTAGTGGGTAAGTTTTTTCCAGATGTCTTGCCAGTTCTTCACCTCTGTGGTTCTATTGTGGCAGATCCGGTCTCGGTCAAAACCGAACTGGGTTCACACTTTTCAACTGTTAGCTCCGATTCTCATCTTCCTCCTTTCCTTACTCTTAAGCCTCTTCTTGAATCTTGTCACTTAGATTTTCAAACGCCTCTTCATCTTCTTTATAACGCTCCTTTCTCTCTCAGAACTCCAGTCTGCCCTGGCCTTCTGTGGTTCTACAGCGGCGGGTTCAGATGATATTCATTATGTAATACTTTGACATCTCCCTCCATACACATTTCAGTATTTACTGAATGTTTATAACAGTGTCTGGGAGTTGTCATCATTTCCCGAGGACTGACTTGAGGTGGTTCTTCTTCCTATTTGAAAACCTAGTTCTCTGTGGTCAATGGACTTTCGCTCCATTGCTTTAACGAGTTGTGTCTGCAACCTCTTTAAATGTATGGTCAGTGTCAGTCTGATATGGTTCTTGGAATGCTATCACCCCCTCTCTCCTTCTCAATTTGGCTTTCGCAAGTGTTGCTGCATGACTGATGTTCTCCTGAATTTAAAGGTCTATGTTTGTACTACCTTTGCTATGAAGACCTTCGTGGTTGCAGTCCTTTTTGACCTGGAAAAGGCGTATGACACCACCTGGAGATAAAACATTCTGTTCCAACTCTGTTCTTTTGGGCTTCGTGGCACTCTCCCTCTCTAACTCAAGATCTTCCTCTCTTGTCGTTCCCTTAGAATGAGATTCTAAGGGAACCTCTCTGCCTCTTTTGGGCAGTACGGTGTACCTCAAGGTTGTGCTCTGAGCACTACTATTTTCCTGGTAACCCTCAATGGTCTTCTTTCCTCCCATCCCTCTGGCATTTTCTCAGCTCTCTATGTTGATGATCTTACCCTCTGCTGTCAAGGTGATGACTCGCCTTTTCTGCAATGGTGGCTTCAACTTGCGATTGATGCCATGTCGTCCTGGGCCACCAATCATGGCTTCAAGTTCAATCCAACTAAGACTTGTGCTATGACCTTTACTCGGAAGCAGGTCGTTCTTTGACCCCACTCTGTCCTCTTTATAGTAATCCTCTTTTATAAAGGATTCTGTTAAACTTTTTGGGTTAATCTTTGACACTTGCTTGTCTTGATCACCCCATATCTCTTACCTTCGAGTTGAATGCTTCAAAGCCCTTAACTTACAAAGGTGGTCTTGTCCCATACTTCCTGGGGAGCGGAAAGGTGCATGCTGCTCTCTTTACATTCCTTTCTTATGCTGTCTAAACTCAATTATGGCTGTCTTGCTTACTCTTCTGCCTCCCCCCCCCTCCCTGTTCAGCTTGTTGATGCCATGAGGGGGGCTTAGTGGGCGGCTGCTGGAGTGTAATGCTCCTTTGGACAGTCCTCTGCCCTTTTGTAGCCTTGTGCTCCTGCTGCTATCCTCTCTAATTGTGCTGAACAACTTTTCCTTTTCCTTCTGTTTCGTTTTTCTCCCCTCTTTTCTCCTATCTGCTTGTCGTTTCCTGCCGACCTTTTGCTTGTTTTGGTTATTCCTTTGGACTTCTTCTATTTTGACGCCCAGGTGCTTGAGGAGGCATACTCTTGCACCCGTAGAACTGTAGTACCCAAAGTCGAGAGCGAGGGGAAACCTTTTATTGTCAATCCTCCTTTCATCACTGAACACGATCTCGACAGACTGACGGTTCTTAAGGTGGCGTTTGTTGGGCGTATACTCACGACACAGCCCTAGGAGGCCCCGGCGTGATCAGCAATAGCTTCTTGTTGGGTGTCCTGCCTCTAACTGTGGCTTCATGGTGGGTGTGGGGGCACATTTGTGAATGAATGTTTCTTTTTCGTCCTCATGTTAAATTCTGTTTCTCCTTTACCTTCTCAGGCTCGTGGGGTGGGCAACCAAGCCCCCCGAGTCGGTCCGTGTTGGAAGACCGGGCTCTGCAGCCTCCGCTGCATTGGGCCCCGACCCTGCTCCTCCTTTGGCCTGAATGTTTTGGCATTAATGTGCATTTACAAAGGTGAAATGTAATTCTGATCAGCTTCCATATATACTTTATACACATACATATACACACACACATACCTACATATACATACATATATACACACACACACATGCATTTGTCTCTCTTACTCTGACAGGGTGAGATAGCTGATAGAGAAACTAGTGTGCAATTAAGTGCTTAATCACTGAAGGTGATTAAGGTGCTTTTACAAGCTCAGGTTATATAGTTACATCACATACATTGAGTAATTGATACATTACATGGTTAATGTTGGGTACAAGTCCAATATATCAAGTGTTCCAGTACTCATATAGTAATTACACAGTTCAGCATACCTTAGCCCAGGAGGGCGAAAGTCAGTCAATCTACAATATAATGTTCAAGAGTGCATGTTTTCTCTTTCACAAAGTTGACACATTGTGTACTCGACATTTGGGTTTTGAGGAAGCTGCCAGATACGTCTATATCCCAAGCGTATTCTGGCCACTAACATCACATTGCCAGGTTCTTGTTCTATTAGTCCCATATGTGAATGTCTCCTCACGATATCCATCATAATATTTAATGCTACAACTTTCAGGTCTTTGTGAATTTGTTAGGGTGGTGAGATCTGCATTAGATATTTGTTTAAGTATTCTCTTTGTCACTGCTAATGAAACACCCATATCAATTTCTACCACTGGTTTTCTACAGGCTGTCTTTGCAAGCATATCAACAGTGTCATGCCTTGAGATGCCAACATGTGATGGTATCCATAGGAATTTAATTTCAAATCTGTTTTCTTTAGCAGCTAAAACATTCATTCGAATATCACTGACTATTTTCTGGGTGTCACTACTATGTGAGTTCAATGCCAGGAGTGCACTCTGCGAGTCAAAGTATATAAGTCCACTGCCTTTGTCTTTTAAAAATTCAGTGGCAAGGTATATGCCTGCAAGTTTGGTTTGAGTTGTACTTGCCCAGTCATTGACGTGCTTCATTGCTGTGTGTGTTCAAATATATTACATGCACATTCGGTACATCGTCCACATTCTTCTACAGAGCCGTCGGTATAGCACTGATACACATCGTTACCCATACTCTGAGTACGTTCAGTGATGCTTTTCAGTGTTAACTGTTTTAATAATGTAGAGTGCACATTATCATAATTGCATTGTCCCTCTTACGGTCGTGCACATCCTTGTTGAATGTCCTGACTTCCGGAACGAGCGTGTGTCTTGTTTTCCGACCGTCCCTTGCGGTCGTTTGTATCTCGATGGTATTCTTGGTGACTCGGATACTTTTGATATCGTTCGCCTTATGCGTTTCTGTTCTCGTATTAGCGTCCTTGGTGATATTTAGCGCCCTCTGATTATCCAACACATTTGATGGTGCTACATAACCTTCTCGGTTTGTTGCCTTCTTTTTGATAATTACTTACTTCTGCTTTTCCCTCAACTCTTCGTCGTCTTGATGCTCTTCACTGTACTAGGCTACGCCTCAGTTCTGGTGCCTTTCCTTTGATTCCTACCCAGAGCCTGTATGTTGTAACCGGCATCCTGTGTCTACAGGATCAGTGTGATCATTACTGTCTTCGCTACTTTGCGTGGTCCCTACAACACCTTCACTCTCACTAATGTCGTACTTTGACCATTACCCTTCCTGTGGACCCTGTTCCCTTTCACCACATTCCCCTTTCTGCGTGACTGTCTTGCTGGCAAGGTTCTCTCTCTCGGATCGTCTTGCCAATGTTTTTCCTTGAGTCATTCCATCTTTGCCCCTATAGTGGGTTCCAATTCCTAAGTTTTGACCCCACATGAGTAAAGCTTTTACCCCTCCTACAGTTCTGAAATGAATTTTCCTTGCTCACTTTTATTCACACTCCTGCTTTATCTCCATCTTCACAGATGTATCCAAGTCTGCCGATAATGTAGGCTACTCTGTTGTATTTCCTGACTGCACCTGTATGTGTCGCCTGCCTCTGGAGGCATCTTCATGGCAGAACTCTATGTAATTTTGAATGCTCTTCGTCAACTGCTTTCTCACTGTCAATCTTCCTTTGTTGTAGTAGACTCGCAGTACCCTAATGGCTCTGGAGTCCTCTAATCCTGTCCATCCTGTAGTCGTCGAAATTCAATGACTGTTTCTTATCGCCTGTAGATTTCAGACAGTCGAGTTTTGCTGGGTTCCCAGTCATATAGGCGTTTCCTTAAATGCGCATGCTGATGCTGTTGCGAAGAAGGCTAGCCGCACTTGACCCATTTCCCGCAAAGGTGTTCCTTATTTCGACTTCTACCCAGTTATTCATTCCTCAATCCTTGCCCGGTAACAGGATCACTGATCTACTGTTACTGGTACCAAGCTACGTGCTCTTAAGGGTAGCATGTCACCACGGCCTTTCTCTTACCACCAAAACCGGCGGTGGGAAACGGCTCTCGCGAGATTATGTATTGGTCATACCCGTTTAACCACTTAACTGCGCCAACCGAGTATTCTCGGTCGGCGGGAAACTGCGCCAACCGAGAAAACTCTTTGGTTTTTCGGTACCAATTCTAAATGTGTACGAGGTTGGTTGTGTACAAAATGGACTCTTAGGACCTCCAGTGAGAGGCAGCCATCTTTGAAAAAATTCCCAGAATGCCCTAGGGCTACTGGCTGGGTTAGTACTGAATAAGCAACCATGGGTGGCGTACGCGCCTCTGGCTCCCAAACACTTGTCTGAGGTGGTGTTGAAAGATCGTGCTCTGTCGGTGAAATTCAAACCTTATTGTTTTAAGAACATAAGGGTCATAATATTGGTGAAGCTATGCACAATAACGACGTAACACAAAGGTCGGATGCAAGTGATACAGCACCTATGAGGACGATACAGCGAGCGTATCCAGTTGTAGCTCTGAGCGTCACCCTTGCAATCCTATCCCCCTCCCCGCTCAGCTCGTTGTCGCCGTGTGGGGGCTTAGTGGACGGCTGCCGGAGTGTGATGCTCCTTGGGACAGTCCTCTGTCCTTTTCTAGCCTTGTGCTCCTGCTGCTGTCCTCTCCAATTCTGCTGAGCATCTTTTCCTTTTCCTTCTGTTTCGTTTTTCTCCCCCTTCTTCTCCTATCTGCTTGCCGTTTCCTGCCGACCTTTTGCTCGTTCTGGTTCTTCCCTTGGACTTCTTCTATTTTGACGCCCGGGTGCTTGAGGAGGCATACTCTTGCACCCGTAGAACTGTAGTACCCGACGTCGAGAGCGAGGGGAACCTTTTATTGTCAATCCCCCTTTCGTCACTGAACCCAATCTCGACGGACTGTCGGTTTCTTAAGGTGACGTTTGTGGGGCGTATACTCACGACGCACCCCTAGGAGGCCCCGGCAAGTTCGGCGATAGCTTCTTGTTGGGTGTCCTGCCTCTAATTGTGGCTCCATGGTGGGTGTGGGGGCACATTCGTGAGTGAATTCTTCTTTTCGTCAAGATGATAACCCCTGTTTCGGCTGCTTCTGGCTTACCTTCTCAGGCTCGTGGGGTGGGCGACCAAGCCCCCGAGTCGGTCCGTATTGGAAGACCGGGCTCTGTAGCCTCTGCTGCATTGGGCCCCGACCTTGCTCCTCCTTTGGCCTCTCTGACTCCTTCCCCTGGCTCCCCTCCCTCCTCTGTGGTTGGGTCGAGCCCCAAGCCCCCAGTGGTGACTACCTCGTCCCCTGGCGCAGCTCCTTCTCTAGTTGTAACTACTGCGCCTTTTAACCCCTCTCTCTCTGGGGGTTCTCACCGCCGTCCTCGTCACGGCCGCCCTCGCTCGATTCCTTCCAGTTCTGCTACCTATCAAGCCTTGTTTGGTCCCGCTTCGTGGGCCAAATATTTTGATCTCCTCCCTCTTGATTCTGCGCCTCCTGACGATTTCTCCCTTCATCGACATCTCATTGATTCCGTGGATGCCTCCATTACTTTCAACCCCACTCGTCTCGGTACACGTGTCGTTGCTGCTCCTTCTCAGGATGCTGCTTCCCGCTTGGCTGCCTTATCCTGCCTTGGCGAGACCCCCGTTCGGGTCTCGAAGAACGCTCAGTTGAATGCCAGTGTTGGCACTATTTTGCTCCCGCCCCATGTAGCAACCGGTGTTCGGGACCTGCGCGACTGCCACGACGATATTCGACATATCCTCGCTGCCCAGGGCCATTCTATTCTCCAGGTGGACACGTTTACTCGTCCCCCTCGTGGTAGTCGCCGTCAACCCCTCCGGGTTGTGAAGATTACCTTTGATGGTAGGACCCTTCCACCCTCTGTCATTCTTGCTGGTGCCAGGTGCTCTGTCCAGGAGTACATTCCTTCTCCTCGGCTCTGCAACAAGTGCTGGAGGTTTGGGCATGGTGCCCTCCGCTGCTCCGGGACTGTCTCTCTCTGTCCTTTGTGTGGTGGCGAAGGTCACTCTAAGTCGGAGTGCACTTCTCCCCAGGCTCATTGCCTCAACTGCGGTGAGGCCCATCCTACCTTCTCCCGTGCGTGTGTCCATTACAAGTTTGAGGCAGCCGTCCTCAACCTGAAGCACCGGGAGCGTTTATCTTTCCCTGAGGCGAGGCGCCAGGTTCGCCGGCTCCCGCCTTATGCTAATATCTCTTATGCTCGCGTGTTGCGCTCTTCCTCTCCTCGTCCTTCCCGCCTTCCTCAGACTCACAACCGTTTTCGGGCCTTGGACCCTGATGCGCCCACTGCCCCCTCCTCTGTTCCTTTGGGTTCTCTCCCGAAGGATCCTCCTCCTGGTCCTCTGTCTGGGGTTCCCCTTCCTTCTACTCGGTCTGTCGTGTCTTCTGTGTCTTCTTCCTCGTCCCCCTCCGATCCTCCTTCCCATCCTCTTCCTCCTTCTATCGGCTCTCCCCACCGCCTGTCGGTGCGGGCGGATGTCCATCGCTCTCCTAACGGCCGTCGTGTGTGCTCTCGTTCGGCTTCTCCTGTTGAGACACTGAAATCCGTTGCCCGGTACGTAGTTGCTGGGACACCGGTCTCTTTAAGTCAGAAGCGTAAGCCTGGCTCCTCTCCTTCCTCTTCCCCGGCGGGTAAGAAGGCTTCGCTTTCTTCCTCAGCTCCTCCTTCAGGCTCTGTTGCTCCTTCCCCTCCCGTTTCAGTGCTTGCGCCCCCTGTTTCTGCTATGGAGGTTTCTTTGGCCCCTGCTTCCCTTTCGGTTGCTGCTCTTGCTGGGGTGCGCTCCCCTCTTTCTACTCCCCCTCCTGCTGCTGTCCTTGACGGCTCCTCTCCGTTGTCTCCTCCTCTTCCTCCTCCTCCTCCTCCTCCGGACCCTGCCCGCCCACCTCTGATCTGTTCTCCAGTTTCCTTCCCTCCGTCTTTGCTCAGTTTACCCATGCCCCCTAACCCTGACTTTGCTGACCCTGATCCCGACCCTGATATTCTTTAACGTGCTCTGTTGCTCTTTCGCCTTTGTTTCTTCCTTGTTCTCTGTTTTTGCCCTTTCTCTTCTCGTCGTTGTCCATTCTTCAATGGAACGTTCGAGGTTATTACGCCAATTTCCTCGAACTCCAACTTCTGATTTCGCGGTTTTCGCCCCTTTGTGTCTGTCTCCAGGAGCCAATGCTTGGTGCTCGTCCTGGTCGTTTTCGTGACTATTCCTTTCTCTCCCCCCCCCCAGCCATTGCTGGGGCTTCTAATTCTTCTGCTCTCTTGATTCGGGCTGATGTTCCCTTTGTTCCTTTACTTTTTCCTTCGCCTCTCCATTGTTCTGCTGCTCGTATCTTTGTGGGGAAATGGTACACAGTTTGTTCCATTTATCTCCCCCCGAGTGTCCCGCTCTCTCTTCCTGATTTGAAACGCCTCCTGGACTCCTTGCCGGAGCCTGTGCTCCTGCTGGGTGACTTCAATTGTCGTCATTCTCTTTGGGGTGACGTTCTGACGAATACCCGGGGTCGCCTCCTTGAGCCGTTTCTCCTCTCTTCTTCCCTGTCTCTTCTGAATTCTGGTGAGCCCACTCATTTGGACTCTCGGACTCGCACCCTTTGTTGTCTTGATCTTTCTCTCTGCTCTTCTTCTCTTTACTTAGATTTCACGTGGCAGGTTCTTGATGACCTCCATGGAAGTGATCATTTCCCCATCCTTGTTTCCTTTTTCTCTTTTCGCCCTTCCCTCTCTTTCCCTAGGTGGCAGTTTGCTAAGGCAGACTGGACCCTATTTACCCTCTGTGCTGCTCTCCCTGACCTCTCCCTTCTGCCTCTCTCTCGCGCTCTCCTCCTTTTTCATGACACTGTCTTCAACGCTGCCCTCCGCTCTATTCCTCGCTCTTCCTCTCGGGGTCCACGGAAGTGCGTTCTTTGGTGGAATGCGGACTGTGCTCGGGCTGTCCGCTGTAAGCGTGCAGCCTGGAAGAGGCACCGCCGTAGGCAGACGACCGATTCTTTTCTTTTCTTTCGGAAAGCGAGTGTGGTGGCCCGTAGGGCCATCCGTACGGCTAAACGTGAATGTTGGCATCTTATGTCTCAACAATTACGTCCGAGACCCCTCTGGCCCAGATCTGGAAGCGTATCCGCAAGATAGCGGGTAACTTCGTTCCCGATGTTTCACCGGTCCTTCACCTCCATGATACTCTTGTGGCGGACCCGTTGCAGGTCGCTTCCGAACTGGGTTCCCACTTTTCTTCTGTTAGCTCTGGTCTTCATCTTCCCCAATCTTTCCTTCTTCGTAAACCTGTCCTTGAGTCTCATCCTTTAGATTTCTGCACTCATCTTCAGCTTCCCTATAATGATCCCTTCTCTCTCTCTGAATTTCGTTCTGCCCTGGCCCTCTGCGGTTCTACGGCGGCTGGCTCCGATGGTATTCATTATGAGATGCTTCGCCATCTCCCTCCGAGCACGTCTCAGTATTTACTGAGTCTGTATAATCGGATCTGGGAGTCGTCGTCAGTCCCTGAGGACTGGCTCGATGCCGTTGTCCTCCCTGTTCGCAAACCGGGGTCTCTGGGTACTTCCCCTAAGGACTTTCGCCCTATTGCTCTCACAAGTTGTGTCTGCAAACTCTTTGAACGTATGGTTAACGTTCATCTGATGTGGTTCCTGGAACACCATCACCTCCTCTCCCCTTCTCAATTTGGTTTCCGCAAGTGCCGCAGCACGACAGATGTCCTGGTGAACTTGGAGGTCTATATTCGTACTGCTTTTGCTGCGAAGACCTCCGTTGTTGCCGTCCTTTTTGACCTAGAAAAGGCTTACGACACCACTTGGCGTTATCATATCCTATCTCAACTTCATTCTTTTGGCCTTCGTGGTCATCTCCCTCTCTTTCTCCGCAGCTTCCTCTCTCGTCGTTCCTTTCGGGTGCGCCTTGGTACCGCTCTCTCTCCCTCTTTTCAGCAATACGAAGGTGTGCCCCAGGGTAGTGTTCTGAGCACTACTCTTTTTCTTGTTGCCCTCAATGGTCTTCTTTCCTCTCTTCCTTCTGGTGTCTTCTCCGCTCTCTATGTCTATGATCTTACCCTTTGTTGTCAGGGTGATGATTCGCCTGTCCTTCAACGCCGGCTTCAACTTGCAATTGATGCCGTGTCGTCTTGGGCCACAGGATCATGGCTTCAAGTTCTCTACTTCTAAGACTTGTGCCATGACTTTTACGCGGAATGGGTTGTTCTTCGTCCCTCTTTGTCACTTTATGGTCATCCCCTTGAATACAAAGATTCCGCGAAGCTTTTGGGGTTATTCCTTGACACTCGTTTGTCTTGGTCTCCCCATATCTCTTACCTCTGTGTTGAGTGCTCTAAGGCCCTTACCCTCCTTCGGGTCTTGTCCCATACTTCTTGGGGGGCAGATAGGCGCACTCTCCTTGCTTTACATTCCTCTCTCGTCCTGTCTAAGCTCGATTATGGTTGCCCTGCTTACTCATCTGCTTCTCCTTCTACTCTTCGCCGTCTTGATGCTTTGCACCATACTGGGTTGCGCCTCAGTTCTGGTGCCTTTCGTTCGACTCCCATCCTTAGCTTATATGTTGACACTGGCTTCCTGTCTCTCCAGGACCGCCGTGATCGCTACTGTCTTCGCTATCTTGCGCGGTCCTTGCAACATCCTTCCTCTCGCCTCTGTCGTGCTTTAACTTTTACCCCTCCTGCGGTTCCTGTTCCTCTTCACCACCTCCCTCTTTCTGTCCGGTTATCTCGCCTACAGGATTCTCTCTCCGTTCGTATTTCTGATGTTTCTCCTCGTGTTGTTCCTTCTTTGCCCCCGTGGAGGGTCCCTCTTCCGCGGTTTTGTACTTCCTTGACCCGTATCACTAAAGCTTTTACCCTCCCTACGGTTCTAAAACGCCTTTTCCTCGAGCACTTTTCTTCTCACTCCCGCTCCGTTTCATGTCTTCACCGATGGGTCTAAGTCATGCAGGACGGTGTTGGCTACTCTGTTGTTTTTCCTGATCGCACTTATATGTGTCGCTTAGCCTCCGGAGACTAGCATCTTACAGCGGAACTTTATGCTATTCTCTATGCTCTTCGTCTCCTGCTTTCTCGTTGTCAGTCTTCCTTTGTAGTTGTTGTTGTACTCTCGTAGTGCCCTCATGGCTCTCGGGTCCTTTAATCCGGTTCATCCAGTAGTTGTCCGAGATCCAGCATTGGCTGTTTCTTCGTTCACAGTAAATTTAAGTCAGTTGAGTTTTGTTGGGTTCCCAGCCATATTGGTGTCTCTTTAAATGAGCATGTGGATGCTGCCGCCTAAGGAAGCTGTCCGCTCTTGTCCCATCTCTCAGTAAAGGCATTCCGTATTCCGACTTTACCCGGTTATCCATTCTTCAGTCCTTACCCGTTGGCAGGCTTCTTGGTCGTCTGTTACTGGTAACAAAGCTACGTACTCTTAAATGTTGTGTTTCCTCGTGGCCAGTCCTCCTTCCACCGTAACCGGACGGATGGGAAACAGCTCTGGCGAGGTTGCAGTATTGGCCATACTCGCTTAACCCATGGTCACTTGATAGGAGCGCCGCCCTGCTCCTTATTAGTCCTAGTTGCATTGTCCCTCTTACGGTCGTGCATGTCCTTTCTTGAATGTCCATGACTTCCAGGACGAGCGTGTCTTGCTTTCCTGACCGCCCCTCGCGGTCACCTGTCCCTCGATAGAATTCTTGGTGACTCGGATACTTTTGATATCGTTCGCCTTATGCGTTTTTGTTCTCGTATTGGCATCCTTGGTGATATTTAGTGCCCTCTGACTTATTTTGCGTATTTGATTGGTACTACGTAGCCTTCCCGGTTTGGTGCCTTCTTTTGATAATTACTTACTTTACAAGCTTGGCTACATACAATCTACAAGTACTAAAGCCAAGGGTGTACGTGAGTACATTTCATAAGAAATGTACATAAGAAACAGGAAGCGAAAATTTATTTGTACCTTGTGCACTGAGAGCGAAGTTGCGCTGTGTACCATGGACTACTTCGTTGATTATTACTCACTTCCGATGTACTGAGTGTGTAATACAGTATGTTACTGTGTAAATAGTGTGTGAAACTGTACATATTGTAATTTTAGTGAATTTTTAACAGGTAATATTGCGACAATAAACATTTACTGTGGACACATTACTGACACATGTATCACAGTTCCATGGAACATTATATATATGAACGTTTTACTGTATACATATTGTAAAGGACACAAATATGCATCATATACAATAAAAAAATCTATTAAACCGCATTGGTTTACATAAAACAAATAATTGAAAATATATTTGTGGCAATACCCGGTGCTTGAATGGCCCGCACGACTATGTCTCGGGCGATTCACGCACAGGGCGACCAGGATCCTGATGATGTCACAAGCGCACCTTGTCCACGTCCCCACAGCCAAAGTAAGTGGAATTTTCTATTTATTTTTACATAGACATGTTGAGGGAAGGGAATTTATCATTTTATGAAGAAAAAATAATTTTTGGGGAACACTTTATTTCTTGCGCACCGGGGGAATTTCACAATACTGTAAACTCAGCGCAGCACGGTTAACGTGCAGGCACTTAATAGAGCACCACCCTGTTCCTTATTGTCCAAAATGCATTGTGGCTTTTACGGTCGTGCATATCATTGTAGAATGTCCTGACTTCGAGCATGTGTGTGTGCGTCTTGCTTCCTGACAGTCTCTTGCCGTCACCTATCCCTTGATACAATCTTTGATGAATCTGATGCCTTTGACGTTGTTCACCTTATGTGCTTTTGTTTTTGTATTGGCATCCTTAGTGATATTTAGCGCTTTTTGAATATCCCGCACTTTTGACGGTGCTACATATCTCACCGGCTATATTCCGTCTTTTGATATTTTCTTTAGTACTAAACTAGGTGAGTGAGGTAGCATGAGACATTCAACTTCAACAATACTTTTACCAGAGTTTACTTGGTAAATATATTGTTTATAATCAATTATATCAGTTTGTAATAAAGTTATAATGATTAATTCTGTTACCTTTAAAGTTACCTCGAGCACCTGCCCAAAATGGTATGCATGATAGTGGCTTTGCAAGAATTTTATACTTAAACTCCAATGTATGCACTTTATCGACGCAATATACCTTCTTGTATATAAATAAACTAATGACAGAGCTTAAATAAATATATTTATTTGAATTGTTAATTAAGGTGTAATACTTGGCTCATACTTATGACTTGGTAATTATTATATACAACTTGCTTGACAATTGTCTGAACTTTCAAGGTCACTGTCCACTACTAACTGTAACTAAGAGTATTAAAGCATTTTAGTACTTAAGACATGCAACTTCACCGGTGTTATCAATACCTTCAATTTATATTGTAGTTATTATGATGAACTCAAATTTTGCTACAATGTAGCTATTGATAGTCTTGGCCTTATCTGTTAGATTAAGTAACTGCTCAAGATGGAATGCAGTGTTTGTGGCTTTCCAAAAATATAAGAATAACATTATTATTATTATTATGTGCTCTCAGACCACACTGTACCTTCTTGTTTTTAAATAAATAAATATAAAAATAAATTGTTATATTTCAATTTAATATTTTTATTCTGCTTAATGCAATTAAACTACCATACTATTGCTAGAACTACTGACTCCATAATGTAATAGTCTATGCTTGTCATCTTTAGGTATCATCCTTTTCTGGGGGGAGCTCCGTCGGCTCCCTGGAGCTATACCAGGCTGATATGCTAATGTCAGACTTTGGCATCAGTCATGTGTATGGATTTCTAGGGCCTACCGGGGACCACGGCCTGAACCTGGCCCCCTCAGAGAGGCAAGGGGAGCAATAGCCTATAGAAACCCCCGTGTGGTTGGAAGCATTCTATGTTTGCCATCGACCGGGTCAAGCATCCAGAAAGGTAAACATTCCAAAACAAACCCCTATTCTGGTTAAAATTGCTACCAAAAGCTGAACTAGTAGATAGAACTCCCCAACAGAAAACAAGCAAACTAGTATGACGTCACGTCACCGCGCCGCTGTCTGGGGAGGGGGAGCCCCAGACCACTCACGCCAGCTATCCACCCATCAGTTCTTCGACTGATGCTATAGGCAGCGGTTGTGTGCTCCGGCTCCAGTGGTTGTTTCAGCACTGTACCTAGAGTGTGGTGTCTGTTTTCTAGGTGGTGCGTGAGCCAGGAGTGATTCTCCAGTACTCGGGCTGCATGCGCCTAGGGTTCCCTTCCCTAGGTGCCCTGTATGTACTGCCCTTGGGGCCACCTTCCACAAGTTCCTTGGTTTCTGCCCCTGCTTGGCCGTTTACTGCTTGGTTTTCGGCCGCCCTTTGTGTGCTCGGGTGTTCTGTCTCCCTTGTTCGCCTTCGGGAAAGGGGCAGTTTTGCACTGGTGGGGCACAAGGTGCTGCACAGCTTGCAGCTTGTTTTCACCTATATGGCAGGCCGGGTCTGTTCCACCTGGGTATGCTGTCCTCTTGCGGGGTTTTCTTTTTATTTTTGTTTATCTACCTGGTGGGGGGTCTGCCTTCGTTCTTGCCTCCTGTGCCCCTTGTGTTCCGAGTATTATTCTGGTGGTTCCCCCTGCTAGGTCCCCGTGAGTGTACACGTCCCGGGGGTTCAGTGCTTAGAAAGTTGTTTGGTAGCTTTGGACGCCGGTTAGCAGTACCCTGCCTGGGATTACCTGAGCACGAGTCCTATTATAGTAAACGCTCGGGACCCTGGGAATTCACTGGGGGCGTGCAGGTCCGATGAATGTGACCCCGGAGTCCCCCCCCCCCCTCGCTTCCAGCGAGTTTGAGGGTTGCTCTCACCCCTTGTCTCAGGGTGACTCTGTTTGCCTCCGTCTGCTGCCTGTGGGGTCGGTGACCCCTTCGACCCGGAGTCGTGCGAGTTTTGTTGCTCGTTGTGGCTCGGTTACCCAGTTGTGCTGACTAAGCGGGTGCAGGCAGCAGGGGCGTTGCACTTTGAGCCTTGGTTGTGGCAACGTTCTCGTTTGTTTACTCCCCGGGAACCTCGGGGCTGCCCCGTTTTGGTTCGTGTTGGGACTTGGGGGTGTTGGTTGCTTCGGTTCCTTCTATGCCCCCTTGTCTTTCCCATGGATGCCCTCGTCCTGCCGTCATCCGGTTCCTTACCGTCTGTGGGTTCGGGGCGGGGTTCGATGGTTTTGAGACTCAGGCAGTCTCGGGGAATTCCCCTTCTGGGGTAGTGACGGGGGCATTTGAGCCTGTTCCTCCAGCTGTGTTGTAAGAGTCTGCCAGTGGGCTGCCTTCCTTAGTATTTTTTGTAAAAATGCAGCTGCCCCGGTTTTCTGGTACGGCCGGGGCTTTGGGGAGACGGCTTGACCCCTGGGACCTGTCGTGTGGGTTCCTGGGGCTGACTTGGGGGGCTTTGGCCCCGTAAGACCCCGTGGGGGGGTTTTCTCGACCTCTAGGCGGGGCTTGTGGTTACGCGGAGTGGGGTTTTTCCTCCCCACTCGCCGTACGTGTTGTTGTTGGGCATCAACCCCTCCCCGGGTTCGATTCCTTGGTTCCTTTGAGTCGGTTAGTTCCGTCCTGTGGGTGGATGCCTCCCCCTTTTCGGGACGGTGTCTTCGTCATGTTTTCCCGTTCTTGGAGTTCTACATGACTTCTGGTCTCGGGTGCGACTGTGCCTTTGTGTGCCTTCGAGACTGGTGTTTGCTTCTGTGTTCTCGAGGGTTCGGGAAGGTTTTTGCTACTTCCCGTATTATTGGAACGTCTGTTGGCTCCTAGTCCGGGTCGCCGTATTGGGCTACTTGTAGCCCAGTTGGGCTACTCGTGGCCCAGTTGGGTTCCCTGTTGGGCTCTTTGTCTTTGCTTAGTTTGCTGGTTTTGTTGTTACTGCTTCCTCTTATGGCTACTTTTCTAGTGCAGTTGTCCTGGTTGGCGCCTTCCCGCAGAGCAGGTTGTGCGGTTCGGCCAGCGTGTCATGCGCATGCGCCGTGGAGTTTGTTTTGGTCTGGGCGGTGTGTTTCAGTGTTGGTGTTTTGCGCCCTTTTTACTCGGGTGCTTTTGCCTCTCGCTCTTCTCCCTTTCTCCGGTATGTGCCCCTTCGCTCTGGGAGTGTCATAGATTCCAGCTGTGGGGAGGACGCCGCGGTTTTCCTTGTGTCATGGGTGTGGGCCTCCTCCTTCGCCTCTACCCTGCTCTCCTGCGTGTCCGACTCTGGCTTTTTCACCTAGCGGTGCTCAAAGGATCTTTTGGGCACTGTTGGGTCGTGACATGTTCGTTCCTCCGTTTGACACGTGAGTTTCGTTGGTCTGGCGTCTTTTGGCTGGGCGCTGCATGGATGCGATGTTTATATACCTGTCTTTATTTGGGTATATTTATGTACGAATGAGACGTTAGCACACCAGTGACTGTCCCTTTTCAACCCTTCCAGTCCCACTCATGTGCATGTCCAACGTACCCATGCTAGTGTCATTCAGGGGACCCACATCTTTCGTGTTATGGGGTGTGTGGGTTGTGGTGCTGGTTATGTACTCACCTGGTAGGGCTCTCCTGGTTGTGCTTGTGCGGTTTGAGCTCTGGCTCTTGGGTCCCGCCTATATGGAAAAACTTGTGGGATAGTTCCAGTGGAGTGCAGTGGTGCCATAGGCACCATAGGCAGCATATTAGGAGGGGCCTCGTAGCCTGGTGGATAGCGCGCAGGACTCGTAATTCTGTGGCGCGGGTTCGATTCCCGCACGAGGCAGAAACAAATGGGCAAAAGTTTCTTTCACCCTGAATGCCCCTGTTACCTAGCAGTAAATAGGTACCTGGGAGTTAGTCAGCTGTCACGGGCTGCTTCCTGGGGGTGGAGGCCTGGTCGAGGACCAGGCCGCAGGGACACTAAAGCCCCGAAATCATCTCAAGATAACCTCAAGATAGGCACAATCGGGGAACACTGTATAACCATCAGAGGTCTACGGTTGTTACACGTCCTACCTGCGAGCATCCGCCATTTTGCCGGTACATCCATGGACTTCCAAGGAACACTAGCCTGTTTTCGGATAGAGGTTCTGGCCCATCCTGGCTGTGCTGGGTATGTGGGCCTGCGGGCTGCTCCAAGCAACAGCCTGGTGGGCCAACCTCTCCCTAGTCAAGCCTAGCCCCGGGCCGGGCTTGGGGAGTAAGTGAACTCCCTGAACCCCATCCATCAGGTATCGGGCTGGTATCTCCGCCGTCGGTCACCGGGTGTGCTGGTTCTTGGGCCTGCTGGGTTCTGTCGTGTCTCCATTGGCCCTGTCTGGGGTCGGCCTTTGCAGAAGCAGGTTAATGCTACTTACATGTTGCGGTGGTGCACGTTGCTGCTGCACGTGTGCATTGGTAACGTGTTTTGTGGTGGGGTGTCCTTTTTCCTGTGTCCGGTTGTGGTGTGGCACTTTGCTGCTGTTTTGTACCTTGGGTTTGCGTCTGGGGATTTGCTTGTTAATTTTCGTGGCCTTCGGGTCCCTGGCTTGGACCTTTCATGTGCGTGGGATCCTGTCCTTGCCTGATTATCCACTCCTGGTTGTTTCCTGGGGTTTGAGCTTTGGCTCTTTTCATCTTGCTTTTCCCCAGTCGCTTCCCTGGCATCTCCTTTGGTCGGTTTTGCCTGCTCTTGCTGCTATGGGGGGGGGGGAGGGGCGGTTTTTACCGCTTCCCTTCCTTGTGCATTTCCTATGTTTCCTCCTCTGCCGCAGGGGTGTTCTTCGTGCGTTCCTTGGCTTCTTGGGCGTTATTTCAGCCTGTGTACTATAGTGCACTTATGTGTCTTGGTTTGTTTTCATTGCTCGTACCCTTTGGTTCGGGTACTGTTCTGGTGGCAATCCTTACGCTTTCTTCGGCTTTCCTGGCTTGCCCTGCCGGTTGGTTTTTCAGGGTCTTGCCATGTCTTGCATTGGACCCGTTATTTCTGATCTGGCGGGCTTGCTTGCATTGGAAGCTTTCTGTTCGGCAGACGTTTCATCTCCTTTGTGCCACCTGGACTTTGGTGGTCGTGCCCGAGATCTTCCTGCAATTCCGCCTTTTCTTGCGCTCGGAGGTGCCTTGTCGGGGCTGTTTCGCGTGTCTCACCTCGGTTGGTGGTCGGGTGGCTTAGTGGTAGGTGTCCCACCTTCTTACTTCTTCTTGGCGGTAGTATGGGGTATTTTGGCGGTCCTTCCTTTTCCCCCTGTCCCTTCTTAGGTGGCTGCAGTTGTTAGCGTCGGCTTGTTTTTTTCTGGTGGGGGTTGGGGGCCGTCGTTTTGCCACATACTGTCGCCTCGTTCGTGCAGCGCTTGCGGAGCCACTTCGGCTTTCTTTCGTTCTTGGTGTTGCTTCTGCACCGTTAGTACGCTGTCTCGTGCGTTATTTCACTTCCAGCCTGTTTGTGCGCCGCTTGAACCGTCCTGGTCTCTGGTAAGCGTGCTCTGTCTTCTCCTCGGTTGGTGGTGCCCCTTCGGTTCCGGTTTGTTTTTTCGTCAGCTCTTTTTCCTGTTGGCGTTTGCCTCTGGGGAGTCGGGTGGCTGGACTTCTTGCTCCTCCGCAGGGGTTTTTCTGTTCTTTCGGTTTTGGCGTTTTGGTTGTTCGGTGACAGCATTCTCCATCTTTTCTGGCACGGGAGGGGGGCTGCTGCATTCCGTAGGGGTCCTTGTGTTATTCGTGCTTTGGTTGGTAGGGTCGTGGGTGTGTCGTGTTTTGTTCAGTGGCGGCACTCCGCTGTTATTTGCGTGCCACGGCCTTTATGTCCGGGGCGTGCTTTGAGTTGATCCAGTACCATTCTTCCCTGTTCGCGGGTAACGGTGTCCCGGGTTGTCAGCCGTGTTCTTGCGACTAGCCTGCCTGTGTTCTTTCACTATGCCTGTGGCGTTCGTGGCTTCGCTGCTCCAGCTGCCGTCTATGCAGCTTATCCTTGATGTCATTCGGGCAAGGATCTTTGGTATTCGTGCAGGGGCCTTGATGGTCGTTGTCTCGTGTTGTTCCAGGGCCCTTTTTCGGGCTGTGTCGCCTTGGGTTAGTGTTGGCTGCCGGTTGTCTCACTTCCGTTGAGGGGTGCGTGGTGTCTGCCTCACGGTTCCTTCCCTTTGACCTTTTTCTGTCGGTATTTAGCTCCAGGGAGCCGACGGGGATCCCCCAGAAAACCAGCGTTGAATGTAAAGAAACGCCATTTTCTGGGTGAGACTCGGAGGCTCACCCGGCAACCCTCCCTCCCTCCGGTCGGCGGTTTTTCGCGTGTTTTGACATCCAGCCTTAGAACTGATGGGTGGGTAGCCGGCGAGAGAGGTCTGGGGCTCCCCCTTCCCCCTCCCGGGGAGGGGGAAGCTGCGCAGACAGCGGCGCGGTGACGTGTGACGTCATACTAGTTTGCTTGTTAATGCAGTTGCTGTCGTTGGATTAATGTTGGGTTTCATGCACAGTGCTTCAGTAGCTTTACTTTCCAGTAAGTAGTGCAATCGTGGCATCTCTGCTTCTGTTCCACAGATATGACACACTTTAACTATTGCGTTTATTACCTCCCAGCAGCACTTGTAACAAAGTCTGAGACTGTGTATGGCCACTGCAATGTCTCTGGATATCTTTTAGTCAGGCTTGAAAGAGTAGTACCCAGTGGCTTGTTTGTACCATATTGCAGTGGATCTTCTTTCTGCTACTTTGGCTCTGTGGTGACTTTTGATAGTTGGCAACGTTTTCTTCTTGATTTGCTCCTTAATCTGAGAAAAAACTTGGAGGTATTTGAGCCTGCACAATAGGTAGAGCAGTGGCAGTTTTTGCTAGTGAGGCTGCATTTTCATTACCATCTATGCCAATGTGACTTGCTACCCAATTTAGGGTGATTGACAACCCTACATTATAGGCTTCTTTGTTGACCAGACCACAACCTAGAATTTGAAGGGATGACGACGTTTCGGTCCGTCCTGGACCATTCTCAAGTCGATTGTGAGAATGGTCCAGGACGGACCGAAACGTCGTTGTCCGAAACCGAAACGTTTCGGACGGACCGAAACGTCGTCGATAATCTTGACCAGATTATCTATCCATGCACTTGTTCTATATTGAAGGTTTCTCTGAAGCGATCTGTGTATGCTATCTTTGATTGACAGTCAGGCAGTGGTTTTAACAAGTTTTGCTCTTCTGGTGGCTATCCTTTGATCCTGCTTTCTAATGCTGGTAAGTTGGTTTTCATTCTGTCGGAAAATCCGACACCATTTAATATATCATACAGATAATAGCTGTATTACCAACAAGTTACCCATAGAAAACGTAACCTGTAGTGGAATTACCGTCTATAGAAAACGGGATATCATCACCACATACTATTATAATTCACCAGCTATTCTGCTGGGAATTATTTTTAAATACATAAGTCTTTGGACTTTACCATCATAAAAACATCTTATATAAATTAACTTAATTATCAATATTAAAGTAGAGTAAATGTGACCCTTCTATCACGTTCTGAAATCTGGACAATGTAAGCCAGGCGTCAGAGTGGAGGAAGGAGGGCAGCCATTGTTGTTTATTGAGACCAGAGGCTCACACGGGAGCAAATTCGGCTCCTGTTAAATTTACTTGGACGTAGTGTTATGGAAACCAAAGGTACCATTGTCAACACGCTGTCTACAAATACAAGTTAAGTGTCTATCCGAAACCCGTTTATCATTCATTTATGGCCATTAATGTCAGGATATAGGGTTAGCCGGTTAGAACGCGAAATCGCCTCATACTAAAGGTAATTAAGCCAGGTCTTTAATGTTCCATGTACTGTATAGTGTTTTCTCTGATATAGCTTGTCATATATAGGATTCTGGCTTCACAGCTAGCGCACTTTTGACAGGTCAAGACGAGGATGCAAGATTATGTGCACCAGTTACTGGGTGATAGAAGCTACCTCAAAGAGGATAATTTGGTGTCTACACTCTAGTTATACCTGGTGGACTAACCTGCTGTACTATAAGAGAAGGAACCTCATCAATGTATGTAGCTATTACTGTAGTTTGATTGGCTGCATATATATTAATTTAATAACCCCCCTAATGTGTAGAGGATCGATTTGTGAGATTGAGATTATTGCAGAAATACAGTCCACTTATCATTATACAAATTGCTATCGAAGTATATAAATTAACGTAAATATAAATTCATATAAATCAAATAAATATAAATCTCACAGGTCGGTTCCCACATTATTTGGTCATCTTCGAACCGGATGACGGATTATTTGATCCTTTGAACCCACATTTGGTCATCTTAGTACCGGATGAACCAGTTAACCAAACCAGTGGATTCATTAAATATACTAGTGCAGTGTTATTTAAACAAAGCCAGCAGTCAAGACGGCAGCGTAGCCTCGAGGGAGCTCAGGAGCCTCCCTCAGCCCAGTTCAGCTTCGTCAGCGGTTTCATGCACACCCACAGATATTTGGTGGCGTGTTATTTCGTGAAATGACAGCGCTAATATAGAATCCAGCCAAATTAGTGACTGTGTCTTCGCGAGATTGTTCACGGATTTCGTGGTGTTACATTTCGCGAGAGATTATCTACGAATTTTGTGGACTTTATTTCGCGAGGTCACTAATAATATTTAATACTTCTAGATAATATTAGAAGTTTCATAGAGGCTAATTAAGAGGCTATTATCAATAATTGTGTATATTATTTCTCCAAAATAGAGAATTATTTAATATATATTGCACTAGTGATCACAGTATAATATTTACTAATTGCCAACCCACAACAGGGTAGGATATTAACCATTGACTAGTTGAACTATTATCGTTCATCCTAGTCCCATTATTACCATAGTCAGTTGTACTATATTGATCAACCTAACACCATTAATGAATGGTCCAGACCCTATTTTGGGTGTAATTTTTATCAACTCGAGTTGAGTTGTGTATATATAATAATTTACTTATGATCATTACACCTTTGAGTGATTAATTAGTGTCTCTACCATCCTAGGGTGATATAGAAGAGCTAACCTAAAGGTACTTCCAGTGACACTGGTTTATCACTCAAATCATTAGTGTGTATGATTGTATATATATAATGTGTATTAATTTTAAGTGCTAACCTCTAGTAGAGGTAGGATTATTGCCTAGTGAGTGCATTTTACCCTAGGCTACCATTAGAGCTTGTTCAGTATTATGAGCAGCCCAAGTACAAGCCCCACAAGGCTTCACCAACGAGCCAGTATGGATAATGCAGGGAGAATGAAAAGAACCCTTGCAGGTCTTAAAGGCCACTTAACAAGACAGATCAAGAAATGTGAAGATTTGTCACAACAATCTCAAGTTGATTATGCTGACCTGGAAAGCTATTATCAAGCAGCTGCAGGTAAATTTGAGCAAATCAAATGCCAAATGGCTGTCCTTGTGGGGACAGACTACTACCATCGATTCATCGGTAGCCCTACTAAATATCAGGGTATAACCATGTTAAACTCTGCAGGAGGTAAATTACTCTCAGGCCCAGTATCAAGCCTGAGGAGACCTATGCCTGCAGATAAACAATACCAGTAGAAGTCTAAATTTGTCAGCTGATTATATTTCTCCAGTAGCATTATACTAAGGAGATTACAGCTGACTATACCAACAGAGGTTGATGTTAGTATCATCATTTAAAGCTGAAGATGAGTTCATGAGGCCTCAGTGGCAAATCAGTGAACAGTAGCCTAAAGCAGCTACAAGTCACTGCGACCAATGTCACTGAACCCACTGCAGTCTCAGAACCATACTTTACTTTAATGATGAGCTATTCAATCTTCTGAATCAATTAACTAAATTAAACCCCAATAAATATGATGACTGATTTGATACATTTATTATTTAATCAAGATGTATTCCATGGGCCTCAGTGTTTATATATCAGTGACCAGTTACCTGAACAAACTTCAAGTTATATCTAATGTCACTGATCTCACTGCAGTCCCTGAATCATACTTGACTGTAGTACTTGATCACATCCAGTCTTCTGGGTAAAATAATATGTAATTAGGCTTGAATATTAGCCTTTCAAGAGTTGACAGGGAAATGAAATCGCATTAGACTTCTAACCCCTGCAACTCTAGTACGGGACATCCGTCCTGTACGAACAGACACACAAATGTGTGATTACTAACTACTAACATCAAATTAATCTAATAATCCGAAGGAGGAGTATCGGTGTTCGTCTGTTCTAAATAGGACTTCGACCCGTGAGCAGCCCCCTGGGGAATTATGTCGGAAAATCCGACACCATTTAATATATCATACAGATAATAGCTGTATTACCAACAAGTTACCCATAGAAAACGTAACCTGTAGTGGAATTACCGTCTATAGAAAACGGGATATCATCACCACATACTATTATAATTCACCAGCTATTCTGCTGGGAATTATTTTTAAATACATAAGTCTTTGGACTTTACCATCATAAAAACATCTTATATAAATTAACTTAATTATCAATATTAAAGTAGAGTAAATGTGACCCTTCTATCACGTTCTGAAATCTGGACAATGTAAGCCAGGCGTCAGAGTGGAGGAAGGAGGGCAGCCATTGTTGTTTATTGAGACCAGAGGCTCACACGGGAGCAAATTCGGCTCCTGTTAAATTTACTTGGACGTAGTGTTATGGAAACCAAAGGTACCATTGTCAACACGCTGTCTACAAATACAAGTTAAGTGTCTATCCGAAACCCGTTTATCATTCATTTATGGCCATTAATGTCAGGATATAGGGTTAGCCGGTTAGAACGCGAAATCGCCTCATACTAAAGGTAATTAAGCCAGGTCTTTAATGTTCCATGTACTGTATAGTGTTTTCTCTGATATAGCTTGTCATATATAGGATTCTGGCTTCACAGCTAGCGCACTTTTGACAGGTCAAGACGAGGATGCAAGATTATGTGCACCAGTTACTGGGTGATAGAAGCTACCTCAAAGAGGATAATTTGGTGTCTACACTCTAGTTATACCTGGTGGACTAACCTGCTGTACTATAAGAGAAGGAACCTCATCAATGTATGTAGCTATTACTGTAGTTTGATTGGCTGCATATATATTAATTTAATAACCCCCCTAATGTGTAGAGGATCGATTTGTGAGATTGAGATTATTGCAGAAATACAGTCCACTTATCATTATACAAATTGCTATCGAAGTATATAAATTAACGTAAATATAAATTCATATAAATCAAATAAATATAAATCTCACAGGTCGGTTCCCACACATTCTTAGTCTCTCGACGCGTCCGTATAGGTGCTCCCAGCAATGTTCTGTGAGCATCATTTTGAGACACTTCCAGTTTCTCCCATTGATTATCATTGAGGGATGTAAGAGCAGGAGCAGCAATAACTGTTCTAATAAACAATAAATATCATCGTAAATAACTGCTTGAACGTAGTACATTTTGAGCACTGGTAGAGATGCACCATCTCTAAGACGTGTCAGGGAGCGCAAAGCTGAGTTTCTGGTTTTACAACGTTGCCGAATATATTCAATTTCTTGAGTGAATTTCAACTGCCTGTCTATTATGACTCCTAGGTATTGAAAAGAGGTAACCCACTCAATTTCATGAACTTGTATTGTGATTCTGATGTCTTGTTCTCATTTTAACGGCCATTGTTTTGGTTTTATTGCTCTTTATTTACACTGCTATGCGTTCCGCTTCCCTACTGATATTATCTAGGCATTTTTGTGCAGGGTTCCTGGCGCCTTTGCCATTGATGATGAACACAAAGTCGTCTGCATAGTTAAGAAGTTTGGCTTTTGGTAACTTGAGCTTTATGAATTGTTCCACGAGACAGTTGAAGAGGAAAGCGCTTCAAATCAAATCAAATCAAATGTTTATTTAGGTAAGGTACATACATACAAGAGAGTATTCCTCCCTGCGGAGTTCAATTTTCCAGCCTCTTTGAGGTCGATTTTTTTTTTTGGGGGGGGGGAATTTGTCTTTAGCTTCTCGGTTAAGCAGGCTTTCTTTGGCAAAGGCAAGAGCGTGTCCTTTAATTTCCTTTTCCACAAGGCAGCACAGTGTAGCTGGAGCCTTCGCTAACTTGAAGGCTTTTTCTAGGTTTAGAAATATAAGGATTCCAGGTTTGTCATTGATTTGATCCAGGAAGGAGGTAAGGATTTCTGTGGTTCCAACACCTTTTCTGTAAGCAAACATATTTTGTTGTAGTGGATTGGCTTTCCATTCAATTCGATTAAGAGCCTTCTTTCTGCGGTTTTGGCCAGACAGCTTGTTAATGAGATGGGTCTTGGATTTCCAAGGTCTTTAGGTTTTGGAATGGGAACTATAATTGCACTGTTCCAAGAGTGGTCGAGCTCATGTCACCCATACTTCGTTGGTGAGATTCAAGAAGGCTTCTTCACCCTTTTCTCCTAGCTTGGCCAGCATGTTGTGATTTTGTTCTCACCTGGATCTGTGTTTTTAGTTTTTTTGTAGCTCTCCTGAGTTCTTTCAGATTGAATGGTTGGTCTAGTTCGTCAGGTAAGGCTAAAGCATCATCTATTTTTTCCAATCTTGCTTCTTTGTCTTTGTTGGTGAGTCAGAGTTGCTTGAGGAAGTTTAGTAGAACTAGCTCTTGAAGCAAATAGATTTGCTAACCTTTCTGCTTCTTGCTCTGGATGAACATGTGGCAGAGCAGGAGGCGATTTGAATATGTTAGACATTAAGTCACTGCACATTCTCTCATGTGTATTATACATATATAAAACGCTAAACTATAATGCCAATCCTGATCTCAAAAGCTTCATAGAAGGTTGTAACAGAACCCATGAGCACCACACCAGAAATAAATACAGTTTTGATATTCCTAGAGTACGACTACATCAAACCAGAAATGCTCTACAAATCAAGGGGCCCAGAATGTGGAATGACCTTCCCAACCATGTTAAAGACTGTACCTCTCTCAACCAGTTTAAGTTAAAAACGAAGCTATATCTAATAAATTCCATGTAACCCACCTTACCCCCCCTGTTGTCAACCCATGTATATTTTTTGTTTTTTTTGTTTTTCAAATCAACGCTGTTTGAATGTAATTTTCTGTAATAATTTGTAATTGTATTTGTGCTGCTTTTTCAACAATGTTCCCCCCTCTTTTACCTCTATTTTTTATATGTACTCATCACATCTTTTCTTTTTACCCATTAGTTTTAAGCTGTAGTCATTAATGTTTTTCCTGCCCGAAACGCTTTGCGTAATAGTGGCTTTAGGCATTGTATGTACTAGCTCTATCTATAAAGCCAACAAACTTTGTAAATCTCTTTATGTATGTACCTTACCTAAATAAAGATTATTATTATTATTATTATTATTATTATTATTTGCCTTTGGCAATGTTGATCTGTCTCCAAATGTCGCCCAAGGATGTATGCTGATTTAGTTTGGCACACCACTCGAGCCATTTTCTTTGATTTTGGCTGTTTCTTCGTGCACTTGATTTCGGACAGCTCTAACAAGTCCTAGATTAGCTTCGGTTCTATCTCTTCTGAAACTCTTTCGTGCACAATTTAGTCTGTTATGTAGATCTTTGATCCTATAATAGTAATACCAGTGGTCCTTATGTTGTTGGGTAATTGTTTTCCTCTTGTGGATGGCGTGATTTGCTGCTCTGTCTTGCATTTACTAAATTTTTTTCCATTTCTTCAGTGTTGTCAGGAGTGTAGTTTAGGTGCCAAGTTTCGAGAGCTTCCTGAAACTGTCCAATTTGCTTTGATAAAGTCCCACTCGGGCTTGGGAACTGGAGGTCTGGGAGGTAATGCAATATTAATAGCTGTTTTTGTAGCAACGGGGTCGCTAGGCAGAACATGGTCAACTGGCCAATGTCAACTCATAAATACTGGTGGAGACAAACGTGAGATCAAGCACCCCACCCCCACCAATGTGGGTTGGTTCCGTCGAGTTTCAACCAACGGAAACGGTTGAAACCGTTCAATCATTTTCCTGGTTGAACACCAGAAAAACAATGTTTTCCTTTTCCTCCATGATGACGTCGATGTGAGCAACATCAGAGTTCGCCATCAAGAGGGCCAGAATCTCGGCCTTGGTGTAGGTTCCTCGGAACTGAACCTTGATGCAGTGGAACATGGTGCTGTTTGGCTAGCACCAGGAGCGAAGACAAAGCCCAAGTCGTTCAGCTGACTCCCTCTTCATCGGGTCGCAGTGCCGATGGAAGAAAGCTTTCTATCTGGATAGTGTTCTGATCGCTAATTCACATCACTGAAGAAGGCCTTCCGTCTCTTCCGGTATAAAACTCCAGACGGGAGTGGGGCTGACATTCTAAGAGTAAAGCGGTTTGAGAGAAATTATATATGACAGACCCCCACCCCCTCCCCCACCCTATGTCATCGCCTCGCTTTACTGTGGTCAGGTGAAGATCGACGAATCACGAGCCTGCCTTCCACACTAAGTAGGTCGTTACAATTTGTAACTACAATATATAAATATGGGTCTAGTTTGTACAGGTCAGTGCTAACATTAAAAATATTGGGACATTAGTTAATTGGGCCGACTTGATCAAATTTCGTTCAACAAAATTCCTGCACTTAAAATATGTATTGGCTCTGTCCAATTAATATAATGATTATATAAACTGGCATATAAATACAATGCATTAGATTGTTTGGCCCCATTCTATTCACACAATGTTGAGAAAAATACGAACTTAAATATTTACTAGTTTGTCTAAGGTTCACATACGAATCGTTACAAGGGATCGAACACACACACACACACACACACACACACACACACACACACACAAAGGGCATGGAGGAACTTCCGTAATAACAGAACACCAGAAAGTAGAGAGAGATACCAGAGAACCAGGAACGAGTATGTTAGTGTGAGAAAAGCAGCTGAGAAAAGGTATAAAAATGATATAGCTAATAAAGCCAAGACCGAACCCAAGCTACTACACAGTCACATCAGGAGGAAGACAACAGTGAAGGAACAGGTGATGAAACTTAGGGTGGGCGAGAACAGGTACACAGAGAATGACAAAGAGGTGTGTGAAGAACTCAACAAAAGGTTCCAGGAGGTCTTTACAATAGAACAGGGAGAAGTCACGGCGCTAGGAGAGGTGGCAGCAAACCAGGTGACCTTGGAAAGGTTCGAAATTACAAGAGATGAGGTCAAGAAGCACCTATTGGAGCTGGATGTGAGAAAAGCTGTTGGGCCGGATGGAATCTCACCATGGGTATTGAAAGAGTGTGCAGGAGCACTTTGCTTGCCACTCTCCATAGTGTATAGTAGGTCACTGGAAACGGGAGACCTACCAGAAGTATGGAAGACTGCTAATGTAGTACCAATATTTAAAAAGGGTGACAGACAAGAGGCACTGAACTACAGGCCAGTGTCCTTAACTTGTATACCATGCAAGGTGATGGAGAAGATTGTGAGAAAAAACCTAGTAACACATCTGGAGAGAAGAGACTTCGTGACAACCCATCAACATGGGTTCAGGGAGGGTAAATCTTGCCTTACAGGCTTGATAGAATTCTATGATCAGGTGACGAAGATTAAGCAAGAAAGAGAAGGATGGGCGGACTGCATTTTTTTGGACTGTCGGAAAGTCTTTGACACAGTACCCCATAAAAGGTTGATGCATAAGCTGGAGAAACAGGCAGGAGTAACTGGTAGGGCGCTCCAGTGGATAAGGGAGTACCTAAGCAATAGGAAGCAGAGAGTTATAGTGAGGGGTGAGACCTCAGAATGGCGTGAAGTCACCAGTGGAGTCCCACAGGGCTCTGTGCTTGGACCTATCCTGTTTGCCCTTGCCCTTGCCCCACCCATAGCACTACTGTTCAACAAATCTATAGAGTGTCACACCTTCCCTGATATCCTCAAAAAAGCAAGAGTAACGCCAGTCCATAAAGGAGGCAATCCGACGGACATAAACAATTATAGACCAATATCAAATCTACCCATTCTATCAAAAATATTTGAAAAAATTATTTACAAACAGCTCTATTCCTACCTCGTAAAATTCGACATACTCAGCCCCTGCCAGTTTGGCTTCCGGTCCCAAAAGAGCACCAACGATGCAATCATTAGTCTCCTTGACGTTATCTACTCAGCCCTTGACAAAAATGAGTTTCCGATTGGACTCTTCATTGACCTAAGAAAAGCCTTTGATACTGTTAATCACAACTACCTCTTACTTAAACTCCAGCATTATGGAATCCGAGGCCTTGCCCTTGACTACATCCGATCCTATCTTAGTGACAGACACCAATATGTAACCATCAATGATACAACTTCTTCCACTCTACCAATTACCGTTGGAGTGCCACAGGGCAGCATCTTAGGACCTCTTTTATTTCTTATATATATAAACGATCTGCCTAATGTCTCTAATATTCTCAAACCTATATTGTTTGCTGACGATACTACCCTTATCTATTCAAACCTCAACCCACATACACTAAATAATGTTGTGAATAATGAATTAAAAAAAGTCCACTTATGGATGTCAACGAACAAACTAACATTAAACATCAAAAAGACTTACTACATCTTATTTGGAAGCAAATCATCAAATGCAATTCAGCTACAGATAGACAACATTAACATCAGTAATAAAAATGATGGCAAGTTTCTTGGCCTATTCCTAGACAGGAGACTCAACTTCAGCACCCACATTCAACACATAACTAAGAAAGTCTCTAAGACAGTTGGTATACTCTCCAAAATCAGATATTATGTTCCTAACTCTGCTCTCCTTTCACTATATTATGCACTAATCTACCCCTATCTTAATTATGGTATCTGTGCATGGGGTCTACCACTGCAAACCACATTAAGCCCATCATCACACAGCAAAAATCTGCTATCAGAATAATAACTAACTCTGCTTTCAGACAACACTCAGCTCCCTTGTTTAAATCCCTAAACTTGCTAAATATTAACTCCCTCCACACATTCTCTTGTGTCAACTACATTTACAAAACCCTGTTCTTAAATGCAAACCATGCTCTGAAACTCTCCCTGGACAGATGTAATAGAACCCATTATCACCACACCAGAAATAAATATCTCTTTGATATCCCCAGGGTCAAACTTAATCTGTGTAAACACTCTATGCAAATTAAGGGACCTAGTCTATGGAACTCACTCCCTAGTGAATTGAAAAACTGTAAAACCTTTGCCTTATTTTAAAGCAAAACCAAAAAGTACCTAACTTCATCTTCTTAGTTTCCTACACTGAGCTTTAAATTTGCTCTATACCTAGTGTTACCCAATCTCCTAATTTTTATGTAATATCAAACAACCTTATCATTGTGTTCATTGCTGTCTTCTTTTATGTGCTAGCCATATGTTGTATTGTGACTACCAATTTTTGTCAACTAACATTTAAGCTGTCATTGCAATCAATCTTAGCTACCTGTGTGCTTTAATATACTGTACCTACAATTTTCTCTCATCTTCTTATTTTTCATTTCATGTAACTGTTATCATTTTTTGTCTATAAATTTTGCAAGTATTTACCTCCTTAAAATTTTCTTAGATTAAGGACCTGCCCGAAACGCTGCGCGTGCTAGTGGCTTTACAAGACTGTAATTACCATATTTGTATCCTCACATTCCTTATGTACATTCTTGTATATGCATAAATAAATAAATAAGTTTCTGATATACGTTAATGATCTCCCAGAGGGTATAGACTCATTCCTCTCAATGTTTGCTGACGACGCCAAAATTATGAGAAGGATTAAGACAGAGGAGGACAGCTTGAGGCTTCAAGAAGACCTGGACAAGCTGCAGGAATGGTCGAACAAATGGATGTTAGAGTTTAACCCAAGCAAATGTAATGTAATGAAGATAGGGGTAGGAAGCAGGAGACCAGATACAAGGTATTACTTGGGAGATGAAATACTTCAAGAGTCAGAGAGAGAGAAAGACCTGGGGGTTGATATCACGCCAGACCTGTCCCCTGATGCTCATATCAAGAGGATAACATCAGCAGCATATGCTAGGTTATAATAATAATAATAATAATAATTTTATTTAGGTAAGGTACATACATAAAGAGATTTTACAAAGTTTGTTGGCTTTATAGATAGAGCTAGCCACTATTACGCAAAGCGTTTCGGGCAGAAACGCTTTGGCTAACATAAGAACGGCCTTTAGAAACTTGTGTAAGGAATCTTTCAGAACATTATATACCACATATGTCAGACCAATCCTGGAGTATGCGGCTCCAGCATGGAGCCCATATCTAGTCAAGCATAAGACTAAACTGGAAAAGGTTCAAAGGTTTGCCACCAGACTAGTACCCAAGCTGAGAGGTATGAGCTACGAAGAGAGACTACGGGAATTAAACCTCACTTCGTTGGAAGACAGAAGAGTTAGGGGGGACATGATCACCACATTCAAGATTCTCAAGGGAATCGACAGGGTTGATAAAGACAGGCTATTTAACACAAGGGGCACACGCACTAGGGGACACAGGTGGAAACTGAGTGCCCCAATTGAGCCACAGAGATATTAGAAAGAACTTTTTTAGTGTCAGAGTGGTTGACAAATGGAATGCATTAGGAAGCAATGTGGTGGAGGCTGACTCCATACACAGTTTCAAGTGTAGATATGATAGAGCCCAATAGGCTCAGGAACCTGTACACCTGTTGATTGACGGTTGAGAGGCGGGACCGTAGAGCTAGAGCTCAACCCCCGCAAGCACAACTAGGTGAGTACCTGCAACAGATCTTGAAACAACAACTGAATTTAATAGCTTCTTTTCATCGATTTGTGCTAACCTTGCCCGAAAAATCCCAGAGACTCAGACATATGTTACCACATATCTTTCAGGCAGCTATCCAAACTCTCTTCTCTCTCCGGTCAGCCCTCCAGATGTTGTGTCCATCATTCACTCGCTAAAAACCAAAGCGGGGAACATTAGTGCAATACCATCGATGGTATACAGGAGTGCCCCCATGCCCTTGCACCACCCATAGCATTGCTGTTCAATAAATCCCTAGAGTGTCATACCTTCCCTGATATCCTTAAAAAAGCAAGAGTAACGCCAGTTCATAAAGGAGGTAACACGGCAGACATAAATAATTACAGACCCATATCAAATCTACCTATATTATCAAAAATATTTTAATTTTTTTTTACAAACAGCTCTACTCCCTTATAAAATTCAATATACTAAGTCCTTGTCAGTTTGGCTTCCGCTCCCAAAAGAGTACCAATGATGGTATTGTTAGTCTGCTTGACTTAATCTTCTCAGCCCTCGACAAAAGTGAGTTTCCAATTGGACTCTTCATTGACCTGAGAAAGGCTTTTGATACTGTTAACCATAACTACCTCTTACTTAAACTCCACCAATATGGAATCCGTGGCCTTACCCTGAACTATATCCGATCCTATCTTAGTAACAGACACTAATATGTAGCCATCAATGATATACAATACAATACAATACAATACAATTTTATTTAGGTAAGGTACATACATACAATAAATTTTTACAAGGATTGGTTGACTTATAGGTAGAGCTAGTACATACAATGCCTAAAGCCACTATTACGCAAAGCGTTTCGGGCATGATAAACTTAAATGACAAGCTTAATACTAATTGAGCATAATGAGTAGAATGAAAACAAGAAATGAAAACATAGATGAAAAAGCAGCACAAATACAATTATGTCGACAAACAGCGCTCTTTAAAGAAAAACAGACATTGGTTGACAATAGAAGGGTAAGGTAGGTTACAGGGAATTTATTAGGTATAGCTTCGTTTTTAACTTAAACTGGTTGAGAGAGGTACAGTCTTTAACATGGTTGGGAAGGTCATTCCACATTCTGGGCCCCTTGATTTGTAGAGCATTTCTAGTTTGATTAAGTCGTACTCTAGGAATATCAAAACTGTATTTATTTCTGGTGTGGTGCTCATTGGTTCTGTTACAACCTTCTATGAAGCTTTTGAGATCAGGATTGGCATTATAGTTTAGCGTTTTATATATGTATAATACACATGAGAGAATGTGCAGTGACTTAATGTCTAACATATTCAGAGATTTGAGTAGGGGTACCGAGTGATGTCTGGGGCCAGAATTGGATATTGTCCTAATAGCAGCTTTGTGTTGAGTAATTAGAGGACGTAAGTGATTTAAGTAAGTAAGTAAGAGATATAACCTCTCCCACTCTACCAATAACTGTATGGGTGCCACAGGGCAGCATCCTAGGACCCTCCTGTTTCTTATATACATCAATGATCTCCCTAATGTCTCTAACATACTTAAACCTATATTGTTTGCTGATGATACTACTCATCTACTCTGACCCCAACCCACTCATGTTAAATAAGGTTGTAAACAATTAATTAAAAAAAGTCTACTTGTGGATGTCAACCAACAAACTTACACTAAACATAGAAAAGACCTACTACATCTTATTTGGAAGCAAATCAACAAATGCAATTCACCTTCAAATAGATAATGTAAACATTAGCAATAAAAATGATGGAAAGTTCCTTGGCCTGTACTTAGACAAGAGACTCAACTTCAGCACCCATATACAACACATAACTAAAAAGGTTTCTAAAACAATTGGTATACTCTCTAAGATACTCTCTAAGATCAGATATTATGTACCCTACTCTGCTCTCCTCTCACTCTATTATGCACTTATCTATCTCTATCTTACTTATGGTAGCTGTGCTTGGGGTTCAACCTCTGCAAACTACCTCAGGCCCATCATCATCCAGCAAAAATCTGCTATCAGGACAATAACTAACTCTACTTTCAGACAACACACAGCTCCTCTGTTTAAATCCCTAAACATGCTAAACATAAATTCAGTTCACACATTCTCCTGTGTAAATTACGTTTATAAAACCCTTTTTCTAAGTGCAAACCCTGTTCTGAAACTCTTCCTGGACAGATGTAATAGAACACATGCCCACCACACCAGACATAAATATCTCTTTGATATCCTCAGAGTCAAACTTAATCTATGTAAACACGCTATGTAAATAAAAGGACCTAGTCTATGGAACTTACTCCCTAATGATTTGAAAAGCTGTCCAACTTTTGCCATATTCAAAAATAAAACCAAAAAGTACCTAATTTCATCTTCATAGTTTTCTACCATGGGCTTTATCTTCACACTGTACCTAGTGCTACTCAATCCCCCAATATTTGTACCTAAGCCATATTACTTTAACATTGTAATCTTAGATATCATTTGATATCATGGTTGTTGTATTGAGTGCATTTTCTACTGCATTATTCCTTGAAACTTTTCCTCGAAATGATCCTCATATTGTGCTTCAGTGAACCAATGTATAACCTTGAAATGCTATTCTCATGTATCTAGTAGTCCTTGTTTCTTTATTGTGTATTATTCTGATCTGCTTTTGTGTCAATATTTCTTCAAATTACCTGTAAACATTTTTGTTGATTTTACTGTAATTATTTTACTTAAAATTATCTGTACCTGTAAAGAAAAGCAATAAAATACCTGGTAACATTTTTTATCAATTTTACTGTTAATTTATCAAAAAAAAAAAAACTTAGTTTAAAGACTTACCCGAAACGCTAGGCGTGCTAGTGGCTTTACAAGAATGTTAATTCAACTTATTTTCTATATTCTCTGTTAACCTCCATTGTAACTTCTTGTAAAAAAATAAATAAAAATAAAATAATAAAAATAACAAAACTATTTATGATGGGTTCAAGCGACGATTGAGTAGTGCGCAAAGCGTCCCTCACCTGTGACGTCACAGCGTCATCCGCCGCCAGGAACATCAACAAAGCGGTCAGTTTGTGGTCCGTGCAGTCAGCAAGAAGACAAACGCTTCATGCAATCACGCAAATATTATCGTAAGTAAACACTTATATTTTATAATATTATTAGATTTTGGTGCTGGCTATAGTGCTGGTGTATTAAGAGGTGAGGAGCAGTGGTGGTGTATTGAGAGGTGAGGGGCAGTGGTGGTGTATTGAGAGGTGAGGGGCAGTGGTGGTGTATTGAGAGGTGAGGGGCAGTGGTGGTGGGGACTGGTCAAGTCGTATACTGCAATTTCGGATACCGGGCTAGAAACAACTTCGTTCACTGAGAAGTTTGTACATACAAACCATTCCGTTCGTATATGCGCTGGTTTGTGTTCGCTGTTGTTCTCGTCTGAATAAATACATGGCACTTGTTCATATAATTAGCGCTTCCATTATTAGAATTATTTATCCATTATTAGAAAAACAAGGTGCAAACTATACCCCTCTTACAGTTGAAATCTATTTATTTATATACAAGAAGGTACATTGGGTTGCGAGAGTACATAACATATATTAAGAGGTACATTGTAGCAAGATTTGAGATTAAAGGATTTAAGACTAACACGTTTAGAAACAAGGCGCCCCCGAAGGAGGCTATTATTTGTTATGCACCCCATACTCAACCAGTAAGTAGTGGAGCAAAACATAGATTACATGGTCATAAAGTCTTAATCAGGCCAATTCAACTCTATTTCTTTCTTTATTATGCACCCCATACCCATCCCGTGGGCGGTGGTGTAAAGGATTACAGAGGCACATAATCGGTTCAGGAACTGAACCCTCTAGTTCGTTTAGCTAAGCAAATAACAATTTGTGACACTAGTTACAAAATTATTAATATTATATATACATGTACACACTCTCATACATACATGTACATATATATATACAATGAAGGTGAAAACATGGGGGGATACATAAGGGATAAACATAGGGGCTGCAGAAGGCTTATTGGCCCATACGAGGCATCTCCTATCTAAACACAAAGATTAATCCAGTGTAATTGGCCTGTTATGTTGGACATTGTCTTCTGTGTTGGCATCGATATGTTCTTGTCTTGTCCTTACTCTCATGGTGGGTAGAGTAAATAGTTCCGTGATTTGGGTGTTCATGGTAGGTCGCTCTATTCTTATGTGAATTGCCTCAAGAATTTGTAATCTTCTTGAATCTTGGGTTTTGTCTATTATGCAAGTATTCTTGTTCAACATTTCTCTTGTTAGAGTAATGTCATGGGCTTGTCTCATGTCTCTCGAAATTATTGACAACACTGAAGTATTAATTATTAATACTTCATACTATTAATACTGCTTAATTACTTCCTCTTTCCTCACTACGAGCAATAAACAGTTTGCAATCAAGTAATAACGTGCTTGTCTTGGAAGCTAGACGTAGATATATAAGAATACTTAGCAACCTTACCTTGAGGTGCTTCCGGGGCTTAGCGTCCCCGCGGCCCGGTCGTCGACCAGGCCTCCTGGTTGCCGGACTGATCAACCAGGCTGTTGGACGCGGCTGCTCGCAGCCTGACGTATGAGTCACAGCCTGGTTGATCAGGTATCCTTTGGAGGTGCTTATCCAGTTCTCTCTTGAACACTGTGAGGGGTCGGCCAGTTATGCCCCTTATGTGTAGTGGAAGCGTGTTGAACAGTCTCGGACCTCTGATGTTGATAGAGTTCTCTCTCAGAGTACCAGTTGCACCTCTGTTTTTCAACGGGGGTATTCTGCACATCCTGCCATGTCTTCTGGTCTCATGTGATGTTATTTCTGTGTGCAGGTTTGGGACCAGCCCCTCTAATATTTTCCACGTGTAAATTATTATGTACCTCTCCCGCCTGCGCTCAAGGGAGTACAGTTTTAGGCTCTTTAGTCGGTCCCAATAGTTTAGATGTTTTACTGAGTGGATTCTAGCAGTAAAGGATCTCTGCACGCTCTCCAGGTCAGTAATTTCTCCAGCTTTGAAAGGTGCTGTCATTGTGCAGCAGTACTCCACTCTAGAGAGCACAAGCGTTTTGAAAAGTATCATCATCGGTATAGCATCTCTAGTGTGAAAAGTTCTTGTTATCCAACCTGTCATTTTTCTTGCAGTTGTGACGGCTACTTTATTGTGTTCTTAAAGGTAAGGTCTTCCGACATGAGTACACCCAGATCCTTTACATTGCCTTTTCGTTCTATGTTATGATTTGCCTGAGTTTTGTACGTGGTTTCCGTTTTTATATTTTCATTTTTTCCATAGCGCATGAGCTGGAACTTATCTTCGTTAAACACCATATTATTTTCTGTAGCCCATAGAAAGACCTGATCTACATCTGACTGGAGGTTCGCCGTGTCCTCTATGTTGCCTACTCTCATGAAGATCCTAGTGTCATCTGCAAAGGATGATACAGTGCTATATGTTGTGTTCTTGTCTATGTCCGAAATGAGGATGAGAAAAAGTACTGGAGCAAGCACAGTACACTGGGGGACTGAGCTCTTCACGGTTGATGGGCTGGATTTTATTTTGTTGACTATTACACATTGGAGGCTGACTCCATACACAGTTTCAAATGCAGATATGATAGAGCCCAGTAGGTTCAGGAATCTGTACATCAGTTGATTGCCAGTTGAGAGGTGGGACCAAAGAGCCAGAGCTCAACCCCCGCAACCACAACTAGGTGAGTATACACACAAACACACACACGCACACACACACGTACACACACACACACACAGACACAAACATACACACACTAATGCCTCTATTCACCTTGCAGTAAATAGGAACCTGAAAGTCAGGAAGCTGCTAAAGGCTGCATCTTGGGGATGTGTGTGTGTGTGTTAGATAAAAATATATGTTGTTTAGATATGATGGAGGAAAAGAGGCTGAGAGTTGGTACATTAGACAACCGACGCTTAGAAAGGCGGGGTCCAAGAGCTAACAGCTAAATCTTGGGAATAATAAATTAAAATATTTAATACACACACATACATGTTTCACATGAATTTGGCTGAGGGCTGATGGCCCCGTCGACGGGGCAGGAAGTCGGCGGTTGATCAAAGGCCTCCCACATCCTCCACATACCTGAGGATTATTCCGGCTGAATTTTAAACGGAAGTAATGTCTTGGTATTTACGGCTTCAGCGGGTGGGTGGGTCCGTGGGTTTATTACACTATGAGTGAAAACAATCGCCTATTCTCTATTTTATATTGCCGCTTGTAGAGCTAGAAGCTGTTGCCTCTTGTGTGCGTTGCACAAGGGGATTAATATCTGGATTAATATCTTTCAATAATTCCAGTATTTTTTAAGGTATCGCTTAAATACCGAAGATACTGCTATTGGACACCGCTTAATTGACAATGTCTCAACAACGCAGGCTGAAGATGTGCGTGGCTCCTGCTACTGCAATGATGCTCATTTGCTTTGCTTTTCAATGATGCGCCTTAGTTGTCCCCTCTCTAACTTACCGTTCTAAATACCCCTTCTCCATCTCTCGCAAACATTCCCCCTCATACATCTCCCCCCCTTTCCTCCTGTCCCCCTGTCCATCTTTGTCCCCCTGTCCCTCACTTTGTCCCCTTGCCCACATTTTCTGTCCTCTGTCCCCTTGTCCCCCCTTTCCATCTCTCTGTCCCCCTGTCCCTCTCTATCCCATTGTCCCTCTCTCTGTCCCCCTGTCACTCTCTGTCCCCCTGTTCCTCTATGTCCCCCTGTCCATCTCTGTCCCCCTGTCCTTCTCTCTGTCCCCTGTACCTCTCTGTCCCCCTGCCCACTCTTTCTGTCCGCTGTCCTTCATCTGTCCCCCTCCCTTTCCTCCAGTCCCCCTATCCATCTCTGTCCCCTTGTCCCTGCCCCCTGTCCCTCTATCTGTCCCCCTGTCCGCCCTTTCTGCCCCCCTGTTCATGTCTTTCTCTGTCTGTCCCTGTCCCTCCCTCTGTCCCCCTGCCCACTCTTTCTATCCCCTGTCTCTCCTCTGTCCCCTCTCTCTTGGTCTCCTGCCCCCCTCTCCTCCTTCTGTCCCCCGGTTCCCCTCTCTGACCCTGTCCCTCTGTCTCTGTCCCTGTCCCCTTCTCTGTCCCTGTCTCCCTCTCTGTCCCACTGCCCCCCTCTGTTCCCCCGTCCCTGGCCCTGTCCGTCTGTCCCTGTCCCTCTGTCTCTGCCTCTCCTCGTTTCTGCCATTCTCTGTGTCAGCCTATCTCTCTGTCTCTTTCCTCGCTCTATCTCTGTCATTCTCTCACTGATTTTGCATATCCTTATCTATCCGTCTCTGTGTTTAACATTCTCTCCCTGACTCTGTCTATATCTATTTCTCTGTCTCGGTCTTCATCTCTTTCTCTCCTTACATACATACATACATACATACATACATACATACATACATACATACATACATACATACATACATTTATTTAACACATGTGGTACACGCACAAGGGGACACAGGTGGAAGCTGAGTACCCAAATGAGCCAGGGAGATTATAGAAAGAACTTTTCAGTGTCAGAGTAGTTAATAAATGGAATGCATTAGGCAGTAATGTGGTGGAGGCTGACTCCATATACAGGTTCAAATGTAGATATGACAGAGCCCAGTAGGCTCAGGAATCTGTACATCAGTTGATTGACGGTTGAGAGGCGGGACCAAAGAGCCAAAGTTCAACCCCCGCAACCACAACTAGGTTAGTACATACATACATACATACATACATACATACATAAGATATAAAACAGTGGAGGATTCCCAGGTAGAACAATCAACCACAACGCCCATTACCCCTTTACCCTGTTGTCCTTAACTATACAACTATACAAGAGTCATTAACACGTATAATGGCTGATCCCCCATCACGATAGCATGAAGACCAATTGCCTGACCCGCAGTCCGTCTTGCTCCTCAAATAATTTTCGGGTTAACATGAAAACGTCTCTCGAGTTTATCTCTCTAATGTTGTTTTCCCATTTTTCATTTTATCAGCTTAGTGCCTTTATTATGCCCCCAATTACTCATCCATTGAGCGGTAGTTAAACTGAACCCAAATTTAAAAAAAGTTCCTTTTGCTAAGCAAGCTACAGTCTTGATAATGTCAGATATATTGTTTTTTAACACATTTCTCAACAATGAACAGTCAGTTTTATCAAGCTAACATATCCTAACACAACGAGTGAGAGTATTAACTGGTCTAATTATTTTATTAGACCAGTATATATTATTAGATTATACTGGTATAATTATATATATATATATATATATATATATATATATATATATATATATATATATATATATATATATATATATATATATATATATATATATAATGTCATACCTAGTAGCCAGAACGCACTTTTCAGCCTACTATGCAAGGCCCGAATTGCCTAATAAGCCAAGTTCATGAATTAATGTTTTTTCGACTACCTAACCTACCTAACCTAACTTTTTCGGCTACCTAACCTAACCTAACCTATAAAGATCGGTTAGCTTAGGTTAGGTAGGGTTGGTTAGGTTTGGTCATATATGTACTTTAATTTTAACTCCAATAAAAACATTGACCTCATACATGATGAAATGGGTAGCTTTATCATTTCATGAGAAAAAAATTAGAGAAAATATATTAATTCAGGAAAAGTTGGCTTATTAGGCAAATCGGGCCTTGCATAGTAGGCTGAAAAGTGCGTTCTGGCTACTAGGTACGATATATATATATATATATATATATATATATATATATATATGTCGTACCTAGTAGCCAGAACGCACTTCTCAGCCTACTATGCAAGGCCCGATTTGCCTAATAAGCCAAGTTTTCATGAATTAATATATTTTCTCTAATTTTTTTCTAATGGAATGATAAAGCTACAAATTTCATTATGTATGAGGTCAATTTTTTTTTATTGAAGTTAAAATTAACGTAGATATATACCCAAACCTAACCAACCCTACCTAACCTAACCTAACCTATCTTTATAGGTTAGGTTAGGTTAGGTAGCAGAAAAGGTTAGGTTAGGTTAGGTAGTCGAAAAACAATTAATTTATGAAAACTTGGCTTATTAGGCAAATTGGGCCTTGCATAGTAGGCTAAGAAGTGCGTTCTGGCTATTAGGTACGACATTATATATATATATATATATATATATATATATTATATATATATATATATATATATATATATATGTCGTACCTAGTAGCCAGAACGCACTTCTCAGCTTACTATGCAAGGCCCGATTTGCCTAATAAGCCAAGTTTTCCTGAATTAATATATTTTCTCTATTTTTTTTCTTATGAAATGATAAAGCTACCCATTTCCTTATGTATGAGGTCAATTTTATTTTATTGGAGTTAAAATTAACGTAGATATATGACCGAACCTAACCAACCCTACCTAACCTAACCTATCTCTAAAGGTTAGGTTGGGTTAGGTAGCCGAAAAAGTTAGGTTAGGTTAGGTAGGTTAGGTAGTCGAAAAATAATTAATTCATGAAAACTTGGCTTATTAGGCAAATCGGGTCTTGCATGTTACGGCCCTCTCGGGACGCAACGGGGTTCTTACTCTGATGTAGTTAGAGGAAGATGTATATCCGGCCCCAAGCCAGTAGAGGCTATCAAGGGATGCGATCCGTGACGCAAGTAACTTAAAGGGAGTAGGGAAAGAAAGGTAAGAACTTAATATAATATAATATAACCTTCACCATTTAAATATATAGAAATAAAACGTACACAAGGGGGAGGGGTATTAACACTTTACAAAGGGGATTGACACTGTAGTCTTCTGCTGGAGACTATGGATCCTTGAAGCTAGGTGCTGAGTCCGCGGTGCTTTCTTCGTGGCCTCAAGACGTGTCCTCTGAGAACGCCGAGTCTACCCTGGCCACAGGTCAGCCACAACACAGGTCCACTGGGGGCACCGTCGTGGAGGCCGTCAACCACACGTCCAGCAGGTCTGCTGGCAGGTACAGAGCCACCAAGGCTGGCACGGCCACTCCACGAACGATATAAGGGGTACGCCCTAGACAGGAGTCTCGTGTGATATCACCAATCACCCTCCTGTCCTCAATACCCCAGTGGATTATCGTCTCCAACCGTCGGTCCCGGGTAAATCCTTCCACTGCCACTCCACTGGCAGGCTTAACACACCACAGTGTTCTTCCGGGGGGACGACGTCACGACAGCTGCAGCAAACTTCACTGTATGGAGACTGGCTGCCTCGGGTAGACTGACTACACCTTCAACACAGTGGTCCCAGGTCGGCTCTGTAAGCAGACACGTCATTAATAACCGGGACACTAATACACCACACTCACAGGCTCAGATACAAACGCCCGACATATCCACTCCATAGATGGCGCTGTCGTCGGAGCACCACCTCACCAGAGGTCAGGGGCGGCGGTGTTGAGCGCTGAACCAGACTGGAAACTGGTCCTCGAGGCCAGTACACGCTGTCCTCACTAGGTGTCGTCGTTCGTTTGGCGGGGGTTTCGGGAGCTGACCCACAGATGGCGTGTTTGTCACTGCTCCAGGCTCGGACGTTGAATCCGGATTCGTAACACCTCCCCACCAAAAAGAATTTGGTTTGGGGTTCTATAAAAAGAAACACAAACCAAATTAGTACGACGACACAACTCCAAATGGACACACATGCTTTATGATCTGGAATAGCGAGGCTGTCTCGTCCACAGAACTGTCCTACTGGGCAATTCCGGCTCAATGGGAACTTTAAAATTGAAGGCGATGACCTGCCTGACGTAATCTTCCACACCTCCTCTGCGATGGCAAACAGGGGCATCATCTCACATCTCTCGAGTAAGGATCGGTGCAGACACGATCTGGGGTGACTCGACACTTCTCTGCGTCGAGGCACCGATGACGGCTGATCACAGACGGCATTTCTGGTACCGGTCCGATGGTCCTTCAGGGAGACAGGAACCTAGAATACAGGGGTCTGATAATTCAGAGTGATAGCGACAATGGGCAAGTCAGTACTTACTATACACTCCTCTACTAGGTCCACACCTAGTTCCAACAGGGCTGCTTGCTCACCGAAGATGGCATTCGCTCTGCCCCCGTCAGGTCGACCAACGTTCCGTATAACGCTGTGTTGAGGCTCAGCAGTCACGCGGGGGGTGTCAACCTGTCGGAAACAGTCACTCACATTATCACATATCGTACCTCCTGTATCATCTATTACCTCCCAGGTCCCTTCTTCAACTGCAACACTTGCAGTGCAAATCTCTAATCCCAGGGACCTCTTCTCGATGTTCACGGGAGCCATCATCCTTCGGGTCGTCCACTGATCCTTACTGAGAACACAGAGAGCACATAGGAGAACAAAACAAAATACTGCTAAGAAACATGGGATCAATTGAGGGATATGCTTCCCGAGCCAGTCATGTCCATAGCCGGCAACATCCACTAGCCTGGCTTGGACCGAAGAGGGCACTAGACCTTTTGAACACACCTCACATACCTCTGAAGTCTGGGGAATCTCTGGCTGGTTCAATACACGCTGTACCTTGCCATACCGCAAGTACACATTCGCCTTCGCTCCAGACTCGTTGGTATCTGTGGATGCCTGCATACAAGGCCTCTCTTCGTGCTCAGGTACCTCTGCCTTCTTAACTTCACGTTCCTTGTCGAGAGAATCAGGAGACACTGCTAGAACGCTCTCAATCTGTAGGCGAGAGGACAAATTAAACATAGTTACATCCGGGTCTGTCTTTACCTGGACATTACCATTGCCTGTAGACACCTCCGACCTTGCTGTTCTGGTAGACTCGTCCACAATCTTGGGAAGATTGATGCTCCAATCGGTCACCAAGTCGTTGGCTAGTACCACGTCAATCCCAGCCACAGGGAGGGTATCGACTACTGCCAACTCACATGTGCCGCTGAAATAAGGCGAATCAAGATGTACTGGCACTAAGGGGGCGATGTACTGCGTCCTAGGAAACCCAACCAGGATCACCTCTGGTCTCCCATCCACACTTACTCCCTCGGGTAACGAGCTCTTCACGATCAGGGACTGGGCTGCTCCACTATCTCTGAGCACTACAATTGATCTACCAGTATGATCACTCGTTACATACCCGGTTGAAGTGTGAGGGGCCAACAAACTTGGTCCTTCCTGCGTCGTCGTAGACTGGTTTCCTACTGGTGATGTAACACAGCACACCAACATCACCTCCCTTCGTGCGCTGCCACCTCTTCTACCTCGGCACCTAGCAGCTATGTGTCCTTTCTGCCCACAAGTCCAGCACACCATATTCCTCCTTGGACTACGGTGTTTCGGACTACTGGGACTTGTTCTTCGGGGGCTACTTGGGGGCGTCTTCTTAGCACTTTGTGGGACGGGTCTTTCTTCTTCGTCGTGAGGTCTGTCAAACCGGCGCTGGTAATTCCTCGGGACGTACTTAGCAGACGGCCTATGAGTCAGGATGTACTCTTCAGCCATGGTGGCTGCTGCACTCAAGGTCTCTACCTGCTGTTCCTCTAAGTACGTCTTGAGGTCTCCAGATAAACAATCCTTGAAGTCCTCGAGCAGAATCAGCTGCTCGAGGTCTTCCTTGGTCTCCACCTTCCGAGATGCACACCATTCTTGAAAAAGTCGCTCCTTGATGGTGGCGAATTCGGTGAAAGTGTGCTCTGAGGTCTTCTTCAAGTTTCTGAACTTTTGCCTATATGCCTCAGGTACCAATTGGTACGCCACGAGCACCACTTTCTTCACCATATCGTAATCGCCGGAGTCGTCAAGGGATAACGTCGAGTAGGCGATTTGGGCCTTCCCAGTCAAAACTGACTGTATCATGATGGCCCAATTCTCCCTTGGCCACTCCAAAGAGGCAGCGACTTTCTCGAAGGCTGCGAAGAACTTCGAAACTTCTCTCTCGTTGAATTTGGGGACCATTTTGATATTCCTTACCGGATCGAAACCGCTTACTCCAGTTTGTCTCTGTCCAGCGCCTAATCGTAATACTTCTAGTTCATGTTGTCTCTGTCTTTCTTCTCTCTCTCTTTCTCGTTCTTCTCTCTCTCTTTCTCGTTCTTCTCTCTCTCGTCTCTCTTCTCTTTCTCGTTCTTCTCTCTCTCTTTCTCGGTCTTCTCTCTCTCTTTCTCGGTCTTCTCTCTCTCTTTCGCGTTCTAATTCTAAACGCCTCATCGCCAATTCTTTTTCTTTCATCTCCATTTCTTTATCTTTTAATTCTCGTTCTACTTCTAACTTCTTCCACTCTATCTCGCGATTGATCTCTAGGGCACGCATTTTGACTGTTAGGAAGCTGATATTAAGCTCACCTGCATCACTGTCAATGTCACTGCCCTTGTCTTCCTTTTCTGTGGAAGCTATTTCCTCACCTTCCCTTGTACTAGGAGTCTCGCCTTCCTGTTTCTCTTCTGCCTTCAGGTGCCGGTGAACCTTGGACAAGATCTCCACACGGGAATCACTGGCACGGATCTTGATCTCCAGGTAGGCGCTCACTAGTACAAGTTCCGGTTTGCTCAGATACTTTAATCTGGCAAGACAGTCCACTCTATTCAGAAAAGCCTGAACATCGTCCAGATCATCGATGGTAGCTTTTTCTGCCATTGTCACAGATGGAACACTTTGCACTTAACACCTTGCTTACACGTTAGCACTTAACACACCGAGCACTGTTCTACGCCAATATTGCACCAAACACTGCACTTGCCAATATTGCACGTAATCACTTCGGGCACCGCACTACCCAATATTGCACTGAATCCAAGTGAACACTTCGCTCTACAATATTGCACTGAATCACTGAGCACCGCACTAGTCAATATTGCACTTAATCGCTTTATCACAGCGAGCACCGCACTGCACAATATCGCACTTAATCACTGAGCACCGCACAGGACGTATAACGTCACAATCGTCACACAGGGGGAATTATATACAGGGATTACGCCACTTCACCACCCCTGTCAAACATACTTAACAAGGGGACGGATCCCGCTGGGGATGCCAATTATGTTACGGCCCTCTCGGGACGCAACGGGGTTCTTACTCTGATGTAGTTAGAGGAAGATATATATCCGGCCCCAAGCCAGTAGAGGCTATCAAGGGATGCGATCCGTGACGCAAGTAACTTAAAGGGAGTAGGGAAAGAAAGGTAAGAACTTAATATAATATAATATAACCTTCACCATTTAAATATATAGAAATAAAACGTACACAAGGGGGAGGGGTATTAACACTTTACAAAGGGGATCGACACTGTAGTCTTCTGCTGGAGACTATGGATCCTTGAAGCTAGGTGCTGAGTCCGCGGTGCTTTCTTCGTGGCCTCAAGACGTGTCCTCTGAGAACGCCGAGTCTACCCTGGCCACAGGTCAGCCACAACACAGGTCCACTGGGGGCACCGTCGTGGAGGCCGTCAACCACACGTCCAGCAGGTCTGCTGGCAGGTACAGAGCCACCAAGGCTGGCACGGCCACTCCACGAACGATATAAGGGGTACGCCCTAGACAGGAGTCTCGTGTGATATCACCAATCACCCTCCTGTCCTCAATACCCCAGTGGATTATCGTCTCCAACCGTCGGTCCCGGGTAAATCCTTCCACTGCCACTCCACTGGCAGGCTTAACACACCACAGTGTTCTTCCGGGGGGACGACGTCACGACAGCTGCAGCAAACTTCACTGTATGGAGACTGGCTGCCTCGGGTAGACTGACTACACCTTCAACACAGTGGTCCCAGGTCGGCTCTGTAAGCAGACACGTCATTAATAACCGGGACACTAATACACCACACTCACAGGCTCAGATACAAACGCCCGACATATCCACTCCATAGATGGCGCTGTCGTCGGAGCACCACCTCACCAGAGGTCAGGGGCGGCGGTGTTGAGCGCTGAACCAGACTGGAAACTGGTCCTCGAGGCCAGTACACGCTGTCCTCACTAGGTGTCGTCGTTCGTTTGGCGGGGGTTTCGGGAGCTGACCCACAGATGGCGTGTTTGTCACTGCTCCAGGCTCGGACGTTGAATCCGGATTCGTAACAGCTGAGAAGTGAGTTCTGGCTACTAGGTACGACATATATATATATATATATATATATATAATTATACTGTATATAATATATACCAGTATAATTATACTGGTATAATTATATATATATATATATATAATTATACCAGTATAATCTAATAATATATACTGGTCTAATAAAATAATTAGACCAGTTAATACTCTCACTCGTTGTGTTAGGATATGTTAGCTTGATAAAACTGACTGTTCATTGTTGAGAAATGTGTTAACAAACAATATATCTGACTTATCAAGACTGGGGGATGGGATGGGGAGGAATGGTGCCAAACCACTTGGACGGCGGTCGGGGATTGAACGCCTAGGACTGCTACTGTGCATTTAAATTACTAACTTACCTGAGGGTCTATATCCCTACATGTCAATGTTTGTGTATACTGGTAATGTGAGGAACATACAGAAGATAAGGGTAGCTGAACACCACAAAATGCTGATGGACAACTTTATTAAAGTTGCATAATGAAATGTGTAAGTACTTCATTCATAATGATGTGCTGCCCGAAATCTTAGCGAAGTATCAAAAATTTGCTTACTGTAGGTAATGCATGCACATGACTGTAAAACTGCCGCCCAGTTGGGTGGGTGTGGAGCACATGACTGTAAAGCTGCCGCCCAGTTGGGTGGGTTTGCAGCAAGACTAGTAACTGTGTGACTCACTATAGATGTAAAGTGCCTTTTATAGTGACTGTTGTGAGCCTCTTGTTGATCACCTGTGACACAAAGATTATTGATGTGTGTATTTGTGTAGGTGATTAAATATGTATGTGTATGTATATATGTATACGTATATATATATATATATATATATATATATATATATATATATATATATATATATATATATATATATATATATATATATATGTCGTACCTAGTAGCCAGAACGCACTTCTCAGCCTCTTGTGCAAGGCCCGATTTGCCTAATAAGCCAAGTTTTCCTGAATTAATATATTTTCTCTAATTTTTTTCTTATGAAATGATAAAGCTACCCATTTCATTATGTATGAGGTCAATTTTTTTTTATTGGAGTTAAAATTAACGTAGATATATGACCGAACCTAACCAACTCTACCTAACCTAACCTAACCTATCTTTATAGGTTAGGTTAGGTAGCCGAAAAAGTTAGGTTAGGTTAGGTTAGGTTAGGTAGGTTAGGTAGTCGAAAACAATTAATTCATGAAAACTTGACTTATTAGGCAAATCGGGCCTTGCATAGTAGGCTGAGAAATGCGTTCTGGCTACTAGGTACGACATATATATATATATATATGTCGTACCTAGTAGCCAGAACTCACTTTTCAGCCTACAATGCAAGGCCCGATTTGCCTAATAAGCCAAGTTTTCATGAATTAATATACTTTCTCTATTTTTTTTTCTTATGAAATGATAAAGCAACCCATTTCATTATGTAAGAGGTCAATTTTTTTTTATTGGAGTTAAAATTAACGTAGATATATGACCGAACCTAACCAACCTTACCTAACCTAACCTAACCTATCTTTATAGGTTAGGTTAGGTTAGGTAGCCTAAAAAGTTAGGTTAGGTTAGGTTTGGTAGGTTAGGTAGTCGAAAAGCAATTAATTCATGAAAACTTGGCTTATTAGGCAAATCGGGCCTTGCATAGTAGGCTCAGAAGTGAGTTCTGGCTACTAGGTACGACATATATATATATATATATATATATTTTATTAAATATGACCGAAAAAGTAAGATTAATAATTCTAACACGAATTTTCTCAATCTTTCGTACATTATGCTTCACTGTTGGAGGTAAATCAAAAATCACTTCTCCAAAATTCATTTTTATTTCTAGTCTGACGCGACACGGGCGCGTTTCGTAAAACTTATTACATTTTCAAAGACTTCACAAATACACAACTGATTAGAACTTGCGTTTCCCTGATTTTATATCTACATTTGAGTGAGGTGGGAAGGGTGATGTGGCATTACATTTGAGTAAGGTGGGAAGGATGATGTGGCATTAGAGGATATTAATAGGGTATTAAAAGTATCAACACAAGACAGAACACGAAACAATGGATATTGAATAGAAGTGTTTGTAGAAAGCCTATTGGTCCATATTTCTTGATGCTTCTATATTGGAGCGGAGTCTTGAGGTGGGTAGAATATAGTTGTGCAATAATTGGCTGTTGATTGCTGGTGTTGACTTCTTGATGTGTAGTGCCTCGCAAACGTCGAGCCGCCTGCTATCGCTGTATCTATCGATGATTTCTGTGTTGTTTACTAGGATTTCTCTGGCGATGGTTTGGTTATGGGAAGAGATTATATGTTCCTTAATGGAGCCCTGTTGTTTATGCATCGTTAAACGCCTAGAAAGAGATGTTGTTGTCTTGCCTATATACTGGGTTTTTTGGAGCTTACAGTCCCCAAGTGGGCATTTGAAGGCATAGACGACGTTAGTCTCTTTTAAAGCGTTCTGTTTCGTGTCTGGAGAGTTTCTCATGAGTAGGCTGGCCGTTTTTCTGGTTTTATAGTAAATCGTCAGTTGTATCCTCTGATTTTTGTCTGTAGGGATAACGTTTCTATTAACAATATCTTTCAGGACCCTTTCCTCTGTTTTATGAGCTGTGGAAAAGAAGTTCCTGTAAAATAGTCTAATAGGGGGTATAGGTGTTGTGTTAGTTGTCTCTTCGGAGGTTGCATGGCTTTTCACTTTCCTTCTTATGATGTCTTCGATGAAACCATTGGAGAAGCCGTTATTGACTAGAACCTGCCTTACCCTACAGAGTTCTTCGTCGACTTGCTTCCATTCTGAGCTGTGGCTGAGAGCACGGTCGACGTATGCGTTAACAACACTCCTCTTGTACCTGTCAGGGCAGTCGCTGTTGGCATTTAGGCACATTCCTATGTTTGTTTCCTTTGTGTAGACTGCAGTGTGGAAACCTCCGCCCTTTTCCATGACTGTTACATCTAGAAAAGGCAGCTTCCCATCCTTTTCCGTCTCGTAAGTGAAACGCAGCACGGAACTCTGCTCAAATGCCTCCTTCAGCTCCTGCAGATGTCTGACATCAGGTACCTGTGTAAAAATGTCGTCAACATACCTGCAGTATATGGCCGGTTTCAAGTTCATGTCGACTAAGACTTTTTGCTCGATGGTACCCATGTAGAAGTTTGCAAACAGGACACCTAGGGGAGAACCCATAGCGACCCCATCTACTTGCTTATACATGTGCCCATCCGGGCTCAAGAAGGGTGCCTCTTTAGTACAAGCTTGGAGTAGTTTCCTCAGAATACTTTCTGGCATGTCAAGAGGAGTACAGGCTGGATCACGATACACTCTGTCGGCTATCATTCCGATTGTCTCGTCCACAGGTACGTTGGTAAACAGCGATTCTACGTCCAACGAGGCTCTTATCCCTGTGGCCCGTGCGCCCCGCAGTAAGTCCACAAATTCCTTTGGAGACTTCAGGCTGAAGGCGCAAGGAACATAAGGAGTCAGCAGGCCGTTGAGTCGCTTCGCCAATCTGTACGTGGGTGTGGGTATCTGGCTAATGATTGGCCGAAGTGGGTTTCCAGGCTTGTGCGTCTTGACATTTCCATACGCATATCCAGGTTTATATTCCCCAATGATCTTTGGCAGGTGGAGTCCGGATTTCTTGGCGTTCACAGTTTCGATCAGTTTGTTGACCTTTGCTTTTAATTCGGCTGTAGTGTCCTTCGTTACCCTTTGGAACTTAGTTTGGTCAGAGAGTATGATGTTCATTTTCGCCAGATATTCGTCTTTTTTAAGAATGACATATATTGGCGACTTGTCACCTCTCCTGACAACTATCTCCTTGTTCTCACGAAGGCTTTTAGCTGCCGCTCTAAGCTCGGGGGACAGTATGGTGCTTCTGTAGTTGCCTCGATTCTTTCCTCCTTCTGCAATAAGTTCTGCTTGTAAGGTAACTTTGGTAGTGACCTTCTTTTGTGTCTCGAGGTCGAATATGTCGTCCAACAGAATTTCCAACTCCACTTTCCACTGATCGAAACTGTGAACGCCAAGAAATCCGGACTCCACCTGCCAAAGATCATTGGGGAATATAAACCTGGATATGCGTATGGAAATGTCAAGACGCACAAGCCTGGAAACCCACTTCGGCCAATCATTAGCCAGATACCCACACCCACGTACAGATTGGCGAAGCGACTCAACGGCCTGCTGACTCCTTATGTTCCTTGCGCCTTCAGCCTGAAGTCTCCAAAGGAATTTGTGGACTTACTGCGGGGCGCACGGGCCACAGGGATAAGAGCCTCGTTGGACGTAGAATCGCTGTTTACCAACGTACCTGTGGACGAGACAATCGGAATGATAGCCGACAGAGTGTATCGTGATCCAGCCTGTACTCCTCTTGACATGCCAGAAAGTATTCTGAGGAAACTACTCCAAGCTTGTACTAAAGAGGCACCCTTCTTGAGCCCGGATGGGCACATGTATAAGCAAGTAGATGGGGTCGCTATGGGTTCTCCCCTAGGTGTCCTGTTTGCAAACTTCTACATGGGTACCATCGAGCAAAAAGTCTTAGTCGACATGAACTTGAAACCGGCCATATACTGCAGGTATGTTGACGACATTTTTACACAGGTACCTGATGTCAGACATCTGCAGGAGCTGAAGGAGGCATTTGAGCAGAGTTCCGTGCTGCGTTTCACTTACGAGACGGAAAAGGATGGGAAGCTGCCTTTTCTAGATGTAACAGTCATGGAAAAGGGCGGAGGTTTCCACACTGCAGTCTACACAAAGGAAACAAACATAGGAATGTGCCTAAATGCCAACAGCGACTGCCCTGACAGGTACAAGAGGAGTGTTGTTAACGCATACGTCGACCGTGCTCTCAGCCACAGCTCAGAATGGAAGCAAGTCGACGAAGAACTCTGTAGGGTAAGGCAGGTTCTAGTCAATAACGGCTTCTCCAATGGTTTCATCGAAGACATCATAAGAAGGAAAGTGAAAAGCCATGCAACCTCCGAAGAGACAACTAACACAACACCTATACCCCCTATTAGACTATTTTACAGGAACTTCTTTTCCACAGCTCATAAAACAGAGGAAAGGGTCCTGAAAGATATTGTTAATAGAAACGTTATCCCTACAGACAAAAATCAGAGGATACAACTGACGATTTACTATAAAACCAGAAAAACGGCCAGCCTACTCATGAGAAACTCTCCAGACACGAAACAGAACGCTTTAAAAGAGACTAACGTCGTCTATGCCTTCAAATGCCCACTTGGGGACTGTAAGCTCCAAAAAACCCAGTATATAGGCAAGACAACAACATCTCTTTCTAGGCGTTTAACGATGCATAAACAACAGGGCTCCATTAAGGAACATATAATCTCTTCCCATAACCAAACCATCGCCAGAGAAATCCTAGTAAACAACACAGAAATCATCGATAGATACAGCGATAGCAGGCGGCTCGACGTTTGCGAGGCACTACACATCAAGAAGTCAACACCAGCAATCAACAGCCAATTATTGCACAACTATATTCTACCCACCTCAAGACTCCGCTCCAATATAGAAGCATCAAGAAATATGGACCAATAGGCTTTCTACAAACACTTCTATTCAATATCCATTGTTTCGTGTTCTGTCTTGTGTTGATACTTTTAATACCCTATTAATATCCTCTAATGCCACATCATCCTTCCCACCTTACTCAAATGTAATGCCACATCACCCTTCCCACCTCACTCAAATGTAGATATAAAATCAGGGAAACGCAAGTTCTAATCAGTTGTGTATTTGTGAAGTCTTTGAAAATGTAATAAGTTTTACGAAACGCGCCCGTGTCGCGTCAGACTAGAAATAAAAATGAATTTTGGAGAAGTGATTTTTGATTTACCTCCAACAGTGAAGCATAATGTACGAAAGATTGAGAAAATTCGTGTTAGAATTATTAATCTTACTTTTTCGGTCATATTTAATAAAATATGTCTACAGGAAAGACTGCTACCAAAATATACTAATATATATATATATATATATATATATATATATATATATATATATATATATATATATATATATGTCGTACCTAGTAGCCAGAACTCACTTCTGAGCCTACTATGCAAGGCCCGATTTGCCTAATAAGCCAAGTTTTCATGAATTAATTGCTTTTCGACTACCTAACCTACCTAACCTAACCTAACCTAACTTTTTAGGCTACCTAACCTAACCTAACCTATAAAGATAGGTTAGGTTAGGTTAGGTAAGGTTGGTTAGGTTCGGTCATATATCTACGTTAATTTTAACTCCAATAAAAAAAAATTGACCTCTTACATAATGAAATGGGTTGCTTTATCATTTCATAAGAAAAAAAATAGAGAAAGTATATTAATTCATGAAAACTTGGCTTATTAGGCAAATCGGGCCTTGCATTGTAGGCTGAAAAGTGAGTTCTGGCTACTAGGTACGACATATATATATATATATATGTCGTACCTAGTAGCCAGAACGCATTTCTCAGCCTACTATGCAAGGCCCGATTTGCCTAATAAGTCAAGTTTTCATGAATTAATGTTTTTTCGTCTACCTAACCTACCTAACCTAACCTAACCTAGCTTTTTTTGGCTACCTAACCTAACCTTACCTATAAATATAGGTTAGGTTAGGTTAGGTAGGGTTGGTTAGGTTCGGTCATATATCTACGTTAATTTTAACTCTAATAAAAAAAAATTGACCTCATACATAGAGAAAAGGGTTGCTTTATCATTTCATAAGAAAAAAATTATAGTAAATATATTAATTCCGGAAAACTTGGCTTATTAGGCAAATCGGGCCTTGCATAGTAGGCTCAGAAGTGAGTTCTGGCTACTAGGTACGACATATATATATATATATATATATATATATATATATATATATATATATATATATATATATATATATATATATATATATATATATATATATATATATATATATATATATATGTCGTACCTAATAGCCAGAACGCACTTCTCAGCCTACTATTCAAGGCCCGATTTGCCTAATAAGCCAAGTTTTCATGAATTAATGTTTTTTCGTCTACCTAACCTACCTAACCTAACCTAACCTAACCTTACCTATAAATATAGGTTAGGTTAGGTTAGGTAGGGTTGGTTAGGTTCGGTCATATATCTACGTTAATTTTAACTCTAATAAAAAAAAATTGACCTCATACATAGAGAAAAGGGTTGCTTTATCATTTCATAAGAAAAAAATTATAGTAAATATATTAATTCCGGAAAACTTGGCTTATTAGGCAAATCGGGCCTTGAATAGTAGGCTGAGAAGTGAGTTCTGGCTACTAGGTACGACATATATATATATATATATATATATATATATAATTTTGTAACTAGCGTCAAACATTGTTATTTGCTTAGCTAAACGAACTAGAGGGTTCAGTTCCTGAACCGATTATGTGCCTCTAATCCTTTACACCACCGCCCACGGGATGGGTATGGGGTGCATAATAAAGAAAGAAATAGAAGAAATTGAAATTGCATAATACGGTTATTGACATTCAATAATAGTAAGATAAAGCAATGAGGACCAAATGGGAGACCAGTGATCAGATGAATATTACAGACTCAAGGGTAGCCTTCTCTTCTTGTATATAAATGAAAAAATAAATTCGTTTGTTTAATTCTAATGCTTGTAGGCGAGAACAGTTGTGAACGCCAGCTAGCGCACAAGTACATGAGCGCCCAAAATACTTTTACACAAAAGACATGTACAGACAGGCGTGTGGCTTCTGACTTCTTTTTTATTGGTTAATATTAAATATTAGGCGCTTACCTATAATAGTTATCATTTTATACATGTATAACTCTCACATAATAAATATAAAAGGAGTTTATCCAAAAACTGACAGAAGTGTTGTGTTTTGTGCGTTGTATCGTGTTTGTAGGCATTCGGGTGTGTTGTGTTTACGCTGGCGGGCGGCGTCCTTACCATATCACTAAACCGTATCACTTACCATATCACTATCATATTACCGTATCACTAAACTTCATTTAATAACTATATGCCTGTTAAATAGAAGATTTTAATTGTTAATAGCATTATATTGTCGTTTTAATATGGAACACGTACACATATGCGAAACGTCGAAAGCTGGTGTCCGAAGTGGTAAAAATATTAGTGTGCGATGGTGTCAATGTACGGAGTGTCTTGTATCCGTGGTGGTGTATTGAGAGGTGAGGGGCAGTGGTGGTGTATTGAGAGGTGAGGGGCAGTGGTGGTGTATTGAGAGGTGAGGGGCAGTGGTGGTGTATTGAGAGGTGAGGGGCAGTGGTGGTGTATTGAGAGGCGAGGGGCAGTGGTGATGTATTGAGAGGCGAGGGGCAGTGGTGGTGTATTGAGAGGCGAGGGGCAGTGGTGGTGTATTGAGAGGCGAGGGGCAGTGGTGGTGTATTGAGAGGCGAGGGGCAGTGGTGGTGTATTGAGAGGCGAGGGGCAGTGGTGGTGTATTGAGAGGCGAGGGGCAGTGGTGGTGTATTGAGAGGCGAGGGGCAGTGGTGGTGTATTGAGAGGCGAGGGCAGGTGCTGGTGTATTGAGAGGCGAGGGGCAGTGGTGGTGTATTGAGAGGCGAGGGGCAGTGGTGGTGTATTGAGAGGCGAGGGCCAGTGCTGGTGTATTGAGAGGCGAGGGCAGGTGCTGGTGTATTGAGAGGCGAGGGCAGGTGCTGGTGTATTGAGAGGCGAGGGCCAGTGCTGGTGTATTGAGAGGCGAGGGCCAGTGCTGGTGTATTGAGAGGCGAGGGCCAGTGCTGGTGTATTGAGAGGCGAGGGCCAGTGCTGGTGTATTGAGAGGCGAGGGCCAGTGCTGGTGTATTGAGAGGCAAGGGCCAGTGCTGGTGTATTGAGAGGCGAGGGCCAGTGCTGGTGTATTGAGAGGCGAGGGCCAGTGCTGGTGTATTGAGAGGCGAGGGCCAGTGCTGGTGTATTGAGAGGCGAGGGCCAGTGCTGGTGTATTGAGAGGCGAGGGCCAGTGCTGGTGTATTGAGAGGCGAGGGCCAGTGCTGGTGTATTGAGAGGCGAGGGCCAGTGCTGGTGTATTGAGAGGCGAGGGCCAGTGCTGGTGTATTGAGAGGAGAGGTACTGTGCTGCACATACAGTATATAAAAACAGCATAATATTTTAATCACAAGCAGGGTTTCCTAATGGCTCCTTGAGACTTATAACTGGGTTAAGTACTTTGCACATAAGTTCCAAATCATGTGTGTCGTATTATTAAACATCTCTTTAGAAAGCTGATTTATGTTATTTCTTAGTGTTCACTACTACTAGGTAATGATAAATATATATCTCACTGATATATTATTAATTATATTCAGCTATTGCAGATGATTTTGATGCTGCAAACCGGAGATGCATAGCTGCGGAAGACACGTCTGAAGTGGAAACTTAAAACGAAGCTTCAGATATGAAGCAAAGAATGCCAAGAATAACAAATGTAAGCATTGAAAACCTAGTTCAGTAATGAAAAAATTTCACAAAATTGACATATTGTGCATTATTTCATCTCATTGTCAATCATATTTAATGATTTTTTTTATGGAGTAATCTTTGCTATGTTGATAGTGCTCGTTGTGTGTCTGCAGGTGCATTCATTGTGTGTATGATGCCAGGTGTTAAAGTATTATTTCTTACTCGTTCATGCTCTCATTTAGACGTTTGGCCTCAATGAGGTTCAGTCTTGTGACTGGTGTGTGGCACGTTTCTGTTGAAATGTAGTCTTTTCGAGACTACATTTCAAATATTACCTAACATACATGGCTACTCCCTCTCCTTGTCTAATATATCTATCTGTGTGAAATAGATTAAATCCATTTATTTGATATTCATCTAATAGTTCTCTATTTTCTACATTCATCCATGTTTTGGTAAGTGCAATAATATGTACTGTTTCATTGCAGATAAGAGATTCCAGATCGTTCCAGATTTCCAAAGTACTGAAACGCACACCATACAGGCTTGGTGGATCTCGATGCAAGGTAAAATAATTTATTTACTTGTACAGTATATATTTTTAGCTAATTATCAGTATATAAAACCACAGTACTTAATTTTATCAGTGTCAAAGACACAATTACATCTTACTCATAAATACCATTATATACCTCACTTGTGGTAACATATACACACATTAAGTATATTATGTAGCATTATCTGTAATCAACTGATTTTCAGAGCTGCTCATTACAAAATATTCTTTTAAAAAAGTGTTTCTTAACAATAGGAGCATTTCATTACAATATATCCATAATCAACTATATCAAACCCTATTACAGGTAAAACCAGTAGGCATTCTACTGTATTTTATCAAACCCCTATTAGAATAATAGATCTTGTAATGATTTTGTAAAAATAGTGCCATTTACTATTTTTAAAATATTATTAAAAAAATTACCGATATGGTGCATTCGGATGACAAACCAAATTTTTCACTTTTGACAATTGAGCACCTGCTACATCCAGATTCCTGGGAGGAAAGGAAGGACGATCTTTGGAATCATTACCTAAGTAGACAGGAAAGCTCATTATCAAAATACATTAACATTATACATATTTGGATCAGATTAGAAAATATCACGGAAACTCCGAAACTCGGAAAAATCCAGATGACATCTATAAACAAATCCCCTTTTCCTAGTTCTGCATCTCTCCTTTGGAATAAATTTTGTTGTGCCTTTATCATATTTTTCACAAAACTTGACATACATCTCATTTACTTCATGTCCTAACAGCAAGTGTTTGTCAAATTCCTTAAGGAAATATCTGAGTTCCCCATAATGACCTCTCCACAAGTCAGGTTTTTCAACTGCTTCAAGCTTATTTTCTAACAGATTATAATGCATTGCATACTTTATTCCCAAAAAGACATGGTCACTTTTACCCAAGGGAGAGAGGTACTGAATGACAAATATCTCTCCCTCTTTCCTTGTAAATATAACATCCAGAATGGAGGGAACATCCCCTTCCCTCATCCTCGTAGCTTGTTTAACATGTAGAAACATGAATGTTTACAGGATGAGGTTTACAAATCTACAAGTCCAAAAATCCTCTGTTCTAGCTTAGCAAAGCTTAGCTTAGCCTACTATATTGAACTTTAACTTTATAACAAAACCAATCAAAAGGGTTTGCAATAATATTAGTTGAAAAATTCTACCAATTTTTGTTTTTCAGTGTTAATAGTAAAAATGCTTATGTTTTTATTGTTAAATTTCAAAGTAATATCAGTTTGAAGATATTTAAGAATAAATATGGCTAGGTCCCTTTAGTGTATAAATGTATATTATCCACCAAAAAATTCACACAAACAAAAATTGTTAATTGTAACAAACTTTTTCTAGTATGTGTCCTGAAGTAAATTTCTATCAAACCTCACTGGAAAATTCATTGGGGTTGTATGTTTATTGTTAGTATGATATACAGTCTACTGATCAAGTGAACTAGGTACTATTTATCATCCAAATGCACCAATATGTCTTCATTCTTCCCAGATGAAGGAACTAGGTAACGTTCATCATCTGAATGCACCATCTGCAATGCATCATCTGAATCCTTTCCCACACTCATGACACACAAGAGGTATATCAGCTGTATGCACAATCCTGTGAGTTTTTATAAGTCGCAGATGATTGAATCCCTTGCCACACTCAGGACATTCACGAGGTTTATCATCCGTATGCACAGTCATGTGACTAATTGTACTAGAACGTTTCCCAAATCTTTTCCCTGCATTCAGCACACTTGAAATGTTTAGCACCTGTTTGTAGTCTCCTATGCACATTTATTTATTTATATATATATATATATATATAATATATATATATATATTGTGACGATAATCTCCTTCAAGAGATTGAGCCTGCTCTTCCTCCAAATTACGTCGGTAAACATCTATATAAAACTAGTATGGATGAAATATCCAACAACGACAACAACATCTCCAAGGTTTGCCAGAGAGCAAAACGTATGCAGCCAGGAACACCTGCTCCACCTCGAACCACCAAACTACCTGTCTTGTCGCCTGCTCGTCGCTGATTGGCTGCGGGGTCCAGCTGCAACAGCACTCCACCCACCATACTACTTGATGTCTGGGGCCGCCACGACCTCAGTCCTCAGAATATTGAGTGCTTTCATACGGTTAACACGTCTTCTTGGTAGACTAAGCTGTGGCTTACGTGTACTAAGAGAGGTGATAGCTTAAAGCCAATATTCCTGCACCTCTCATTTTATTGTATATTGCACAGCTTGTTATTACTCACTTGTCTTAACGTAACTTTTCATTTTGTCATTTGATTATTCTTATTATTTTGATTTGATTGATTTTATTATACGAATTTGTATGTCCATTTTATTCATGTTTTGCTTTCTTTAACGTAATTAAAATTCCATTGTTAAAATTTACTTGTGTTTTGTGTGTCTTCTCCTTACCTTACCACAGACGAAGTTCCAGATTTTCTATTTTTTTTTTATTCTATGTGACGAGGCCATACCCCTAGCTTTGAACAGCCGAACACCAACGCGTTACCGTCACAATATATATATATATATATATATATATATATATATATATATATATATATATATATATATATATATATATATATATATATATATATATATATATATATATATATAAAGGCGGTACATTAGGTTTATTTGAGTACATAGCATTGATGTTTTTAAATTATTGTAAAGCAATTAACACCCATAGGGCTTTGGGCAGGTCCTAAATCAACAGATAATTTTAAGTTGGCCTGGTTGGTCCGTGAGCCCGGTTTGTCCGGCACTTATAATATTAATATTTATTACACGTATAATATTTGACTGGCAGTCTGTCCATGCAATGCTGCAAGGCTCTTGGTTTCTTAGATTTGCCAACAATTACACATGTGATTGTCTGTTCCGTCAGCATTCGCACACATCATGGCCAAGAGCCTGTCCTTGTTGACCTTACGTCCTGGCACACAATCCTCACTCCTCATTGCTAGAGGTTTTTCAGGTAAACTCTTCCAATACAACCCAGTTTCATCTGCATTATAAATTTGATACGAATATAAATTATTTGCCACAATGTATGCTCTTAATTTCTGTTTAAATGGTTCTACACTGCTTTCATCTGCACTCAATTTTTCACCGACACTTTTCCTCTTCACAATATTGTGCCTACCCTTGAACCTTGCAACCCACCCTTCACTCCCTTCGAAATTCTTTATTCCAAGGCTTGCAGCAAACCTGCTTGCAGCATTTTGTATTTCTGGCCGTGAATTATCAGGCCAGCTGTGCAGTGCTTAGCAAACCACTTGTACACAGCCTCATCCAACTGTACATGCGTCAAAGTTTTCATAGTCTTTCTACCACACCCTCTGCTAGTGCTTGCACCTTCACTTCTACAGGTTGAAATGAATTTTATAAGTTATTCTTTTTGTTTCCTTATATCAGAAACAGTACTAGTGCCTATATTAAATTCCTTGGCAACACTTGAGGTCGACCGGCCATTTTCATAAAATTGTATAACACATAGCTTGTCCTTAATTGTTAGGACAACCTTCTTCCTCTTAACATCTCCAGAACGATTCATGCTGCTACCAGACATAGTCTTGGTCAAAAATGTTCAAAGTTACTATGAAAATAAAAAAAAAGTTATTTAAAAAAATATTTCACTAATGGTGCAGCACTGTGGTGTAACATGAGGGTAGAGAGCACATGGCTTGACCAGGCCTGGACGGGTCCAGTCGGGGCAGGGAGGAGGCACGTTATGTAGGCCGCCAGCAGGAAAAAAAAATATTTTTGAAGGAAACTTCAGCCTGTGCAAATTGTTTTTAGGAAACTTACATGATATTTTTTTTTTACATAATTACTAGTATTTCTTTTGACTTTGGCTATGATGAATTGTTCTAAAATCGATGGTAATTCCTGTACTGTAGTCTATAGGCCGCTCCCCCATCCAACCCTTATCCCCCCAGGTGGTCCCTCCCAATGCTCCCCTCTCTCCCGACACCACCCACCCACCCCACCCCCTCCTACACCATGCGCCTCGAGCCACAGGCAGACGGGATTAATACGGTACGACCTGCCTCATGGTTTTCATAAACAGTGGTACCTCGGAATGCGAGTGTCCCTGTATGCGAGTTTTTCGGAAGACGAGCAGGATTTACTCCAAAAATATGTCTCGGAAGGCGAGGGTTACCTCGGGACGTGAGTTTGTTGATACGTGTACAGGCCGACTGGCGCGTGGTGGCATGGCTATCGCGCCTCAGTTTACCAGTGTCTCGTGTCCAGTGACTATCCCACCTGAATTCTTCACAAGGATTTACAGTTTTTTATCGTTTTTTTGGCCATTTGAGCATAAAAATGTCATTATATATCTTGCCATGGGTCTCAAGAAATCCATTGGTAAGGTTCAACCTAAGAAAATAGCTGTGAGTAGAGACAGTAGAGGATGTCCCTTCTTGATTAAGAAAATGTGTGAAGTATGGGAAGAACTGCAAAGTTTTGTTGAAAAAACTCACCCAGATAAAGCTGTAGCAGGCCATTGCATTGACCTTTTAAATGATAATGTGATGTCTTACTACAGACAAGTGTTAAAATGTAGGGAAAAACAAGTGTCATTAGACAAATTCTTAGTAAAACAAGCAAGTCCTAGTGGTATGAAGGCAAAATGTACCAGAGTGTGCATACCAGTGAAGTCCTCACTGCCTGATGTGATAATGGAAGGGGACTCCCCTTCCAAACAGTAACTCGTCTCTTCCTCCCTCCTCCTCCTCACCATCTTCCATACGCCTACAGCATTCAACAGCAAGGTAAGTAATAACGTGAACATAGTTTTGTAGGTTTATTTAGATGAATTAGGCATAAAAATTTAGTTTGATGTGGGGTTTTTGGGGTAGTCAGGAACGGATTAATTCATTTCCCTTTATTTCTTATGGGGAAATTAGCTTCGGAATGCGAGGCGTCTCCAGGAACCAATTAAACTCTTAAACTGAGGTATGCCTGTACGGACAATTCCATGATTATCCGGCTGACTGTCCAGATAGTGTAACATCGGCAGCAAATTAACTGGCTCTGATATTTTATCCGGCTAAACCAAATACAAATACAAATATTTATTCAGGTAAAGTACATACATACATACATGGTAAGATACAAAAGTTGATGGATTTATAGATAGAGCTAGTACATACAATGCCTAAAGCCACTATTACGCAAAGCGTTTCTTGCAGGAAAAACACTAAGACTAAAACTTAATACTAATTGAGATTAAAGTATAAATTGTGTTTTGAAAAAATAATGAAAAAAGGGGGGGAGGGTAAACATGGAAGAAAAAAAACAAAAATACAATTTGGTCAAAAAACAGCATTGTTTAAAATCGAAGATCAGAAATACTACAGGAACAACCGTGGACATCTTCAAGAAGAAACTAGATTGTTTCCTTCAAGGAGTGCTGGACCAACCGGGCTGTGGTGGGTATGTGGGCCTGCGGGCCGCTCCAAGCAACAGCCTGGTGGACCAAACTCTCACAAGTCAATTCTGGCCTCGGGCCAGGCTTGGGGAGTAGAAGAACTCCCAGAACTCCATCAACCAGGTATCATGGGTTGACATTTAGGGGTGAGATAGGTTACATTAAGTTAATTAGGTAGCACTTAGTTTTAATCTTAAACTGGTTGGGAGAGGTACATGCAGTCTTTAACATAATTGGGAAGGTCATTCCACATTCTAGGTCCCTTGATTTGTAAAGCATTTCTAGTTTGACTAAGTCGTACTCTTGGAATATCAAATAGGTATTTGTTTCTGGTGTGGTGCTCATGGGATCTGTTACAACCTTCTAGGAAGCTTTTAAGGTCCGGATTGACATTACAGTTAAGCGTTTTATATACTGTATATTAAATACACATGAGAGGATGTGCAGTGACTTAATATCTAACATATTCAGAGATTTGAGTAAGGGTACCGAGTGATGTCTGGGGCCAGAGTGAGATATTGTCCTAATAGCAGCTTTGTGTTGAGTAATTAGAGGACGTAAATGATTTTGGGTAGTAGAACCCCAAGCACAAATACCATAGTTTAGATAAGGATAGATGAGAGAGTAATAGAGTGTCACCAGGGCAGGGTGAGGTACATAATATCTGATCTTAGAAAGAATGCCAACAGTTTTTGAATTTTTTTTTTATATATTTTGAATGTGTCCCTGGAAATTCAGCTTGTGTTCAATGAGAACGCCAAGGAATTTGCCATCTACTTTGTTACAAATTTGGGTATTGTTAATCCTGAGATTTATTTGATTTGAGGATTTATTGCCAAACAAAATATAGAAAGTTTTGTCAATATTGAGGGTGAGTTTGTTGGCAGTTAGCCAGTAATGGACTTTATTTAGCTTAGTATTCACTGTGACATTTAGAGCAAGGGGGTCAGGACTGGATTAAATGAAGGTTGTGTCGTCAGCAAATAGAATGGGTTTGAGATGTTGGGAGGCATTTGGAAGGTCATTAATGTAGATGAGAAAGAGGAGAGGGCCAAGTATGCTGCCCTGAGGAACACCAATGTTGATGGGTAGGGTGGGAAAAAGTGAATTATTCACAGAAACATACTGGAGTCTGTCAGCAAGGTAAGACTTATTGTACTGCAGGGAATGACCTCTGACTCCATAATGTTGTAATTTAAGAAGAAGGTTTTGGTGGTTAACAGTGTCAAAAGCCTTACGCAGGTCTACAAATAACCCAACAGGGAACTCATTTTTATCAAGAGCTGTATGTATCAAGTTAATCATACTAATAAGTGCATCGTTAGTGCTTTTTTATGGTCTGAAGCCATATTGACAAGAGCTAAGTATATTGAGTTTGGCTAGATAAGAATAAAGCTGCTTATAGATTAGTTTTTCAAATATTTTTGACAAGTTTGGCAGAATTGATATAGGTCTGAAGTTGTTAACATCTGTGGGATCACCACATTTGTGGACAGGGGTTACTCTCGCTTTTTTTTAGAATATCTGGAATGGTTTGGAGTTTAAGTGAATTGTTGAAGAGCAATGCAATGGCAGGAGCTAAAATTCTGGAGTTTTTTTTGTAAATAAGAGTTGGTATCTCCTCAAGGGCACTAGACTTGGTTTTAATGGAAAGGATTATGTCAGTAACATCAGTGGAATTACAGTACAACCTCGATTCAACGTACTATATGGGACTAACCCCAGTTCGTTGGAGCGTTGGATTCGTTGCAAGAGGTGACCTTCAAGAGGCGTTTGTGTCAGTGTCTTTTTTTTTTCTTGTACACAATAAAAATGCATTATCATATTACATACTCTACCTATATATTACTTCTCTACTAAAAAATACTGTAATTCATAAATTTACCTTATTGTTGAAGTTATGTCCATCTGGAAGTTTCGTGAAGTTGTGAATGCTCTACATTAAATATGTACTGCAGTGCATTTTGCCGTTAGCACTGTGTTGATTAAAAGTAGTTCTGCTGTATGCTGAGTACTACAATACAGTTTATGAAAACTATTGTACACTAAAATTACTGCAACTTTAATTATAACACTGTACACACTTAAATTTAACACTTGTTCTAACTGTTCACGCTTCACATGATGTTTTTAGATGTTTGCATCAGCTTTGCTGGTGCTCGCTGCTGCTGTGGGTTCAGCTGCTTCTGAGCTGGTGCTGGCTGCTGTTGTACCAGTGCTGGGTGCAACTGTGCTTGTGCTGGGTACGGCTGTTGTACCAGTGCTGGGTACAACTGTGCTCGTGCTGGGTACAGCTGTTCTCGTGCTGGGTGCGGCTGTTCTCGTGCTGGGTTCGGCTGTTCTCGTGCTTGGTACGGCTGTTCTCTTGCTGGGTACGGCTGTTCTCGTGCTGGGTACGGCTGTTCTCGTGCTGGGTACGGCTGTTCTCGTGCTGGGTACGGCTGTTCTCGTGCTGGTTGATTTTCTGCTACTAGTTCTTGCAAAATATTGCTTCATTTTTGGCATTAATGAGGCACTATTAGTAAGCCCCTGAGACATTTTGTTTTATAACCAAAGAGCTGTAGTAAAAAAATGGTCAATTCCACAATTATTCTTCCACCGGCAGATAAATACTGTACGTCAATCGCAGACAAAGCTAAGAGCACTGGGTGCATACTGTACGAACGCAGACTAAGTCTATACGTACACCCTTCAGTAGGCTGGTGTTTAAGCCTGATCCAGTAACATAAATTTTCCTTAACAATTCGATTTACATCAAATTATATATTTTTGGATTATATATTTAGTTTAGCAACATTATTACGATAATAAGAGCTATAAAAAATACTTATTTTGGAACTGATTTATTAATTTTATTATTTCGAAGCCGTAGGTCACTTAACTGTGGCGACGAAATCAAACAAAACACTGCCTGGTGTTGTGTTCGATTTCCAGTAACATATATTTCTCTCAAATATTCGATTTACATGAAATTATATATTTTTGGGTTACATATTTAGTTTAGCAACATTATTACGATAATAAGAGCTATAAAAAATACTTACTTTGGAACTGATTTATTAATTTTATTATTTCGAAGTCGTAGATCGCTGAACTGTGGCGACGAAATCGAACACAACAAGCATGGTGTTGTATGGACAGGGATTAGACCTGTCCACTCGTGCTGGAGTTGTGCTGCCAATAACGTGAATAATTTCTCAAATAGGAGATATCGATCTTATTACAGTATATTTTTGGTTTCATTTAGTTTAGTTTAATTAGGATAATAGAGTTATTAAAACACAAGTTTTAGAAATGATTTATTAATGTGAAACGTTCATAGCCATGGGTCACTGAACTATGACAACACAGACGAAAGTGAGTGAAACCTCACTGTAAAGTGAGATTTACTGTACAGTATTCCCTTATCTGTCCACCCTCACTCGTCTTGTTTCATCACAGAAAATGTATATAAGGAGATTTCAACATATTAGCTAGCTATTCACGCTTCAGCCTTTAAATTAATTTAGAAAGATACGTGTGCCACAAATCGGTGAACGAAAATCATTGAAACTCAGTCGTTCACTTGTGTGGACGACTCTGGCTGGTATTTGGTTAATATGCGTCACTTCTTGTGGACCATTCTGGCTGGTGTTTGGTTCATATGACTCACTTGTTGTGTGGTCCACTTGTGTGATCCAACTTGTCTTATGAAGGAATTATTAATTGTAATCTGTGATAGAATGAAACAGTTTTACACCAGTCTGTGAACTCTGTCCCAACATCGTAAGCTTGTGGACCACTTGTGGTCCACTTGTGTGGTCCACTTGTGTGGTCCATTTGTGTGGTCCATTTGTGTGATCCAACTTGTCATATGAAGGAATTATTAATTGTAATCTGTGATGGTATGGTAAAGTTTTTCTACCACTGTGAACTCTGTCCCAACATCGTAAGCTTGTGGACCACTTGTGCGGTCCACTTGTGTGGTCCACTTGTGTGATCGAACTTGTCATATGAAGGAATTAATAATTGTAACCTGTGATAGAATGTGAAAGTTTTCCACCAGTCTGTGAACTCTGTCTCAACGTCGTAAGCAAATCCGAACATCCCCCACTTCGGCGAACCGGGTGAGTAAATCCGGCCTGAAAAGTGTGCAAACAAGCCGGAGATTCGTTGAATCGGGGTACGTTGAATCGAAGTTGTACTGTAGTAGGCATTAGGTACAGAGACTGTGGATAGTTACCTGTAAGATAGTCCTGAATATTAGTACTGGAAGATGGAATATCATTTGCAAGGGATGACCCAATGGAAGAGAAGAACCTTTTGAATTCAAGAGCAGTGTCAGAGGCTGAAAGCAGACCATCATTATTTGACAGGAGTATTGGTTTGTTATTTAAAATCTTCTTTGATCCCAATATTTGAGAAATTGTGCTCCATGTTTTCTTAATATTGGCCTTTGTGCGGCTAAATTTATCTTTGTAGTATTTAATTTTGGCTCCTAATTATTTTAGATAGCAATGATGAGTAATTCTTTGAAAATTCTTTGGAGACGATTCCTAACCTATACTTCTTTTCAAGGTCATGTTTTTTATTAATGGATTTAAGTATCCCCTTTGTAAGCCAAGGGGTGTTTAGCATTTTAGTTGTGACTTGTTTTGTTAGCATAGGACAGTGGGTGTTATAAACGCTGAGAGTTTTTTGAAGAAATGATTGCACTGCTAGGTTGATGCCCCCTATGTTACCTAATTCAGATTCCCAGTTGATATTAGCAGCAGCAGCAGCAGCTATAAAATTGCCTATAGCAGTTTCATTGTGCAGCCTAAAGCTTATCTCCCTTGTCTCTAGAGGTGGTTTGTTAATGTTGGTTAGGAGAAATGTGGGGTAATGGTCTGTAGTGTTATCAATGATTATCCCTGAAGTGGAGAGGTTATGTTGGGCCAGATGTGATCAAGAGCCGTGGCAGTACTGTCAGTGATTCTAGTAGGTCTAGTGATTAAGGATATGAGGAAGCAGGAATGCATACAGTTGAGGAAACTAGCAGCAGGAGGGTTATCAGGCTCGCAGAGGTCAACGTTAAAGTCACTAGAAATAATTAAGTGCATTTTGTTCAGTTGGTTCTCTACTATAAGATTTCTAAGGTTAGTGTTAAATTCAGTCACATCAGTGTTAGGAACCCTGTAGAATGCTCCCACAGTCAAGACAGCATCATTACCCTTGACTCTGAAACAAGCAAATTTATACTCTCCATAAGGGTCTCTCCAGATTTAATTACTTTTAAGCAAGTCAGTGCATGGTGGTAGTAAAGAGAAGTATCACCACCTCTTTGTATAGGACAACAGTTGTGAATGGCTGAGTAGTTAGGTATGTTGTAGAGTTGATAAGTGTCCTCTTTTTAACCACATTTCAGTAAACACAATAAAAGAGAATTTGTTGTCTACTGTTTGAATCAGGGCATTAACATCATCAAAGTGTTTGCTAAGAGATCTTAAATTCAAGTTAATTACAGAAACATTGTGATTACACGCTAAAACATTGTTTACATCATGTGCTGTGTAATATCTGCAATTTTGATCATTAAGGTGCTGATTGTCATAGATACTAGATAAGAGGTTAAGGTCTGGATCTATAATAGTTTGCATAAGAGGGCTGTTTTACAGAAAAGCCAAAAAGACAATGATAAAAGAACTTGCTATGAAAAATATATACAGTATATATATAAAACTATATACAAAAATGAGGTAGGTTGCTTAAAAGTACTTTCAGGTACACTGTAGGTAATTATTTGCACTAATGATCAAAATTGCACAGGCAAAGCAAAGAGCACAAAGGAGCAATTGTGGTTGGGCTAGGCAACCTGGGTTACAAAGAAAAAGTAGAATAAAAATTTTAAAGTAATATAAACTTAATGGTAATTTAAGTAATAAAACTTAATGGGAACTTAGGAATGTAAAAAATGAACTAAAATAATTTATAATAATAGATGACCAAAAAAGTAAAACAATCAATTATGAAATCTATAAAATGAAAAGCTTGCTTACTTTTCTATTATAAGTACACTATAGTTGAATACTAAAGTTACACTAAAACAAAATGAGGTAGTTTAAATAGAGATACACTGAGGTACAGTGGATAATGAAGTTTATACTAGAGGACACAGGCAAAGCCAGTGTATTATGGAACATGGGAGTAAAAAGAAAAAAAAAGACAATAATAAAGATTATTTTTTTTTCTGGGGGGAGCCCCGTCGGCTCCCCGGAGCTATCCAGGCTGAATGAATATGTATAACTTTCTGGCATCAGTCAAAGTGCTAGGAGTTTTTGCCTACCGGGGACCATGAGCCAGAACCTGGCCCCCTCAGAGAGGCACGAGGAGCAATGGCCTATAGAAATCCCCTTGTAATTGGGAGCATTCTATGTCTGCCATCGACCGGGACAAGCACCCAGAAAGGTAGGCGCCCCAAAACAAACCCCTATTCTGGTGAAATTATTGCTACCGAAAGCCGAATGAGTGGACAAAACTCCCCAAACAAAATTATCAAACTAGCATGACGTGATCACGTCGCAGCACCACTGTCTGCACAACCCCCGCCCCCCCTCCCCGAGAGGGGGAAGGGGAGCCCCAGACCCTCCACGCCGGCGATCCAACTGGCAGTTCTTGGCTGATGGTATTACTGGCTGGTCGAGTGACTCTGACTCTGGTTTTTGTTTCAGTTCTGTGCCTTGTGGTGTGGACCGTCTGTGGGGTGGGGTGTGAGTCAGGAGTAAGATTCCACGGTACTCGGGCTGCATGTGCCTAGGGCTATCTTCCCTAGGTGCCCTGTAAGTACTGCCTTTGGGGCTTAGTCACCTTGGGTTCTACCTCCGCTGTGTCCTTTACTGCTCGGTACTGGGCCGCCCTTGGAGTCGGCTGGGGTTTTGTTGCCCTGGTTTGTCTCTGGGTAGGTGGTAGTTTTCGTCACTGGTAGGGGCGCGGGGTACTGCACAGCTAGTTTTCACCATTAACAGCAGCCGGCTCTGTTCCGCCTGGGTACGTTGTCCTCTTGCGGGCTTTTTCTTTTGTTTTTGCCTGGTGGGGGTCTGCCTTTACTATGGTCCCCTTTCCTGTTGTAGGTGAATTTCTTTCGAATTCTTCTGTTGGCGGTACTCCCTGCTTGGCCCCTGTGAGTGGACATGTCCCGGGGGTTCAGCTTTAGCAGTTTGTTGATAGATTTGGGCGCCGGTTCGCGATACCCTGCCTGGGCTTCCCTTAGCGTGTATCAAAGGCTAAGGGCCCTGGGAAACCCTACGGGGGCTCCGTGGTCCTCTAGGTGTGTCCCCAGAGTCCCCCTCGCGTCCTGCGAGTTGACGGTTGATCTGTCCCCTTGTCTCAGGGTGACACTCACCGGTTGTGCCTCCACCATGCTGCCTGTTGGGTCCTTGTTCTTGTGACCCGGAGTCGTCCGATGATTGTTGTCGGTACGCGCTCTCCTTCACCCAGGCCACTAGTCTTGATAATCGGGTGCAGGCGGCTGCGGCATTGCTTGCTGGGTGTAGATTGCTGCAACGCTCTTGGTTGTTTGCAGCCCCGGATGCCCCGAGGCTGCCCCGTTTTGGTGGTTGGGGTCTGGACTTGGGGGTGGGGGTCGCTTCGGCTCTGGCTCCTTCCGCTTCTTGTTCCTCCCCTTCTGTTCTACTCACTTCCTCCCTTGCTTCCTGCTCTGAACCTTAGGCGGGTTTCGGGGTTGGGGCGGGGTCTGGTTGGGTTGAGACTCTGGCGGTCTCGGGGGTTTTCCTCTTCCGGGGTGGCGGCGGAGGCATTCGAGTCGGTTCGTCCAGCCGTGCCGTATGGGTCTGACCAGTGGGCTCCCTTCATTAGTGTTTGCACGGCTGCCCCGGCTTTTCCTTGTTAAGCTGGGTCTTTGGGGGTGCAGCTCGGCCCTGGGCCATGCCGTAGAGGTTCCCGGGTTTAGGGAGGGGTTGCCTGGGGGGCCTCGGCCCTGTTTGCCCCTCTTGGGTCCTTGTACCTTTGGTGTGGGGCTGGCAGTTTCTCAGTGGGTTTGTTCCTTCCCTCTGTGTTCCTGTTGTTTTCGGGTATACCCCTCCCTGGGTTTGGTTCCGTGTTCCTTCGGGTTCGTCGGTCCCATCGTTCCTGGGTGTGTTTTTCACCCACTTTTCCTTAACCTTTTTGCTCTTATGTCGCGATGCTGTTCAAAAAAAAAAAAAAAGTGTTCAGGTAAGGTACAGCCATACAAGGTGTGAAACAAACATTGATGGATTTCTATATTGACCTAGTACATAGTGCCTAAACCGCTTCGTATCGTTGTACCTGCATGTTCCTTGGTCAGGGGTGCTTGTCGTGGTTCTAAATACATAATACAAATAAATGAATGTTTATTTGGGTAAGGTATATACATAAGAGATTTTACACAGAATGATGGATTTATAGATAGGGCTAGTACATACAATGCCTGGGGCCACTACAGTATTACACAAAGCGTTTCGGGCAAAGCGTTCTCGTTGGTTAGCAAGTCTCTTCGTACCTTCCAATATTATTGGAACGTCTGTTGATTTTCGATGTGGTTTCCATCGGGTCTTTTGTCGGCCTTGTTGGTTCCCTTCCATCATCTGTTTTCTTTTGCTTCGTTTTTGCCTTGTTTCTACTTCCAGTTTCGGCGTTCTTTGTCTTCATTCTGCACGCCTTCCTGGTGTTTGTACGATGTCTGTACGTTGTGTGTACGATTTGTGTGTCCGCCTAGTGTACGAGCCACGCCTCCCGGTGGATGGGTGGTGCGTTTCATACCTCGAGTTCTGGGGCTGCGGTGTGCATTTTGTTTACGGGCGGTATGCTCGTGTGTTCGCGCCGTTTCTCGTATTTTTTATACGGCTTCTTGCTCGTTTCTCCCTCCAGTCGTGGCCCTCTGGATGCTGAGGGTGTTTTGGATTTATATCTGGGGGTGTCACTTTGTTCTCCCTCTGTACTGCTTCGTCTTCTGCAGCGCATGCACCTTTGGATGTATTTCTCCTTCGACCTCGCATTTTATTCAGGTAACGATACACACTATGCCTACTGCCTCGCGTCTGCATGACTTTCGGGCACACCTTTAGCGCTGCTCCTGGTATGTTACTTGGCTCGCCTGTGTTGTGGCACGGTCGTGTGTCTGCTCTGCAGGTGAGGTTGTCTTGTCTGGCGCTTCTGTCGGCCTAGTTCTGGTTCTCACTTTTGGTGGGGTGCTTGCCTAGTAGTGCTTGCGGGGTTGAGCTCTCGCTCTTGGGCCCCTCTTCTCCTGTCAGTTGACGGTTGTGCAGTTTCCCGAGCCTTCTGGGCTCTGTCTTCACGTTTGCTCCTGTGGGTGGCGTCTCCCTCCTCCACATGGCTTTTTGGTGCTTTTCGCTTCCTCTTCCTCTGCCATTAATCAGGTTCTTTTTAGTGTCTGTGGCTCCTTTGGGTGCTTACTACCTCCTGTGTCCCCTTGTGCGTACCTGCATACGGACATAAATACAGTGGACCTGCGGAGGGCCTCTTGGCCCATGCGAGCTGCTACTGTTTCTTACCATCCACTCCCACTCACATACATGTCCAACCCGCCCTTGCACCAATCCTGGGGCCCCACTTCCACGTTACGTGGTAATTGGTTCAGCTCATCGCCGGGCCTGTTACCGTGCCGGTCGTTCCTCCGGTCTTTCCCGATTCTGCACTTATCCCTTTTATGCCCATTGTTTCGTGCCCACAATGTGCCGCAAGGGTGGCGTGTGCCATTATCCCAGTTTCTATTGTTTCGTGGAGATTGGTCAATAACCACAAACCCTAAGGAACTGCTTATCTTTTGTTGCGTATACAGTAGTTGCGGGTGATAATTGGCGGGTAATGGTGCAGGTTGGGCGCACTGAGTGTCGGTACGGTGTCTCGCATGTCTGTTCTAGACCACACTTGCCGGTAGACTAGTTATTATTCGCTACTCTGCTGGTTATGCGCTTGGACGCTGCCTCAGTTCTCCACTGGTTGGCAGGACTTTTCGTTGGACGTACGGAACGGTTTGAGTTCCATCGTTGGTACTTTGTAGAGCTTTGCTTCTCTAGTTAGGCTCATGCATTTGGAGCGAGTATCTTCTTGGGATACTCTACTCACTCCGCCACCCTTGTTCACTGTTCCATCCTTGTTTACTCTTCCCCGCTTGGCGGGATTGCGTCGATGGCTCCTGACTGGGGTGTTTGGTGTGGTATTTGGTCACCTTGCATGTGACTTTAGTGACTTTTGTCCATCTTTTGTTCTTTGTTGTCCAGTGGGGCTCTGCCCCGCATTTCGGTGCTTTTGTTTTCGTTGTAGACCCCTGGGTCTTTTCCCTGTCTGGACACTTCCTTGCCTATCTGCGGTGCCTGACTGCACCCTGCTGTCCGTGAGGTATGTACGTGCTCCTCTACACATTTTGTGGTTGGTCGTGTGCGTTACTTCCCGGCCGCTCCTTGGGCCGTATTCGTGGTTTTCCTTACCTATTTCCGTTTTTCCTCCCCCCATGCTACACTTTTTTGTGTATCTGGGTCAGTGCTACTTGATTATCCTGTTTGGTGCTCCGGTGGACCTCTGTCCATGTTCCACGTCCTGCTTTTGGACTTCTCCGGTGTTCCGTTTTGGTACCGAGTTCCTGCGATTTCTGTGTGGTTTTCTGCAGGCTTCGGGTTGCGCTGTCTGTGGGGGGGGGGGGGGGGGTGTGGACTTTTCAGTCTGCCGCTCCTGCCTTCCTGGTTCCTTTTCTTGGTACCAGGTTTGCTGGGTTCCGGTCCTGGTTTCGGTTTTTCTTTGTTCCTTTTCCGGACCTGGTGTGTTTGCTTTCCTGCGGTTCTCGTTAGTTCTCCTCTTGGATGCCTCGGGGATGCGTGTCTCATTCTTCCCTGCTGGAGCTGGTTATCTTGCTCCTTTGGGTTGCGCTGTTTTTAGATTCGCGTTTTGCGCTTTCGATCGTGGTGTTCGTTTCTCCTCGTTTGTGTCGGCACAGGTGGGTTCGTTATTGTCTCCCACCTGCATGTTTCGTCTCGGGGGCGGTGTGTGGTTTTCCTATCACTGCGAAGGGTCCTTCGGTCTTTGATAGGGTTGGCTTGTCTTCCATTTGGGGTTGTTCTGGGACCGTTATCTGGAATTGTCCTGTCACCTCATGTTGGGTGGTGCTGGCAGAGCCGCTCCTGCTTGCGTTCAGTGTTGTGGTTCCTTCTGCTCCATTCCACTTGCTGTCCTGGGCGTTGTTCCCCTCTGGCCTGCTCTTGAGTTTTGGGGCCGTCCTGGTCGTTGACCTGGGTGGTCTTTTTCTTCTCGTTTTGGTCTTTGTTTTGTCTCTGGTTTTGATTGGTCAGTTAGGACGTGTGGTATCCGCCTCCCGGTTCCTTCCCTGTTTTACTTACCTTTTGGTAAAGTAGCTCCGGGGAGCCGACGGGGCTCCTCCCAGAAAACCAGCGTTGAATGTAATGAAACACCATTTTTTGGGTGAGTCCCGGAGGTCCCCCAGCATCCCTCCCTCCTTCCGGTCGGCGGCGTTTTTCGCGTATTTTGACATCCAGCCTAAGAACTGCCAGTTGGATCGCCGGCGTGGAGGGTCTGGGGCTCCCCCTTCCCCCTCTCGGGGAGGGGGGGGGGTTGCGCAGACAGTGACGCGGCAACATGATGACGTCATGCTAGTTTGATAATTTTGTTTGGGGAGTTCTGTCCACTCGTTCTGCTTTCGGTAGGAATAATTTCACAAGAATTGGAGTTTGTTTTGGGGCGCCTACCTTTCTGGGTGCCTGTCCTAGTCGATGGCAGACATAGAATGCTCCCAATCACAAGGAGCATTGTGATGCTCCCAATCACAAGGTTTCTATAGGCCATTGCTCCTCGTGCCTCTCTGAGGGGGCCAGGTTCTGGCTTGTGGTCTCCGGTAGGCAAGAACTCCTAGCACTTTGACTAATGCCAGAAAGTTATACATATCCATTCAGCCTGGATAGCTCCGGGGAGCCTCCGGGACTCACCCAGAAAATGGCGTTTCATTACATTCAACGCTGGTTTTTTTTAATAGTTAAAACCTTTTGAAAGGAAAGGCAGAGCTAAAGTACACAATGGCAGTTAAATGAGATTATAATTTGAATTCTGGCTATACAGCAGCTCTCCCACAGTCACTCAGGAAAGAATTAAGGTGAGCTTCAGTGGTTATTGAATAGGTTTTTCCAGTGTCAGTCCTCCTACGTAACATAACAAAGATAAAGACAATGGGCCACAGATTAGGATTTTTTAAAATAGACAATTTAATACATGAAAATACGTAATAATCCAATACTATGGACTCACAAAGTTTATTACCAAATAATGCAAAACTCAGGAGCTGGGAAGCCAATGCCTTATAATAGTTCAACTCAATATAAAAAATAAAAAATACTGGACTGTGACTGTGATGATATACATTTACAATAATTTAGTACATAATAAATAACGACAATAAGCCATGGGGAAAAATGCGGATACTATGTAGAGTCGAACTGAAACAGTCAAAGTGCAAAGATAGGATTGGATAATAACTAGAGAGCAGGATTACAATTTATAAGCAATAAATAGTACATTACAAATATAACGTGAAGGTTCCACTAAGAAGAGTGTAAAAGAGAGACATAAGAACAAAGGTAACTACAGAAGGCCGATTGGCCCATACGAGGCAGCTCCTATTTATAACCACCTAATCCCACTCATATACATGTCCAACCCATGCTTGAAACAATCGAGGGACCCCACCTTCACCACTTTACGTGGCAATTGGTTCCACAAATAACAACCCTGTTACTGAACCAGTATTTACCCAAGTCTCCTAAATCTAAACTTAGCCAATTTATACCCATTGTTTCGTGTTCTCTCTTGTGTTGATACTTTTAATACCCTATTAATATCATCTTTGTTATGTCCATTCATCCACTTGTAAACCTCTATCATGTCACCCCTAACTCTTCGCGTTTCCAGTGAATGCAACTTAAGCTTTGTTAATCTTTCTTCATATGAAAGATTTTTAATTTGGGGAATTAACTTAGTCATTCTACGCTTGACACGTTCAAGTGAATTTATATCCATTCTATAGTACGGCAACCAAAACTGAACTGCATATTCTATATAGGGCCTAACCAGAGCTAGATATAGCTGAAGAACCACACCAGGTGTCTTGTTACTAACGCTTCGATTAATAAGTCCCAGTGTCCTATTTGCTTTATTACGAACATTCATGCATTGGTCCTTTTGTTTTAAATTCTTAATAATCATAACTCCCAGATCCCTTTCGCAATCTGACTTCGCAATCTCAACACCATCTATCTCGTATCTTGTAACTCTTATCATCATTACCGAGCCTCAAAGCTTTACATTTATGAGCATTAAACTGCATCTGCCAATCCTTTGACCATTTCAAAACCCTATTTACACCAACTTGAAGTGAGTCGTCTTCCGTATTAATTTCCCTACCGATTTTTGTATCATCGGTAAATTTGCAAATGTTGCTACTCAATCCTGAATCTAAATCATTTATATTAATTATAAACAACAGAGGTCCCAGGACAGAGCCTTGAGGCACTCCACTTACAACATTTTCCCACTCTGACTTGATTCCATTTATACTAACTCTCTGTTTCCTTTGGTATAGCCATGCCCTAATCCATTTTAATATAGCACCTCCAATACCATGAACCTTTATCTTTTTAATCAGTCTTTCATGTGGCACTGTATCAAAAGCTTTGCTAAAGTCAAGGTACACATCATCACAATCCTTACCACTATCAACTGCCTCAACTATGCTAGAATAAAAAGATAATAAATTTGTTAAACATGAACGGCCATTTATAAAACCGTGTTGCAACTCAATTATTAATTTATGTTTTTAAAGATGAAGACGAATTTTATTTGCAATTATCGATTCGAGTAACTTTCCCACAATAGACGTTAGGCTAATTGGGCGATAGTTTGACGCAAGCGATCTATCTCCTTTCTTAAAAACTGGTATCATATTAGCAACTTTCCATAACTCTGGCACTCTGCCTGACTTGATTTATTAAATATGGTAGACAGTGGGTCGCAAAGCTCCTCTTTGCATTCTTTAAGCACCCTGGCAAACACTTTATCCAGCCCTGGGGATTTGTTTGGTTTGAGTTTTACTATTTGTTTAATTACATCCTCCCTGGTAAGTGCTAAACTAGTCAACCTGTCCTCGTCACCACCCAGATAGACTTGTTTGGCTGAAGGCATATTGTTAAGTTCCTCTTTAGTAAATACAGATATAAAATATTTATTAAAAATACTACTCATCTCTTTATCACTATCTGTTATTTGACCTGTCTCAGTTTTTAATGGACCTATCCTTTCCTTAATCTTTGTCCGGTATAATTGGAAAACTCTCTAGGATTTGTCTTCGCTTGCTTTGCTATGCGAACTTCGTAGTTTCTTTTTACTTTTCTTATCTCTTTTTTAGTATTTCTAACCAGTTGTACGAATTCCTGTTCTAAACTGACTTCCCCATTCTTAATCCTTTTGTACCACGCTCTCTTTTTACCTATTAAGGTTCTTCAGATTCTTTGTTATCCACAAAGTTATGGTATACTACATTCCTGGGCTTTGCTTAGAATATTTTTAAATAGGTTATATTTGGAATCCACATCAAAAACCCCTTTTATGTCACCTATCGCTGGGTTCACGTCTAGCTCCATGACCGGCCCACACCCCATTCCCAAGACTTTCCAGTCTATTTGACCCCAAAAAATTCTTAGGCTATTGACATCAGCTTTTCGAAAATCAGGCACTTTAACAGAATTTTCTCCTACAGATCTATTCCATTCAATGCTAAATCTGATTTCTTTATGATCACTGTTCCCTAGCTCACTCCCTATTTTGATGTCCTTAATTTGTTTCCCTGTTAGTTAACACTAAATCTAAAATATTATTTTCCCGCGTTGGTTCCTTAATGTGTTGCGTAAGAAAGCAATCGTTAATTCTATAAAATCTGCTTCATTATTCCCTGTTTTGTTCAACCAGTTTATTCCACTAAAATTAAAATCACCCATGACATAAATACTGTTAGATCTAGATGCTCTAGATATTTCATCCCATAGATGTTTTGCTTCCATTCTGTCTAAATTTGGTGGCCTATATATAACTCCTATTATAATAATATTTGCTTTTTCGTTCAATTCTATCCAAATAGTTTCTGTGTGGCTCAGTTTTGATTCCCTCTTTGAGACTACATTTCAAATTGTCCCTAACATATATGGCTACTCCCCCTCCTCGTGTGAAATAGTTTAAATCCATTTATTTGATATTCAGCTAATAGTTCTCTATTTTCTACATTCATCCACGTTTCGGTAAGTGCAATAATATCTCTCTTTTCTGTGCAGACAAGAGCATTTAATTCGTTAATTTTATTTCCTAGACTTCTACTGTTAGTGTAATATACCCTAAGTGAATTGTTATTTTTATGAGGCCCTTTTCTTTCCCTGATCATTTTGCCAATTCTTTTCTCCCACGAACACATACTTTTATTACCTCCTTCCTCCAAATCAATTCCCATACCACTATCTACTAACAGTTTAAACCCAAACAAACACCTCTAACCACTGGTTCCAACGAGTTCGCAACAGCAACAATCCCAGCACTCGATAGATGCCCCCCATCACGAGCATACATTTCATTTCTTCCATAGAAGTGTTCCCAGTTGTCTATGAAAGATATTGCATTTGATTTGCAATATCTTTCCAGCCAGCAATTGACACCAAGTGCCCTCGACATCCATTCATTTCCCACTCCCTTTCTTGGAAGAATGCCACATATGATCGGGATTCCTCCCTTGCTCCTAACTAATTCAGTGGCTGTCCTGAATCTCTGTATTAGTTCCTCACTCCTAACTCGGAATATTATTATATATCCCGAGTTAGGAGATAAATATAATGCCATTGCGAAACTCTTTCTATCTGATAAATACAGTTTTGCGAAAAAAAAAATGTCAATTTACGCATGTGTAAATGGGGATGGGGGGTCCTTCTGGAAGACTGTGGGATTTGTTTGGGGGTAGGGATGCGAGAGGCGAGTGATCAGAGTTCTGGGGGCGCGAGTTCATCCCTGATGATTTTTCCCAGCCATATTTTACAAAGATCCCAGTGCGATGGGAATATTAGATGAACTTAAAGCTAGTTGTTTAGTTAGAGTGGTTAGCCCTGCTTACTAACTCTTGCTAACCCTTCTTACTAACTCATGCTAGCCCTGCTTACTAACTCTTGCCAGCCCTGCTTACCAACTCTTGCCAGCCCTGCTTACCAACTCTTGCCAGCCCTGCTTACCAACTCTTGCCAGCCCTGCTTACCAACTCTTGCCAGCCCTGCTTACCAACTCTTGCCAGCCCTGCTTACCAACTCTTGCCAGCCCTGCTTACCAACTCTTGCCAGCCCTGCTTACCAACTCTTGCCAGCCCTGCTAACTCTTGCTAGCTCTTCTTACTAAGTCATGCTATCCCTGCTTACTACCTCATGCTATCCTTGCTTACTACCTCATGCTAGCCCTGCTTACCAACTCATGCTGGCCCTGCTTACTAACTTTTGCTAGCCCTGCTTACTAACTCATGCTAGGCCCTGCTTACTAACTCTTGCTAGCCCTGCTTACTAACTCATTATTGAAGCAGATATTTTTCTCCCCTGATTCTATGTATGACTAACCACCCAGTGCTGGTTTGGAAGGCTTTTGGCATTTACAGTGAGATTGTGATAGTGTTTAAGTTTAACCCCTTACACCGCACAAATCATATATATATATATATATATATATATATATATATATATATATATATATATATATATATATATATATATATATATATATATATATATATATATAATTTTTTTTTTTTTTTTTTTTTTTTTATAAAGTTTGTGAGGGTACCACCTCTGGTGCCAATGTGGGGACCCATAGCCTCGGAGAAGAAAATAAAAAGTATTCAGAGGAGACCTTGTGGTTTCTCACTGAACACTAATATTATCTTCTCCTACCACCCCCATTCTTTTGTATGTACACATATATATTTACTTTATTTGAACTTTGTTACAAAAATATATTAGTATATTTTGGTAGCAGTCTTTCCTGTAGACATATATTATTAAATATGACGGAAAAAGTAAGATTAATAATTCTAACACGAATTTTCTCAATCTTTCGTACATTACGCTTCACTGTTGGAGGTAAATCAAAAATCAATTCTCCAAAATTCATTTTTATTTCTAGTCTGACGCGACACGGGCGCGTTTCGTAAAACTTATTACATTTTCAAAGACTTTAGTTCACAAATACACAACTGAATAGAACTTACGTATCTCCGATTTTATATCTACATTTGAGTGAGGTGGAAGGGGTGATGTGGCATTAACACCAGACAGAACAAAATGTGGTATTAATAAGGTATTAATTTCATCAACACAAGACAGAACGAGCGAAGCGACTCAACGGCCTGCTGACTCCTTATGTTCCTTGCGCCTTCAGCCTGAAGTCTCCAAAGGAATTTGTTGACTTACTGCGGGGCACACGGGCCACAGGGATAAGAGCCTCGTTGGACGTAGAATCGCTGTTTACCAACGTACCTGTGGACGAGACAATCGGAATGATAGCCGACAGAGTGTATCGTGATCCAGCCTGTACTCCTCTTGACATACCAGAAAATATTCTGAGGAAACTACTCCAAGCTTGTACTAAAGAGGCACCCTTCTTGAGCCCGGATGGGCACATGTATAAGCAAGTAGATGGGGTCGCCATGGGTTCTCCCCCTAGGTGTCCTGTTTGCAAACTTCTACATGGGTACCATCGAGCAAAAAGTCTTAGTCGACATGAACTTGAAACCGGCCATATACTGCAGGTATGTTGACGACATTTTTACACAGGTACCTGATGTCAGACATCTGCAGGAGCTGAAGGAGGCATTTGAGCAGAGTTCCGTGCTGCGTTTCACTTACGAGATGGAAAAGGATGGGAAGCTGCCCTTTCTAGATGTAACAGTCATGGAAAAGGGCGGAGGTTTCCACACTGCAGTCTACACTAAGGAAACAAACATAGGAATGTGCCTAAATGCCAACAGCGACTGCCCAGACAGGTACAAGAGGAGTGTTGTTAACGCATATGTCGACCGTGCTCTCAGCCACAGCTCAGAATGGAAGCAAGTCGACGAAGAACTCTGTAGGGTAAGGCAGGTCCTAGTCAATAACGGCTTCTCCAATGGTTTCGTCGAAGACATCATAAGAAGGAAAGTGAAAAGCCATGCAACCTCTGAAGAGACAACTAACACAACACCTATACCCCCTATTAGACTATTTTACAGGAACTTCTTTTCCACAGCTCATAAAACGGAGGAAAGGGTCCTGAAAGATATTGTTAATAAAAACGTTATCCCTACAGACAAAAATCAGAGGATACAACTGACGATTTACTATAAAACCAGAAAAACTGCCAGCCTACTCATGAGAAACTCTCCAGACACAAAACAGAACGCTTTAAAAGAGACTAACGTCGTCTATGCCTTCAAATGCCCACTTAGGGACTGTAAGCTCCAAAAAATCCAGTATATAGGCAAGACAACAACATCTCTTTCTAGGCGTTTAACGATGCATAAGCAACAGGGCTCCATTAAGGAACATATAATCTCTTCCCACAACCAAACCATCGCCAGAGAAATCCTAGTAAACAACACAGAAATCATCGATAGATACAGCGATAGCAGGCGGCTTGACGTTTGCGAGGCACTACACATCAAGAAGTCAACACCAGCAATCAACAGCCAATTATTGCACAACTATATTCTACCCACCTCAAGACTCCGCTCCAATATAGAAGCATCAAGAAATATGGACCAATAGGCATTCTACAAACACTTCTATTCAATATCCATTGCTTCGTGTTCTGTCTTGTGTTGATGAAATTAATACCCTATTAATACTCTTGTTCTGACTTGTGTTGATGAAATTAATACCTTATTAATACCACATTTTGTTCTGTCTTGTGTTAATGCCACATCACCCCTTCCACCTCACTCAAATGTAGATATAAAATCGGAGATACGTAAGTTCTATTCAGTTGTGTATTTGTGAACTAAAGTCTTTAAAAATGTAATAAGTTTTACGAAACGCGCCCGTGTCGCGTCAGACTAGAAATAAAAATGAATTTTGGTGAATTGATTTTTGATTTACCTCCAACAGTGAAGCGTAATGTACGAAAGATTGAGAAAATTCGTGTTAGAATTATTAATCTTACTTTTTCGGTCATATTTAATAATATATATATATATATATATATATATATATATATATATATATATATATATATATATATATATATATTTATATATATATATATATATATATATATATATATATATGTCGTACCTAGTAGCCAGAACTCACTTTTTGGCCTACTATTCAAGGCCCGATTTGCCTTATAAGCCAAGTTTTCCTGAATTAATATATTTTTTCTAATTTTTTTCTTATGAAATGATAAAGCTACCCATTTCATTATGTATGAGGTCAATTTTTTTTTATTGGAGTTAAAATTAACGTAGATATATGACCGAACCTAACCAACCCTACCTAACCTAACCTAACCTATATTTATAGGTAAGGTTAGGTTAGGTAGCCAAAAAAAGCTAGGTTAGGTTAGGTTAGGTAGGTTAGGTAGACGAAAAAACATTAATTCATGAAAACTTGGCTTATTAGGCAAATCGGGCCTTGAATAGTAGGCTGAGAAGTGCGTTCTGGCTATTAGGTACGACATATATATATATATATATATATATATATATATATATATATATATATATATATATATGTCGTACCTAGTAGCCAGAACGCACTTCTCAGCCTACTATGCAAGGCCCGATTTGCCTAATAAGCCAAGTTTTCATGAATTAATTGTTTTTCGACTACCTAACCTACCTAACCTAACCTAACCTAACTTTTTCTGCTACCAAACCTAACCTAACCTATAAAGATAGGTTAGGTTAGGTTAGGTAGGGTTGGTTAAGTTCGGTCATATATCTATGTTAATTTTAACTCCAATAAAAAAAAATGACCTCATACATAATGAAATGGGTAGTTTTATCAGTTCATAAGAAAAAAATTAGAGAAAATATATTAATTCAGGAAAACTTGGCTTATTAGGCAAATCGGGCCTTGAATAGTAGGCCGAGAAGTGCGTTCTGGCTACTAGGTACGACATATATATATATATATATATATATATATATATATATATATATATATATATATATATATATATATATATATATATATATATACAGGACACCTAGAGGAGAACCCATGGCGACCCCATCTACTTGCTTATACATGTGCCCATCCGGCCTCCCCTAGGTGTCCTGTTTGCAAACTTCTACATGGGTACCATTGAGCAAAAAGTCTTAGTCGAAAATAACTTGAAACCGGCCATATACTGCAGGTATGTTGATGACATTTTTACACAGGTACCTGATGTCAGGCATCTGCAAAAGCTGAAGGAGGCATTTGAGCAGAGTTCCGTGCTGCGTTTCACTTACGAGATGGAAAAGGATGGGAAGCTGCCCTTTCTAGATGTAACAGTCATGGAAAAGAGTGGAGGTTTCCACACTGCAGTCTACACTAAGGAAACGAACATAGGAATGTGCCTAAATGCCAACAGCGACTGCCCAGACAGGTACAAGAGGAGTGTTGTTAACGCATATGTCGACCGTGCTCTCAGCCACAGCTCAGAATGGAAGCAAGTCGACAAAGAACTCTGTAGGGTAAGGCAGGTCCTAGTCAACAACGGCTTCTCCAATGGTTTCGTCGAAGACATCATAAGAAGGAAAGTGAAACGCCATGCAACCTCTGAAGAGACAACTAACACAACACCTATACCCCCTATTAGACTATTTTACAGGAACTTCTTTTCCACAGCTCATAAAACAGAGGAAAGGGTCCTGAAAGATATTGTTAATAGAAACGTTATCCCTACAGACAAAAATCAGAGGATACAACTGACGATTTACTATAAAACCAGAAAAACGGCCAGCCTACTCATGAGAAACTCTCCAGACACAAAGCAGAACGCTTTAAAAGAGACCAACGTCGTCTATGCCTTCAAATGCCCTCTTGGGGACTGTAAGCTCCAAAAAACCCAGTATATAGGCAAGACAACAACATCTCTTTCTAGGCGTTTAACGATGCATAAGCAACTGGGCTCCATTAAGGAACATATAATCTCTTCCCACAACCAAACCATCGCCAGAGAAATCCTAGTAAACAACACAGAAATCATCGATAGATACAGCGATAGCAGGCGGCTTGACGTCTGCGAGGCTCTACACATCAAGAAGTCAACACCAGCAATCAACAGCCAATTAATGCACAACTATATTCTACCCACCTCAAGACTCCGCTCCAATATAGAAGCATCAAGAAATATGGACCAATAGGCTTTATTTTATTTATTTACTTTAGCTTATTCCACTAAAATTAAAATCACCCATGACATAAATACTGTTAGATCTAGATGCTCTAGATATTTCATCCCATAGATGCTTTGCTTCCATTCTGTCTAAATTTGGTGGCCTATATATAACTCCTATTATAATAATATTTGCTTTTTCGTTCAATTCTATCCAAATAGTTTCTGTATGTGGCTCAGTTTTGATTCCCTCTTTGAGACTACATTTCAAATTGTCCTTTATACTAGAAATAAGCACTAGAAGGATAAGGTTAAGTGCAAATACTCCTTCCAAAGTACTAGGTCGCAGGACCGTTAGCCCACTAACAGGGCGGGCCCATTCAGCTTAAGGCTCCACTGGGGTTCCAGCTAAGGGGCCTAGGACAGGGCCGTCCGAGGGGCATGACTGATGTGCTCAGCTTAGGCCCGTGACTACGGATGCCTTTGACTAAGGAAAAGGCAGGACTGCAAAAAGTGCCTCACGAAAGGGGAGGCAAGTCGGTAAAGAAAGGGAAAGTAATAATATAGTTTGAGAACTAATGCCGCCAGCATAGCACTCATTACCGTAAAGACCAAAGACCGTTATGCTAAATAAGCATAAACAATAACAGAGCCGTGATCCAGAGAAAACGATAATAACAAATAAAGCAGAGGGAGGATAGAAGTAAGGCAACTAAAACCCGGACCGAATAATAAAGAACTTAATTAGTAGTAGTATGATACAATAATAACAACATTAATGGCGTTATGCGAGGCCGGAAGCTGAAAGGGGAATTGACATGAGATCAATAACACCAAAAAGTGACTATAACTAACATCAATAGCAAGGGGTGATACAGATATTGATGAATTTATAGATAGAGCTAGTACATACAATGCCTAAAGCCACTATTATGCAAAGCGTTTCAGGCAGGAAAAACACTAAAGACTAAAACATTATACTAATTGAGATTAAAGTGTAAAATGTGTTGAGAAAATTTAAAATTAAAAACGAGGGGAACATGGCAGGAAAACAGCAAAATATAATTTGGTCGACAAACAGCATTGTTTAAAAATATCAGACATGGGTTGACATTATAGGGGTAAGGTAGGTTACAGGGAGTTAATTAGGTAGTGCTTAGTTTTTATCTTAAACTGGTTGAGAGAGGTACAGTCTTTAACCCTTAAGCTGCGCATCGCATCATATGATGCTTTGACCGACTTGCAGTAAATTGTGCATCGCTTCATATGATGCTTTGGAGTACTACGCAAGATTTAAACGGCCCGTGAACACACGGGGTTCACCACACCTTCATCAGGGTTCCTGTAAACAGATGCCATTTTTTTTTAAAAATCGTGGGCCAAATTCCCGGGTGTTAGAGGCCTCAGTATTGAGTGAGCTACCAAGCCTGATGCACGCAGCATGAGCTCACAGCACTGCTGTTCAGCTTGTGACCACAGCATCGCCTAAAAATGCCATTATATACTTGTTCATGCTATTATGTAGCGATATTATTACAGAAGACCCCTGACTGTGATAAAATTGACCAGGGTTCTGATAATAGCAGGATTGTGGTGATATTTAGCGCTGTGCTCCATGGAGGGAGGAGTAATGCTGTGGGAGGGGAGGGTTCTGGCGTCGTCTTCTGACTGTGTGTGGCCACCTTTTATTGACTGCACTCACCATACCAGCTTAATGGTTTGCTATGGTGAACACAAACGTAGATACTTATGTATAACGAGTGTATAGAGGTTATAAACAGCAATAGGAATAGGTTGGGAACCGCCATTTTGGTGAGGGAGGTGGCGTCGTCTGCACGATTTATCATGTTGTTTACTGGTGACCACTATGGTCTTTGGGCACCATACCAGTTTACTTGTACAAGTATGGCAAATAAAACTGGTAGATACTTATATATAATGTGTGTATATAGCGCAATAACACCACAAACAGTATTGTTGGAGGAGAAATATTAGTGCGTCTGGCCTTGAGGGCGGCAGCCATCAGCTGACTGTGTGAGTAGCTACGTCTTATGGCCTTTACTCACCATACAAGCTTAGATGTACAGTTATGGTGAACAAAACATATAAATACCTATATATAACGTCTGTATATAAAAGCAAAAACAGTATGGTGGGAGGAGAATGGTGGCACGTCAGGTGAGGGAGGGAGGGAGGGAGGGAGAGGCAGCCAGTGGCGGGCTGCCACTGCCACTCAACATACCAACTTATTGGTTCGTTATGGTGAACACGAATGTAGATATTTATATATAGCGTCTGTTAATAGTGAATAAAAGCAAAAAAAGTATTGTGGGAGGAGAATGTGGGTGAGTCAGGTGACTTGAGGGAGTGAGGAAGTAGCAGCCAGTGGCGGGCTGCCACTGGCACTGCCACTCAGCATGCCAACTTAGTGGTTCGTTATGGTGAACAAAACATGCAGATACTTATATATAACCTGTGTATATAATGTAATAACCGACAAAGTATTTGTTCACTGCTTGATGAACATAATAATTGAATCAACAATATGCGCACCATATTTTTGAGTACAGCGATGATTTACTCATTTTATTATATAAATATATCACACTACACACTATTGAATAATATTACAGCAAAAAAAACTACGAAAAATCAACCAGAGACATTGAAATAATTAAGTAATTATCTCTTTGTCGCAACTCCGGCCTGACAGCTGAGGAGCAACAGACCATCTGGGACGCACGCTGAGTCAACGCCTGTTTTTTTGCCAAACTTCCCCGCCCTATAGCAGGCAATATATGCCACTTACGATTTCTTATTTTTCCCATGATCAGTGAAGACAAATTAACAGGTTAGGAAGCAAAAAAGTTTTTTTTTTTTGTATGCGCCTGTGGGTGTCAAATGGTATATAGCCATGCGCCATTTAAGGGTTAACATGATTGGGAAGGCCATTCCACATTCTGGGTCCCATGATTTGTAGAGCATTTCTAGTTTGATTAAGTCGTACTCTTGGAATATCAAAAAGGTATAGAGTTGGATATTGTTCTAATATTGTCCTTCTCCTAAGTGGAGAATAACTCAGCCAAATCTGCCAGTGAAACCAAAGACCATAAGCAAAGTAGCCTTAAAACAATAATATAGTAGCAGAAAAAAAACAGAATAAACTCAATAATTACAAATACTAGCAGAGGGAGGGGATGGTGAAGGGAGGAAACCAAAAACCCGAAGTGAATAGAAAAGAACTTAAATAAATATATAACATAATGTAATAAATAATATATTGCCACCAGTCAACATGAAAAGCAGCTAGGAGTCGTCTGGGATTCGTCCTGAAGTCGTCCTGACGCCAACTGGAGATCATCTTGTAATCATCCTGGAAGAGGAAGGCGCCAACAAGAAGGCATCGTGCAGGCATCAAGAAGTCGTCTTTTAGTCAACACTAAGTCACCTTGCTGGTGATCGCAGACATTCACTACTACAGGAAGACCTGGATAAACTGGAGGAAAGGTCTAGAAAAAAGGCTGCTAAAGTTCAACTCAGAAGACATTGATAAACTAAAAACATATTAACAAAGTTTTCGATTGGGCAGCAGAAAATAACATGATGTTTAACGGTTATAAATTCTGGGTACTCAGATACGGCAAAAATGAGGATCTTAAACATAATACAGGGTACAAAACACAATCGAATCTGCCCATAGTAGGAAAACAGCATGTCATGGATTTGGGAATAATCATGTCCGACGACCTAACGTTTAGGGAGCATAACCAAGCAAGTATTGCATCAGCCAGAAAAATGATAGGATGGATTTCGAGAACCTTCAAGTCCAGAGATCCCATCACAATGGTTGTACTCTTCAAATCACTTGTGTTGTCTTGTCTTGAGTACTGCTCAGTACTCACTTCCCCCTTCAGAGCAGGAGAGATTGCTGAAATTGAGGGAATACAGAGAACATATACGGCACGCATAGACGAGATAAAGCACCTAAATTATTGGGATCGTCTCAAAGCTCTCCAAATGTACTCACTAGAAAGGAGACGAGAGAGATACCAAATAATATACACATGGAAAATACTAGAGTGACAGGTCCCAAATCTGCACAGTAAAATAACAACGTACTGGAGTGATCGACATGGAAGAAAATGCAGAATAGAACCAGTGAGAAGCAGAGGTGCCATGGGCACAATCAGAGAACACAGTGTGAACATCAGAGGTCCACGGTTGTTCAACGTCCTATCAGCGAGCATCAGAAATATTACGGGAACAACCGTGGACATCTTCAAGAGGAAACTAGATTGTTTCCTTCAAGGAGTGCCGGACCAACCGGGCTGTGGTGGGTATGTGGGCCTGCGGGCCGCTCCAAGCAACAGCCTGGTGGACCAGACTGTCACAAGTCAAGCCTGGCCTCGGGCCGGGCTTGGGGAGTAGAAGAACTCCCAGAACCCCATCAACCAGGAAAGTGTAAGGTAAAGAAAATAGGCGAAGGCTGCAAGTTCACAAGGCAAGACAAGAAATATGAGTTAGAATTAAATATATGAATATAGCAAATAACATCAACGGTGCACTAGGAGAACCACAGCAGAAGTAGTATGTCCAACTGTCAGCAATTGTGCTCAAAATAAGACTGGAATAAGCTGTCAATTAAGAATAGTCAAAATTAAACAAAAAATTGTGTAATAAACCAATACTACAAAATTGCAAAGTTAATACAGCACAAAGCTTAGGCTGGAAAGGCCAATGTCGCATGATAATTGCGCTCATAATAAAGAAACTGGACATTAACCGTAATGATATGACAGTATTAACAATACCACGTAAAATTTAGCAGCACTGGAGACTGTCATTAAATTATAAATCCAAGACGTGAAACATTGAATTTGTTAAATAATAAATTTAAAACATCGCCGAACAGGTCCAAACGGGAAATGACAAGAGTAAGGTCAAGCACAACATAGAAATCACTGTATAAATATAAATAAGGAAACGTCCCACACTGGGGCCGGGAAACCTTAACCTTAACATTAAACCAACATTAACGTAGCATGTATAACACAAACACCAATGGCAAAAAGCGGCAAAATAAGGGATTAATATAAACAACCGTTGCCAAATGTAAACTGCAAAATCCTGCCCCGGAACATCAGCAGCTGTACACCGCAGCTGGAACACCTGCAGCTGGACATTGGCAACTGGAGCATCAACATCTACTGAAGATAAATAAATAGCGGCAACAGGCTACCAGGGAAATCTTCAGTGGTAAGTAGAAGTCCAACTACAAGACTATTAGGGGCCATTAGAACCTGGGAGCTAGCGTTAAGGGAACGCCGGGAACGAACTGAAGCTAAAGCTGAAGCTTTCCCTTGCCAAAAGGGGCGAGAATATCAGCAGCTAGCACGTCAGCAGCTGGAATAACAACGCTGTAACAGCAACAGCTGTAACATCGATGGCTGGGACAGCGACAGCTAGAACGTCAGCAGCCGGCACCTCAGCAGCTGCTGAAGATACAAAATTAGCGGCAACAGGCCAACGAGGAAACTGCCGTAGTAAGGAAAGGCAACTGCAAAACAATTTATGCTCAAAATAAGGCTGGAATATAACTCGTTAGAGAACAGGATGAATACATGAAGCTGAAAATAAAATGCAATCAAATACAATAAACTGAAAAGGAGTGATAATAATAGGCACGACAGCAGGAACGCTTCAGCTGGAACCCCGCCTGCTGGAACTTCAGGGGCTGGAATGTCAGCAGCTGGAACAGGAGCAGGAACGTCCACGGCAGGAACCTCGATAGCTGGAACGCAGTAGCATGGACGTTAACAGTTGGTACCGCATCAACTGGAACATCAGGAACAACTTCAGCCGGAGCATGGCAGACGAAACGTCTGGATAAACCAGTAGCCTGGGAGGCCGCAGTTTCTTCCGGACACACAGGGAACTGGTGGCCCAGCCAAGGGCGTAGGAACCGAAGTTGGCCTAGGCAAGGGCATAGAACTGAAGGGGCCCCAGCCTGCTGGGGCATAATCGGCAGTGGCCCCGTCCTGGGGCGTAACAACTGAAGTGGCCCTACCCTGGTTCATAATATACAAAACTGGCCCCGTCCTGGGCATAGAACTGAAGTGGCCTCGACCTGGGCCACGTTAAACTGAAGTGGCCCCACCCTGGACCACAGTAAACTGAAGTGGCCCCAGCCTGGGGCATATAAACTGAAGTGGTCCCAGCCAGTGGCAGAACTGAAGCGTGGGGCATAAAATGGGAGTGGCCCTGCCCTGGGTCATAATAAACTGAAGTGGCCCTGTCCTGGGGCATAAGAAACTGAAGTGGCCCCAGCCTGGGGCATAGGAACCGAAGTGTCCCTAGCCTGGGCATAAAAACTGAAGGGGCACCAGCCTGGGGCATAAAAACTGAAGTGGCCCCAGCCTGGGGCATAAGAACTGAAGTGGCCGCAGCCTGGGCATAATAAACTGAAGTGGCCCCGTCCAAAGTAGCGCCAAGGGGGCCCCGAGGGGCACCTTGAAAGGAGTGCCAGCACCCTGAAGCCGCCGAGGGAGAGGCGGGCCAGGGCCCAAAGGGCCCACCCCATAAGACTTGAAAGTCACGAGGGCCCGGGCCACGTGTGTGGCACCACCAGACAGAGCGTTGCCAACCCGCCGGCGGGAGAAAGCCAAACACAGGCGTGCCACAGGGGCGCGCGCTAGGGTGCCACGGAGGGCAAGGAAGGACCTCACGGCTTGGCGCCCAAGTGAGAAGCAGCTAGGCCCTCTGGCCCGGCAAGGGAGGAAGCTAGCTAAAGCGGCACGACGTGTACCACTAGGGACACGCCAGACACTGGGGCAGTGTCTGGCGTGTCCCGACTTGAGATGACATACTCTCCAACACTATATCTGCGATTGCCCTGTTATTAGTGACTTCATACCAAATGGTGTGAGGTACTTTGAGCTCTGTAATTACTACATCCACTCAGGAATATTGGAAGATTTTCTTGTGCTGCACCCAGATTTTGCCAGTGGAGGCTAATAGATCAGCCTTAAGTATTTTGTTCTCTCCTGATTCCATGTATGACTGGCCGTCCTGTGAGGTGGGGATGTTGGATGAGCTTGTAGCTGGTTTTTGATCTATATTGTGTGGTCCTTCATACAGAATAGGGAAGCAGCACATTGCTGTATATACCTAAGCATGTTAAAAAAAATACATTGTTTGAGAGGAGTCTTGTAGAAACTGGCAAGAGTAGCTATGATATAATGTTCCCATGATTCAATGCTTACCTCTTGTGAAAATCATGAAATTGTTGTTTAGTTAGAGTTGATTTGTTTTCTGGGGGGAGCCCCGTCGGCTCCCCGGAGCTATACCAGGCTGATATGCTAATGTCAGACTTTGGCATTACCCATGTATGCCTATCCATCCTGTGAGATGGGAGTATTAGATGAACTTATAGCTAGTTTTTTATCTACACTGTAATCTTCCATATGAATAGGGGAGCAGCACATTGCTGTGTATACCTAAGCTTCGTAATAAAAAAATCAGTAATAAAGATTTTAAATTATAGTTTGTATTATTGCAAGTATTATCCTTATTAAATCATGTTAACCATGGATCATTAAGATCTCATGTTGATATGTAATAGTTATATTTCTTTTGAATCATTCATTAAATTGTGCATTATGTCTCAATTTTTCACTTCCTTGGGTATACTGTACAGTACAAAAAGATAGGATAAAAATAAACCAGTAACATTTCTTTCATTATATTTTTTATTTAAATAACTGCATCAATATTTTTACAGCTGACAGAATTTGTTTTACCACACAGGTGCATTGTTTGTTAAAGAAAATTTGGTTTATTGTTACACAAAATGGTGCTACATAGCCTTCCCAGCTTGGTACCTTCTTTTAATACTTACTTATTGATTAATAAATAAATAATAAATAAATTTTATTCAGGAAAAGTACATACATAGTTGATTTACAAACATGATGTTGGATTTATAGACAGAGCAAGTACATACAATATCTAAAGCCACTAATACTCATAGCATTTCGGGCAAGGTGTGGGGGGAAAAAACACTTAAACTAAAACTATAGTAATTGGAATTAGGTATAAATTGTGTTGAAAGAAGGAATAAAAAATAAAGAAAAGGGGGGGGAACATAGTAGAAATCAGCAATTGTACACGTTGGTGAACAAACAGCATTGTTTAAAAAATAGCAAGACATGGGTTCACATTTAGGGGGTAAGGTAAGTTACATGGAGTTAATTAGGTAGTACTTGGTTTTACTCCTAAATTGGTTGAGAGAGGTACAGCCATTGACATGATTCGGGAGGTCATTCCACATTCTGGGTCCCTTGATTTGTAGAGCACTTCTAGTTTGGTTACACACAGCCAAATTGTGTAACAGGAAGAGGTCTTGGACACAAATTTGTTCCATGCTAAATGTAAAGGAATCAGCTGAGTATTCCTCAAATAAAATAAGCTGCCTCAGCTTATAAGGTAAATAAAATAAGCATTCCTCAAATAAGTAGCTGCCTCACCTCACTGCCTTACTGCTACATAGCCTTCCCGGCATGGTACCTTCTTTTGATAATTACTTGTTCCACACCCAAGTTGTGTAACAGGAAGAGGTCTTGGACCCCTACTTCCTTCTCTCTTTTTTAATAGTCCATATAGTCATAATTATAGCTTTAGGTTTCAATGAGAAAAGTTTTGAAGTTTTTACCTTTCTCCTTACCTAACATCATTTCTGCAGCATATTTTTATTTTGTCGCACCCAGATTTAATTTCAAAATAAAACCAAACAAAATAAATTAAAAATAGGGGGTGTACCTTAGCTATACATATCCATCTATACTTATTACTAGGTGAACTTGGTGATAGTAAATGCTCCCATCAGGCAGGGTTCATCACCTTTTCTCATATTTCATGTTCATCAGTGTTTATTTACTTAAGCCTCAAACCGCGCATATCATGTATAAATGATATTATTGACAAAACTGAAACCGCGCACATCATTTATATATGATTTTGTGTCTAGCGCTCTAATTTAAACGCCCCGCCTGGGATAGGGGCAGCTATAGTACAGCCACGACCGATAGTTGCCAGATGCCACCTAGAAAAAAAATCCAGGCCAACATTCTTGGGTGTTACAGCGTCAGTATTGAGCAAGCCACCAAAGCTGGCGCACGCAGCACGAGCTCACAGCACCGCTGTTCAGCTTGTGACCACAGCATCGCCTACAAATACCATAATATAAATGATACTGCTATTATTTAGCAGTGATAGTATTACTGAAGCCCCCTGACTGTGATAAAACTGACCAGGATTCTGATAATAGCAGGATTGTGGTGATATTTAGCGCTGTGCTCCATGGAGGGAGGAGTAAGGCTGTGGGAGGGAGGGTTGTGGCGTCGTCTTCTGACTGTGTGTCGCCACCATTTATTGACTGCACTCACCATACCAGCTTAGTGGTTCGCCAGGGTGAACACAAATGTAGATACTTATATATAACGTGTGTACAGTGTGAGATAACAGCGAGAGGAGTAGGTTGGGAGCCGCCATTTTGGTGAGGGAGGAGCGTCGTCTGCACGACTTGGCATGGTGTTTACGGATGGCCACTATGGTCTTTGGGCACCATACCAGCTTATTTGTTCAGGTATAGTGAATAAAACAGGTAGATACTTATATATAATGTGTGTATATAGCGTAATAACACCACAAACAATATTGTTGGATGACAAATATTAGTGCGTCTGGCCTTGAGGGCGGCCGCCGATCAGCTGACTGTGTGAGTAGCTACGTCTTATGGCCTTCACTCACCATACAAGCTTAGATGTACAGTTATGGTGAACAAAACATGTAAATACGTATATATAACATCTGTGTATAGTGAATAAATACAAAAGAGTATTGTGGGAGGTGAATGAGGGTAAGTGAGGTGGTGTTGAGGGAGGGAGTGGCAGTGAGTGAGTGCCTCGCTGGTGTTTGGTGTTTCACTCCTCGTTGCTTTTTGACTCACAAGACCAACTTAGTAGTTCGTTATGGTGTACAAAACATGCAAATACTTATATATAACCTGTGTATATAGTGTAACAACAGCAAAACTATTTGTTTATTGTTTTATGAACATAATAATTGAAACACTAATATGCACACCATAATTTTGAGTACAGCGATGGTTCACACATTTTATAATATAAATATACCACAATTCACTGTATGGAATAATATTACTGCAAAAAAACTAAGAAAAAATCAATCAGAGACATTGAAATAATTAGGTAATAATATAATTGTGGCAACTGCCGTCTGACAGCTCGGGCGGAGTAGACCTCGTCTGGCGAAGGCTCTGCCAACGCCCCTTTTCTGGGGGGAGCCCCGTCGGTTCCCTGGAGCTTTACCGGCTGATATGCTAATGTCAGACTTTGGCATCAGTCATGTGTATGGAGTTCTAGGGCCTACCGGGGACCACAGCCAGAACCTGGTCCCCTCAGAGAGGCAAGGGGAGCAATGGCCTATAGAAACCCCCGTGTGGTTGGAAGCATTCTATGTCTGCCATCGACCGGGTCAAGCATCCAGAAAGGTAAGCATTCCAAAACAAACCCCTATTCTGGTGAAAATTGCTACCTAAGCCGAACTAGTGGATAGAACTCTTCAACAGAAAACAAGGAAAATAGTATGACGTCATACGTCACCGCGCTGCTGTCTGCGCAGCTCCCCCCTCCCCGGGAGGGGGAAGAGGGAGCCCCAGACCTCCCACGCCGGCTATCCACCCATCAGTTCTTCGGCTGATGCTATAGGCAATGGTTATGTGCTCCGGCTCCAGTGGTTGTTTCAGCACTGTACCTAGAGTGTGGTGTCTGTTTTCTAGGTGGTGCGTGAGCCGGGAGTGATTCTTCAGTACTCAGGCTGCATGCGCCTAGGGATCCCTTCCCTAGGTGCCTTGTAAGTATTGCCCTTGGGGCTTGGGGCCACCTTCCACAAGTTCCTTGGGTCCTGCCCCTGCTTGGCCGTTTACTGCTTGGTTTTCGGCCGCTCTTTGTGTGCTCGGGTGTTCTGTCTCCCTTGTTCGCCTTAGAGTAAGGGGCAGTGTTTGCACTGGTGGGGCGCGGGGTACTGTGCAGCTTGTCTTTACCAATCATAGTGGCCGGCTCTGTTCCGCTTGGGTACGCTGTCCTCTTGCGGGGTTTTCTTTTTCTTTTTGTTTATCTACCTGGTGGGGGGGTCTGCCTTCGTTCTTGCCTCTTGTGTCCCTTGTGTTCTGAGTATTTTCTGGTGGTACCCCTGCTAGGTCCCCGTGAGTGTACACGTCCCGGGGGTTCAGCTCTTAGAAAGTTGTTTGGTAGCTTTGGGTGCGGGTTAGCAGTACCCTGCCTGGGATTACCTGAGCGCGAGTCCTCTTAAAGTAAACGCTCGGGACCCTGGGAAACCCCTGGGGGCGCGCGGGTCTGATGGATGTGACCCCAGAGTCCCCCCCTCGCTTCCAGCGAGTTTGAGGGTTGCTCTCACCTTTTGTCTCTGGGTGACTCTCTGTTTTGCCTCCGTCTGCTACCTGTGGGGTCGGTGACACCTTCGACCCGGAGTCCTGCGAGTTTGGTTGCTCGTTGTGGCTCGGTTACCCAGTTGTGCTAACAAAGCGGGTGCGGGCAGCAGGGGCAGCACTTGAGCCTTGGTGGTGGCAACGTTCTCGTAGTTTCCTCCCCGGGAGCCCCGGGGCTGCCCCGTTGTAGTTCGTTTTGGGACTTGGGGGTGTTGGTTGCTTCGGTTCCATCCACGCCCCCTTGTCTTTCCCCTGGTTCACCCTTCCTGCCTGCATCCGGTTTCTTACCGTCTGTAGGTTCGGGGCGGGGTTTTTGGTGGTGTTGAGACTCGGGCAGTCTCGGGGAATTCCCCTTCCGGAGTAGTGACGGGGGCATTTGGGCCTGTTCCTCCAGCCGTGTTGTATGAGTCTGCCAGTGGGCTCCCTTCCTTAGTGTTTTCACGGCTGCCCCGGTTTTCTGGTACGGCCGGGGCTTTGGGGGAACGGCTCGGCCCCGAGGCCTGTCATGTAGGTTCCCGGGGCTGGGGAGGGGCTGACTTGGGGGGCCTTGGCCCCGTTAGACCCCGTGGGGGTTTTTATCCCCCTCTAGGCGGGGCTTGTGGTTACGCGGAGTGGGGTCTTTCCTCCCCACTCGCCGTACGTGCTGTTGGACGTCAGCCCCTCCCCGGGCTCGGTTCCTTGGCCTTTGAGTCGGTTGGTTCCGTCCTGTGGGTGGATGTTTCCTCCCCCCCCCTTTTTGGGACGGTGTTTTTGTCATGTTTCCCCGTTCGATGGGGTTCTGCCTGACTTCTGATCTCGGGTGCGCCTGTGCCTTCGTGTGCCTTCGGGACTAGTGTTGGCTTCTGTGTTCTCGAGGGTACGAGAAGGTTTTTCGCTACTTCCCGCATTATGGGAACGTCTATCGGCTCCTCGTACTTGTCACCCGGTTGGGCTACTTGTCGCCCGGTTGGGCTACTTGTCGCCCGGTTGGGTTCCTTTTTTGGGCTCTTTGCTTCTTTGGCCAGTTTTATTGTTCCTGCTTCCTCTTTTGGCTCCTTTTCTTGTGCAGTAGTCCTTGCTGGCGCCTTCCCGCAGGGAGGGTGTGCGGTTCGGCCAGCGTGTTATGCGCATGCGCCGTGGAGTTTGTTTTGGTCTGGGCGGTGTTTCAGTGCTGGGGTTTTGCGCCCTTTTTGCTACAGTGCTTCGCCTCTCGTTCTCCCTGGCTGCGGTATGTGCCCCTTCGCGCTGGGGGTGTCCTGGTTCCCAGTTGTGGGGAGGACACCGCGGTTTTCCCTGTGTCATGGGTGTGGACCGCCTCCTTCGCCTCTCCCTGTTCTCCTGCGGGTCCGGCAGGGTCCGGCTCTGGCGTCTTCACCTGGCGGTGCTCCCAAGTTCTTCTGGGCACGGTTGAGTCGTGTCAAGTTCGTGCCACCATTCGCCAGGTGAGTTTCTGCGGTCTGGCGTCTTTTGGCCGGGCGCTGGATGCGGCGGTGTTTATATACCTGTCTTTATTTAGGTATATTTTTGTACGACTGAGACCGTTCGCACACCAGTGACTGTCCCTTTATCACCCCTTCCTGTCCCCCTCATGTGGATGTCCAACCCATGCTGGAGTCATTTAGGGGACCCTCCTTTTTTAATGTTGTGAGGTGTGGGGGTTGTAGGGTTGGTTCTGTACTCACCTGGTAAGGCTCCTGGCTGTGCTTGCAGGATTTGAGCTCTGGCTCTTGGGTCTCGCCTATCTGGTAGAACTTGCGGGATAGTACCAGTGGAGTGCAGTGGTGCTGTTGGCACTTTTGGGGAACACTGTACTGTCTCCACTCGATCATCCGGACTATATGGGAAGGACCCCCAGCCGGATTAGCACGTTTTTCGGATAATGGTACTTTTTCACCTACGAGTCCAAAACTAACCATTTCCAACTTTTTATACTACAAATAACAATTTGAATAGACATGCCACATATAATTATTAAATATTCAACTAGAAACCTCAACTTACCTTTTTGTTGTTCGTCTTCTTGATTGATGACACATCTTGAAGTTAATAATTCTTGACAATTTACGTAACTTATAGTAACACAACACTAAAATTAACACTTAAAATTACTGTACAGTTCATTAGGCAAAGTTAGTTCTCACTGTCTGCTGAGGATGCCTCACTGGTTGAAGGCACTTGGGTTGCGTGTGCCGCCTCACTTGTTGAAGGCGCTTGGGTTGCGTGTGCCGCCTCACTTGTTGAAGGTTTGATTTTCGTACCATATATGAATCAAGTGTTGCTTGCCTTCTGTGTTCACTGGCCAGTTGTATGATCAGCTCTTTTGTTCGCCTAAGGTACGGATACATGTTTCCAACCTCTGGATGAGCACAATTTGATGAAAAATTTATTAATCCGTCAACATACGTCATGAGTACACTGTATTTCGTGGTCATTGGTGTTGGTTCTTCACTGCCTTCTTCATCCTCTTCGTCCACCTCACCAGTAACAGACTGTAGAATCTCGTCTTCACTCATCACACCATATCCTGGATCATTGGCATCTTGTTCAAGCCAATCAACCACATCCTGTCTTTCTAAGTTTTCGCCGGCATTTCTAAACATTCCATGGATTTCATCTGTAAATCCTTCAAAATCCATTTCTTCATCCTCCTCATTTCTGACCGTAGACGTGAGAAGTTTTTTCCAGGAATTTTTCAAAGTCGATTCCTTTAATTCACTCCATACCTTGGCCCAGTTATAGACGGCTTCCTTGATTGTATAGTTCTTCAAATTCTGAAGGGTTTTTTTAGCCCTGTTATCCACACCGAGTTCAATATCTTCCGGAAGAGGCAAAACCACCAAAACTTCGTTTAGCATTTTTTTGGTGTACAACCTCTTCGTAGCACAGATAACTCCCTGATCCATAGGCTGAATGAGAGAGGTTGTGTTAGGAGGAAGTGCCATACACGTTATCTTGCCATCATGTGAGGTTAACTTGCCAATTCTGGGGTGGGCAGGCGCATTATCAAGCAACAGTAAAGCCCGAACTTTGCTTGGCCTTATTTTGAGTTTCTTAATTTGATAGGCACAAACTTCCCTGCAGAACACGTCATGAAACCAGGAAAGAAAGATCTCCTGTGTAAACCATGCATTTTTTGAGTTATAATATTTCACTGGCAGTCTGTCCATGCAATGTTGCAAGGCTCTTGGTTTCTTAGATTTGCCAACAATTGCACACGTGATTCTGTCTGTGCCGTCGGCATTCGCACACATCATGGCTGAGAGCCTGTCCTTGCAAACCTTACGTCCTGGCACACAACCCTCACTCCTCATTGCTAGAGTTTTTTTCTGGTAAACTCCTCCAATACAACCCAGTTTCATCTGCATTATAAATTTGATACGAATAAATATTATTTGCCACAATATATTCTCGTAATTTATGTTTAAATGGTTCTACACTGCTTTCATCTGCACTCAGTTTTTCACCAACAATTTTCCTCTTCACAATATTGTGCCTACCCTTGAACCTTACAACCCACCCTTCACTCGCTTCGAAATTCTTTATTCCAAGGCTTTCAGCAAATCTGCTTGCAGCATTTTGTATTTCTGGGCCGCGAATTGTCACGCCAGCTGTGCGGTGCTGAGCAAACCACTTGTACACAGCCTCATCCAACTGCACATGCGTCGAAGTTTTCATAGTTTTTCTACCACACCCTCTGCTAGTGCTTGCACCTTCACTTTCACAGGTTGAAATGAATTGCATAAGTTTCTCTTTTTGTTTCCTTATATCAGAAACAGTACTAGTGCCTATATTATATTCCTTGGCAACACTTGAGGTCGACCGGCCATGTTCACAAAGTTGTATAACACGTAGCTTGTCCTTAAGTGTTAGGACAACCTTCTTCCTCTTGCCACCTCCAGAACGATTCATGCTGCTACCAGACATAGTCTTGGCCAAAAATGTTCAAAGTTACTATGAAAATAAAAAAGTTATTTAAAAAAATATTTCACTAATGGGGCGGCACTGTGGTGTAACACGAGGCTAGAGAGCACATGGGTTGACCAGGCCTGGACGGGTCCAGTCGGGGCAGGGAGGAGGCACGTTACGTAGGCCGCCAGGAGGAAAAAAAATATATATTTTTGAAGGAAACTTCAGCCTGTGCAAATTGTTTTTAGGAAACTTGTATGGAATTTTTTATTACATAATTACTAGTATTTCTTTTGATTTTGGCTATGATGAATTGTTCTAAAATTGATAGTAATTACTGTACTGTAGTGTATAGGCCACTCTCCATCCCCCCCCCCTAATCCCCCCAGGTGGTCCCTCCCAATGCTCCCCTCTCTCCCGACACCACCCACCCACCCCACCCCCACCTACACCATGCGCCTCGAGTCTCGGGCAGACGGGATTAATACCGTATGGCCCGCCTCATGTTTTCATATACGGACAAAGGCACGATTATCCGGGCGACTGACCGGATAGTGTAATTTCTGCAGAAAATTAACCGGGCCCCAACATTTTATCCGACTAAACCTGCTTTAATCTGGTCCCTGTGGCTATTTTGGCCGGATATTGTGATAACTTTATCCGATCGCGATTTTGGCCGTATAAGGGCGTTTTCCGGATGTTTGAATCCCGGATAATCGCGGGGTTACAGTATTACCATCAGTGGTCTGTGCTTGTTACACGACCTACTTGCGAGCATAAGCCTTCTTGCTGGTTCGTCCGTGGACTTCCAGGGCGCACTGGCCTGTTTTCGTATGGCAGTTCCGGCCCGTCCTGGTTGTGGGGGTATGTGGGCCGGTGGACTGCTCCTAGCAGCTGCCTGGTGGGCCATCCTCTGGCCGGTCTGGCCTGACCTTGGGCCGGGCTTCAGGTGTAAAAGAGCTCCCAGTACCTCATCCAGCAGGTATCGAGCGGGGTTTCTCCGCCGTCGGTCGCCTGGTGCAGGTTTCTGGGCCTGCAGGGTTTTGTCGTGTCTCCGTTGGCCCTGTCTGGGGTCTGCCTGCTCCGTTCTCTGCCTTTGCAGAGGGGAGTTGCTATTTACATGTTGCATGTTGCGGTGGTGCCTGTTGCTGCTGCTGCACGTGTGCATTGGTACCGTGTTTCACGGTGGCGTGTCCTTGTTCCTGTGTCCGGTTGTGGAGTGGCACTTTGCTGCCGTTTTGTGCCTGGGGATTGCGTGGGGTTTTTGTCCCTGCCTGATTGTCCACCCCTGGTTGTTCTCCTGGGGTTTTTTGTGCTTCTGCTCTTTCTTCCTGCCTCCTCTGCAGCAGGGATGTTCTGCGTGTGTTCTTAGGCGTTGGTCAGCCTGTGTCCTGTGATGTGCTTCTTTGTCTCGGTCTATTGCAGTTGTTCGTGCCCCTTGGTTCAGGTCCTGTTCTGGCGGCGACCCTTGGGGGGGGGGTCTTGCGATGTCTCGCGTCGGGCCTGTCGTTTCTGAACTCCTGGCGGGCTTGCATGCTTTGGGGAGTTTTTCTGTTCGGCAGACGTTCCATCTCCTTGTGCCGCCTGGGTTTCGGTGGTCGCGTCCGAGATCTTCTCACGGCTCCGCCTTTTCCTGGGCTCGGGGGGGCCTTGTCGGGGCTGCTTATGTTCTGCCTCGTGGTCTCGCCTCCGGTTGGTGGTCGGGTGGCTTCGTGGTAGGTGTCCCACCTGCGTGCTTCTCTTGGCGGCAGTATGGGGTATTTTGGCGGTCCTTCCTTTTCCTGTCCCTTCTTAGGTGGTTACTCTTGTTAGCTTGGTTTACTCTCGGCTTGGTTTTCTAGTGGGGGTTGGGGGCCGTCGTCTTGCCACATACTGTCGCCTCTTTTCGTGCGGCGCAGGCGGAGCCGCTTCAGCTTGCTTTCGGTCTTGGTGTTGCTTCTGCACCATTAGTCAGCTGTCTTGTGCGTCGTTTCACCTCCGGCCTGTTCGTGCGCCGCTTGCACCATCCTGGTCTCTGGTCAGCGTGCTCTGTCTTCTCCTCGGTTGGTAGTGCCCCTTCGGTTCCGGTGTGTTTTTTCGTCGGCTCTTTCCTTTGGGCCCTTGCCTCTGGGGGTCGAGTCGCTGAGTTTTCTTGCTCCTTCGGTTTTAGCGTTTTGGTTGTTTGATGGCAGCAGTCTCCATCTTTTCTGGCGCGGGGTGGGGCTGCTGCATTCTGGAGGGGTCCAGGGTTTGTTGGTGCTTCGTTGGATAGGCCGGGGGTGTGTCGTTTTTGTGTTCAGTGGCGGCCCTCCGCTGTTGTTTGCGTGCCACGGCGTTTGGGTCCGGAGCGCGTTTTGCGTTGATCCGGTTCTGTTCTTCCCGGTTCGCGGGTGATAGTGTCCCGGGTGGTCAGCCGTGTTCTTGCGGCTAAGCTGCCTGTGTTCTTCCCTCATGCCTGTGGCGTTCGTGGCTTCGCTGCTCTCACTGCCGTCTGGGCGACGTGGCCTTGCAGTCTTTCGGGCATGGATTTTTGGTGTTCGTGCAGGGGCCTTGCTGCTCGTGGTTCTCGTGTTGTTCCCGGGATTTTCGGGGCTGTGGCGCCTTGGGTTGCCGTTTGCTGCCGGTTGTCTCGCCTCCTTGGGGGGTGCGTGGTGTCCGCCTCCCGGTTTTGTCCCTTTCGACCTTCCTCTGTGGGGAGTTAGCTCCGGGGAGCCGACGGGGCTCCCCCCAGAAAACCAGCGTTGAATGTAATGAAACGCCATTTTCTGGGTGAGACCCGGAGGCTCCCCGGCAACCCTCCCTCCATCCGGTCGGCGTTTTTCGCATGTTTTGACATCCAGCCTCAGAACTGATGGGTGGATAGCCGGCGTGGGAGGTCTGGGGCTCCCCCTTCCCCCTCCCGGGGAGGGGGGAGCTGCGCAGATAGCGGCGCGGTGACGTATGATGTTATACTAGTTTCCTTGTTTTCTGTTGAGTTCTATCCACTAGTTCGGCTTAGGTAGCAATTTTCACCAGAATAGGGGTTTGTTTTGGAATGCTTACCTTTCTGGATGCTTGACCCGGTCGATGGCAGACATACACGGGGGTTTCTATAGGCCATTGCTCCCCTTGCCTCTCTGAGGGGACCAGGTTCTGGCTGTGGTCCCCGGTAGGCCCTAGAACTCCATACACATGACTGATGCCAAAGTCTGACATTAGCATATCAGCTGGTAAAGCTCCGGGGAGCCTCCGGGTCTCGCCCAGAAAATGGCGTTTCATTACATTCAACGCTGGTTTTTTGCCACACTTCCCTACCCTATTGCGGCTAAAATATGCCACCTACGATTTTTTTGTTATTTTTTCCGTGATCAGGGTACAAAAATGAACACTTCTATAAGACGAAAGAATTTTTTGGAATTTTTTTTTTGTTGCGCCTGTGGGTGTGAATTCCATTTGAGCCCCTAGCGGTTTGAGGGTTAATAACTATTGGTATAATATCTTTCTATTATAAAACTAATTCTATTATCATAATAGACATATTTACTATAAGTTTCAAGCAGAGAATGCATATATAACTAACACGAAGGACTCCACTTCACAAGATTCATCCACTAATAATCTTTTTGTTTACATTACAATCGATCCTCGTGTTGTGTAGTAGAGAAAAATTGACTTGTATCCAGTTTACGTATAGTTACGAGTGGTCGACTTAGCTGACGGAGCAAACTTACGAAGGTTTTCCTTCTTAGTGTACCTGCCTGAATACCGACGTAGCTGCCACGAAGGCGCTAAGAAGGAAAAACATATGTAAGTTCCTTTGTGAATCTGGCCCCTGGATGGGTTCCCCATCTGACTTGTTGGTTCTCCGGGGGTCCTGGGTGAGTTCCTCCCGGAGGGGTCGTGCCAGGGCCCGTGGTTCTGCTCGTCGAGATGGGCCACAGGTGCCACTTTCAGAGCCGATGCTACCTTTGGTCCCGTCTGCACCTGGTAGGCGCGGTGCTCACTCTGTGCGCAGGTCGGGTTCTCGTAAGGAGCGTCGGCCCTTTCGTGGTTCGCCCCATTGAAGGGGCGATGGGGTGGGAGGCTTGCTCTGTTCACTCACGCCTGGTCTCTCAATTTGTGGGCTTTTTGGGTCGTTTCTTGCGGCCTTCAGTGGCATTGGGTGGCTCCTCCTCCTTTGGGGGGGGGAGGTTCGGGGCTGGCAAGGCAGGCCTCTTCTCCTGCGCTCTGTCAGACTGTTTCAGTCAGACTATCCAGACAATTTCTTTATGCGGGGTATTCAAACCCCTGTAAATATAACTGATATCAACACGAGCGCACTAAATTTTGAAAGAGAAATTGAAAATATGCCCATGTACTCGGCCCCAGGTCCAGACTCATGGAATTCAATATTTATAAAGAAATGCAAAGTGCCGGTAGCACAGGCACTCAGTATAGTGTGGAGGAAGAGCTTGGACACAGGGGAGATACCAGATGCACTTAAAGTAGCAGACATAGCCCCTCTACACAAGGGAGGGAGCAAAGCATTGGCAAAGAATTATAGACCAGTTGCACTAATATCACACATAATAAAAGTATTTGAGAGAGTGATTAGGAGTCAGGTCACCAATTTCATGGAGACCAATGACCTTCACAACCCAGGCCAACATGGATTTCGAGCGGGAAGATCGTACCTCTCACACCTACTTGAGCACTACGACAAAGTCACTGAGGCATTAGAGGAAAAACAGAATGCTGATGTGATATACACGGACTTGGCAAAGGCTTTCGATAAATGTGACCATGGCGTGATAGCACACAAAATGAAGTCAATGGGAATAACCGGTAAAGTAGGATGCTGGATACTCAGTTTTCTGTCAAACAGGACTCGGCGAGTAACGGTCAACCATATAAAATCTAGTTCAAGTGCAGTTAAAAGCTCTGTACCTCAGGGTACAGTCCTTGCACCGCTGCTTTTCCTTATTCTCATATCAGATATAGACAAAAATACAAGTCACAGCTTCGAATCATCCTTTGCAGATGACACAAAAATCAGTATGAAAATTACCTCGGCTGAAGACAATGAAAAACTTCAAGCTGATATTAATAAAGTTTTTGACTGGGCATCAGAAAATAACATGATGTTTAACAGTGATAAATTCCAGGTACTCAGGTACGGTAAAAATGAGGACCTTAAACATAATACAGGGTATAAAACACAATCAAATGTACTCATAGTAGGAAAACAACATGTAAAGGATTTGGGAATAATGATGTCTGACGACCTAATGTTTAGGGAGCATAACCAAGCAAATATTGCTACAGCCAGGAAAATGATAGGATGTATTACGAGAACTTTCAAATCCAGGGATCCCATCACAATGGTTGTACTCTTTAAGTCACTTGTGTTGTCCCGTCTTGAGTACTGCTCAGTACTCACTTCCCCATTCAGAGCAGGAGAGATTGCTGAAATTGAGGGAATACAGAGAACATATACGGCACGCATAGACGTGATAAAGCACCTAAATTATTGGGATCGTCTCAAAGCCCTCCAAATGTACTCACTAGAAAGGAGATGAGAGAGATATCAAATAATATACACCTAGAAGATACTGGAGGGCCAAGTACCAAATCTACACAGTAAAATAACAACGTACTGGAGTGAATGATATGGAAGAAAATGCAGAATAGAACCAGTGAGAAGCAGAGGTGCCATAGGCACAATCAGAGAACACTGTATAAATATCAGAGGTCCACGATTATTCAACACCCTCCCAGCGACCATAAGAAATATTGCCGGAACAACCGTGGACATCTTCAAGAGGAAACTAGATTTATTCCTCCAAGGAGTGCCGGACCAACCGGGCTGTGGTGGGTATGTGGGCCTGCGTGCCGCTCCAAGCAACAGCCTGGTGGACCAAACTCTCACAAGTCAAGCCTGGCCTCGGGCTGGGCTTGGGGAGTAGAAGAACTCCCAGAACCCCCATCAACCTGGTATCAACCAGGTAACTGTGGACCAACGGTTCATTCTGGACTTGTCCTGTCTGAACCCCTGGTTTTTTTGCCCCTCCTTTTGAATGATCACTCTGTCCCCAGGTCTGGCTTCTGTTGGAGCCAGGCGCTTGGTTGGTGTACCTGAACCTCAAGAACGCGTATTGGTATGCCCCGATTCATCTGGGGTACAGGGACTGGCTCAGTTTTGTTTTGGGGCGTCAGGGTTACCACTTTCGTTGTCACCCTTTCGGGTTGAACCTGGCACCTCGCATGTTCACACGCCTTATCCGGGTTGTAGTGGCCTGTCTGTGTCTGTTAGGTGTTCGGGTGTTGACTTACCTCGACGACTGGCTGGTTTGGGCTCCCTTTCGGTCCGTGTGTCTGCGCGCCAGGGGTTTGGGTTCCCAGCTAGCCGGGTTCGGGTTTCTGGTGAACTGGCGAAAGTCCCATCTCGTTTCCCTCCTAGGTTCGGACCTGGCTGGGTCTTGTGTGGGACTCTCGGACCGCTTCCTTGTCTCTTCCTCCGGAGTCTCTCCTTTGGCTGCGGTCCCGCATGCTCTAGTTTCTGGGGGGGGGGGCTCCTGGGTTACCAGGCGGTTGCTCGACGGTCTGTGCGGGAACCTAAACTTTGCAATGATGGTCTACCCGCCGGGTCGGGTCTGGCTTCGTCAGCTGTTCTGGTTCATTCGGGGATGTCCCTTCTGCCTCTCGCGATCGCTGGGTTTGACCCCCGGGGGGGCCTTGCGTCGGCTGCTTCATCGCTGGCTTCCTCTTCGTTTTTTTCGGGGTTCGGTGCCTTGGCACCCACCTGAGCCCCTCGCTCGACGTGTTCACGGATGCATCGTCTCTCGGCTGGGAGATTAGGTGGTGGCCTAGTGAGCACTTTGTGACCAGTGCTCACCAGGCCACCCAGGGGTGGTGGGGTCCGTCCTTCTGTCGGGCCCACAGCATGGTGCGGGAGTTCGCTGCAGTGTAGTTTGTGCTTCAGAGGGTTCGGGTTGCCTGCGGAGCGACGATTCGGCTTCATTTGGACTGCTCCCCGGTGGTCCTTTGTCTGAACCGAGGGGTTTCAATGCAGTCTTTGGCTCCTTGGGGTTGGTCACTTTGGATGACTCATCTGCTGAGTTCTTGGGATTTGGCTCTCCTGGCGGTTCACGTCTGGGGGGTGTTCATCGTCCTGGCGGATGGCCTGTCCATGGAATGGATGGTTAATGCTGGCTCATTCAGTTAGCTCTGCCTGACGTTCAGGCACCTGGAGGTGGACCTCTTCGCGTCGGCGTGGTCGAGGCTTCTTCCGGTATATGTGGTGCCCTTCCCTGACTGCGAGGCTGTTGGAATCGACGCCTTCCGGCAGGACTGGTTGAGGTGGGGGTTCCTGTACCTCTTCCCCCCCCCCCCATCCCCGGTTCAGCTGTTACTCCAGGTCCTGGCTTGCTTGGAGACTTACCAAGGGTGGGTAGTCCTCTTGGCCCTGTGGTGGCTGCCCCAGCAGTGGTTTCAGGCGCTGCTTGCCCGGTGTTCGAACCCGGAGGTTTTCCGCGGCACCACCTCTTTCAGAATATCGGCCCGGTTCGTTACGAGACTGGTTCACTCTTCTCTTTGAGTCTTCGCATTTGGAATTTTTGACTCGAGTTTATCACCATCTGTATGGTGATCAGGTAGCTTCATTGATGGTGTCCCACCTGCAGGCTGTGTCTCGGCGGCAGTATGAAGTTTCTTGTCGGTCCTTCCATTTCTTTTTGACTCTTCGTCGTTTTACTTCGCTTTCGGTTCGGGTGGTGTTGTCCTTTCTCTCGTGGTTATTCCAGGACTATCATCTTATGCCAAATACTGTCGCCTCGTATCGTGTGGTGCTGGTGGAGCTGCTTCAGCTGGCTTTCGGTATAGATATTACTTCTGCACCGTTTTGTGCATTGTTTCACCTCCGGCCTGCTCATGCGCCGCCTGAGTCGTCCTAGTTTTTGGATTGAGTGCTCTCCTATCTCTCTTCTCCTCGGTTTGTTGTGGCTCTTTCGGTTCAGGATTGTTTTTCAAAGATTTTTGCTGTTGGCATTGGCCTCTGGGGGTAAGGTCGGAGAGCATCATGCTCTTCTCTGGCGCAGGGGTTTCTGCTCTTTCGGTCGTGGAAATAGGTTGTTCATCTGCACAACAGTCTCCTTCTTTTCTCCCAGAGCAGTCTCCTTCTTTTCTGGCAAAGAATGAGACTGCTGCTTTCTGGGGGATCCTTGGGTTGTTGATGCTTGGTTGGTCAGGCCGAGGCTGCATCATGTGTTGTGTCCGTTTGCGGGCCACTGCCGTTGTTTGTGCCCCACGGCTTCTGTGTCCGTGGACGCGCTTTGGGTTGATCCGGTTTCCCTTCTTTCCTGTTCGCAGATACAGGTCTCTTAGGTCGTCCGCAGGGTTATTAAGTCTAGCCAGCCTGCAGTCTATTTCTGTGCCCATGACGTTCGTAAGTTTGCTGCTCTTGCTGCCGTCTTTGGTAACATGTCCGGGGCTGACATTCGGGCACGGGTTTTTTGGCGGTCGAACAGGGTCCTGACGCTGGGTTCGGCCAATTTCCTATTTGGGTTTTTCAGGGTTCAGTGTCTTGCGGCCTACCAGAGCCCTGTCTCGATGTGTTCACGGATGCGTCATCTCTTTGCTCGGGTTTTGTGACCAGTGCTCACCAGCCCAGCCAGGGGCGGTGGGGTCTATACTTCCGTCGGGCCCACAGCACAGTGTGGGGGTTTGAAGCAGTGTGGATGCTGCTTCAGGGGGTTCGGGTCACTCATGGATCAACGATTTTGCTCTATTCGAACTGCTCCCTGGTGGTTCATTGCCTGAACCGAGCGGGTTCGATGCGGTTCTTGGCTCTTCGGTGCTGGTCTCTTCGGGTGACTTGTCTGCTGAATTCTTGGGGTTTGGCTCTCCTAGCCATTCACTTTCAGGGGGTGTCCAACGTCCTGGCAGATGGCCTGTCTCGGTTTATTCCCCAGTCCATGCCAACTCCTTCAATTGGTTCTGCCGGATGTACGGGCTCCTGGATGTGGACCTCTTTGCGTCGGCTTGGTCGAGGTGTTTCCCTTTGTATGTGGCGCCTTTCCCCCAGATAACGAGGTATCAGCCTGTGTTTTGTGGCAATAGAGAGATAGAACTCTGTCAACATCAGAGGTCAGAGACTGCTCAACACGCTTCTACTACACATAAGGGTGTAGTAGCTGGCTGACCCCTCACAGTGTTAAAGAGAGAACTTTACAAACACCTCCAAAGGATACCTGATCAACCAGGCTGTGACTCATACGTCAGGGTGCGAACAGCCGAGACAGACAGCTGTCTCTGTCTCTCTTGCGTATGGTTGACCCGTCCAACAACAAGGAGGCCTGGTCGACGACTGGGCTGCGGGGTCGCTAAGCTCCGAAATTACCTCAAGGTAACCCCCTTACTGCGAGGCCATCGGGGTCGATGCCTTCAGGCAGGACTGGACAAGGTGGGGTTACCTGTACTTCTTCCCCCCAGTTCTGCTGTTGCTCTCGGTCCTTGCTCGCTTGGAGACTTACCAAGGAAGAGATGTCCTTTTGGCCCAATGGTGGCCAGCCTGGCCTTGGTTCAACCACCGTGCTGCGCCAACTTTATTGTGAAATTCCCCTGGTGCGCATGAAATCAAGTGTTCCCAAAAAATTATTTTTTCTTTTTAAAATAATAAATTCCCTTCCCTGAACACGTGTATATAAAAAATAATGTCAAATTCCACTTACTTTGGCTGTGAGGAGGTGGACAAGGTGCACTGTGACGTCATCATGGGCTGGTCGCTGGTGCGTGAGTCGCCCAGACACGGTCGCGCGGGTCATTCAAGACCCGCCAGTTGCCACAATTATATGTACAAATAATATTTCTATATATTTTCAATGCTTTCTAATGTTTTTCTCATATCGTATCAGATGTATATGTGTGTCCTGACAATGTATATAAAGTATAACGTCCATAATGTTCCATGGAACTGTGATACATGTGTCACTAAAGTGTCCTCAATAAAGGTTTATTGTTGCAATATTTCTGGTTTTACTTTCACTAATAATACATATACAGTTTCACACACTATTTACACAGTAAGACACACTATTACACTCTTAGTACTTAGCAAGTGAGTGATATTCAAAGAAGCAGTCCATGAGACACAGCGGGACTTTGCACTCGACACATATGGTACACACAGATTTTCGCTTCCTTGGTTTTCGTTCTGAATGCTTGCAAACAATGCACTCACGTATGCCTTTGACCTTAGGTCCTGTAGGTGGTAGGTAGGCAGGCTTGTGAATTGCAAAAGCCTCTTTACCAGCCAGTCGGTTGGAAACTAAATGCGCTCTGGTTGGGGCATGATAAACTGTTCTTGCGCTTTCTTCCTGGCCATACTTGGTGAGTACAGTAATTGCGACAGCAGAGCTTGACTAAACACTCGAATTGAAGGTTTTTTGCCTGTTTTCATCAAAAACATGTTGAAACAGTTGAGCACTGTTACGTCCACAAGATGAAAGAAAAATTTCCTGGTTCACTTTACAGTTTTGCGGACACACTCGACGGCACCAACCATCATGTCACATTTATCTACAAGTCTCATATTTATATTGTAGTCAATGATACAATCCGGCTTGAACAATGATCCATCACCTCGATACCTCACTTTGCCACTTTCAAGCATTTCACCAGTGTGAATAGTTGTCAACATATTGACTTCACATTTGTCTTTCCAACGAACTGCCAATATTTTGTTACATTTTCTAAGTTCACAATCACCTACACCAATATTATTTAAAAAAACTGCATTTTTTCCTATTTGTCTTTACAGTGCCACACACTCCCGTGTTATGTTCAAGCAAGAACTTTGTTAGCAAGGGTGCTCGTATAATAATTGTCAGTGTACAGAGTGTGCCCCTTGCTCAGCAATGGTTCCATTAGCGTCTTCACTACACTGCCAGAAAACCCGAGAGGATCATCTGAGGGTCTACATCTGTACCAGAATATGATATATTATCGATCACCATTCCGGTTTCACAGTCGCACAGTACAAAAAATTTAAGGCCAAAGTGATGCCGTTTCGATGGGATGTACAGTTTGAAGAGAAGACGTCCCTTGAAAAGAACAAGGGATTCATCAATGACAACATTCTGTCCAGGTACAAAGTAATCATGAAATTTCCCTTTGAGATCATTGAACACTTTTCGCACTCTCCAAAGTCGATAATTTCTATCAAAATTTTCAAGGTTTTCAAAATGTAGGCACCATAGTAGTAGCAGGAACCTGTCTCGTGACATGTATTTGTTGAACACAGGTGATGGAACAGCAGCTTCTTTGTTCCAATAATCCTGAATAACTTGCTTCTCCGAATGTTTTTGGAGCATAGAGCAAAGAACACATACAGCTCAGCCACAGTAGTGTCCTTCCAACGTATCATACGTGAAGCCTGTAATATTCCAGCTTCAATAAGTTGCCCTGCATATCTGTTGGTTTCGGCAACAAGATGTTGCATGAACTGCTCATCAAAATATGCACAAAAATAGTCCATTTCCGTCATGTCTTCACCTGTGTACGGGAACATGGGTGCAACCCCCACATCCCTATCATCAAATTGAGGTTTGTGTGGTACAAAAAATCACAATCCTCCCACACAAATTCAGCCGTTCTCCTTTTAGCACCTACATGAGCGACTCCTATGGGTGCGTTTTCTGGCACTAAATCTCCTTTGGGTAGGAGTTGCAGGTCTTCTACCTTGTCTACTAGTAGGGCGATCAGGGAAAGTAGATGTAGAGGCAACACTGTCGTCAGTGTCGTCGATAGGGGATACATGGCGGCACTTGGCAGGGCGACCTGCTGAGACAGCAGATCTGCATCTGGTAACACCGAGACGACGGGAGCTGCTAGCCCTTGCCTCATCTATGCTACTTGAATCAGAAGCAGTGTCACTAAACCCAGAAAATGACTCGATAGTATCACTTTCGTCAAAAATGGGAGATGGAGGTGGTGGTGGTGGGATTAATTCTGGCAAGGGCGATGACCTGTGATGCTTCACTGTGCGTGCCGCTCGCCCTGAACGATACGAGCTCACTGTATCATCTTCATCTGTATCTATTTCACTTCCACTAGACCCTTGAGTTATGTTTCTATCAATCCTTGGGTCATCAACATAATATTCCACTTCATCCTCAAACAATAAACTGTTTATCTCCCCTGAAGAAAGCGGTTTTGCAACAGCGCATCCCACGGGTGACTGGGAGCTGGAGGCGCGTGCGTCAGCCATGGTAGCTCGATCAAAACTGAGGCTACCCTCGGGCCTGGGGCATTCTGGGATTTTTTTTCAAAATGGCTGCCCCTCACTAACGGCCTCAGGCATCCATCTCGTACACAACCAACCGCGCGCGCATTTCGAATGGGTACCAAAAAATCAAAACGAGTTTTCTCGGTTGGCGCAGTTTCCCGCCGACCGAGAAAACTCGGTTGGCGCAGTTAAGTGGTTAAGGCACTGCTTGCTCGGTGTTCGAACCCAAGGGTCGTGGTTCTCCCTCTTTCAGTCAATCGACCCGGTCCGTTACGTGGCTGGTTCGATATCCTCGAGTCTTCGTGTCTGGTCTTAATGACACGACTCTATCACCACTTGTAAGGTGAGCAGGTGGCTTCATTGATGGTGTCCCAACTGCGTGCTTTATCACGGCGGCAGTATGAAGTTTCCTGGCGGTCCTTACATTATTTCTTGTCTCTTCGTAGGTTTTTACTTCAGTTTCTGATTGAGTTGTCGTGTCCTTCCTTTCGTGGCTGTTCCAGGACTATCATCTTATGCTGAATACTGTCACCTCATATCGTACTGCACTGGCGGAGCCACTGCAGCTTTTGTTCGGTATTGATGTTACTTCTGCTCCATTCCGCAAGCTGTCTCGGGCCTTGTTTTACCTCTGGCCTGCTCATGCGCTGCCTGAGCCATCCTGGTCTATGGACCAAGTGCCCTCTTTTCTCTCTCTTGGTTTGTGGTGGCCTCTTTGGTTCAGGATTGTTTTGCCATTTTGCCAAGACTCTTTGTCTTGTTGGCATTAGCCTCTTGGGGTTGGGTCGGAGAGCTTCATGCTCTCCTCCAGCACAGGAGTTTCTGCTCTTTTGGTTCTGGTTGTAGGTATGTTCGTTTGCAGCCGTCTCATTCTTTTTTGGCAAAGAATGAGACTGCTGCTTTTTGGAGGGGTCATTGGGTTGATGCTTGATTGGTTAGGCCGGGGATGCATCATGTGTTGTGTCCAGTTGCGGCTCTCCACTGTTATCTGTGTGTCACGGCCTTGGTGGCCAGGGACGCGCTTTGGGTTGACCCGGTTTCCCTTCTACCCTGTTCCAGGGTTCAGGTCTGCCAGGTCGTCAGCAAGGTTATTGGATCCAGCCAGCCTTCGATCTATCCTCGTGCTCACAATGTTCATAAGTTTGCTGCACTGGCTACCAACTTAGGTAACATGTCTTGGGCTGACATTCGGGCACAGGGTTTTTGGAGGTCGAACAGGGTCCTGGCCGCATGCTATCTTGTCAGTGTTCCTGGGCCTAGTCATGCCTTTATTGCGTTGGGACGGCGATTGCAGCAAGTTGTCTCGACTTCGGGTTGAGGAGCGAGTGCCGACCACCTCCCGGGTAGTCCCTCTTGTGTTGTCTTTGGGTAAGTAGCTCCGGAGAGCCGAATGGGCTCCCCCCAGAAAACCAGCTTTGAATGTAATGAAACGCCAGTTTCTGCATTAAACTTGGAGGTTCACCGGCAAACCTGTCCCTCCGGTCAGAGGTTTTTCGCGGTTTTCACATCCAGCCTTGGAACTGAGAGGTGGATTGCCAGCGCGGGGGATCTGGGGCTCAACCTTCCCCCACCCGGGGAAGGGGGAGGGGGTTGTGCAGACAGCAGCATGATGACATGGTGACATCATGCCAGTTTGCTCATTTTCGTTTGGGGAGTTCTGTCCACTAGTTTGCTTTCAGTAGTAGTTTCAACCAGAACAGGGGTTTGTTTTTACCTCTCTGGGTGCCTGACCAGGTTGATAATGACCTGGCCTCTGGGTCTCACCTAGAAACTTGCGTTTCATAACATTGTGTTGTATGTGGGTGCTGAATTTGAGTCTCATGCTTATGTAGAGGCCAAGGAACTTTCATTATTTGTAATGCTAATTTTAACATTGTCTATCAGATGTTTAATTTGGTTTGATGATATACTTCTAAATTAAATGTAGTAGTTTTTCTGGGGGGAGCCCCGTCGGCTCCCCGGAGCTATCCCAGGCTGATATGCTAATGTCAGACTTTGGCATCAGTCATGTGTATGGAGTTCTTAGGCCTACCGGGGACCACGGCCAGAACCGGGCCCCCTCAGAGGCAAGGGGAGCAATGGCCTATAGAAGCCCCCGTGTAGTTGGAAGCATTCTATGTCTGCCATCGACCGGAACAGGCACCCAGAAAGGTAAGCGCCCCAAAACAAACCCCTATTCTGGTTAAAATTGCTACCTAAAACCGAACTAGTGGATAGAACTCCCCAACCGAAAACAAGCAAACTAGTGTGACGTCACACACTGCCGCGCCGCTGTCTGCGCAGCTCCCCCCTCCCCGGGAGGGGGAAGGGGGAGCCCCAGACCCCCCGCGCCGGCTACCCACACCTCAGTTCTTGAGGCTGATGCTATAGGCGATGGTCGTGTGCTCTGGCTCCGGTGTCGCTACTGCACTGTGCTTTGCGCGTGGTGTTAGTTTTGTGGGTGCGAGAGCCAGGAGTTATCTTCAGTACTCGGGCTGCATGCGCCTAGGGCTGCCTTCCCTAGGTGCCCTGTAAGTACTGCCCTTGGGGCTTGGGGCCACCCTCCACAGGCTCCTCGGGGTCTGCCTCTGCTGGTCCGTTTTACCTTTCGGTTTTTTCGGCCGCCTGTTGGGCTCTTGGGTGTTCTGTTGTCCCTTGTTACCGGCAGGAAGAGGCAGTTTGCACTGGTAGGGGCGCAGGGTGCTGCTCAGCTTGTATTTCCCGACATCGCGGCCGGCTCTGTTCCTTGGGGTTCGCTGTCCTCTTGCGGGGTTTTGTTTTTCTTTTTCTTTTTGCCTGGTGGGGGGTTCTGTCATTTTATTCAGTTTGTTTTTGCCCTTCCACTGTTCTCCTCGGTGGCGCCCCCTGCTAGGTCCCCGTGAGTGTACACGTCCCTGGGGTTCAGCTTTAGAAGTTTCGCAAGCTGTCTCGTGCATTGTTTCACCTCCGGCCTGCTCATGCGTCGCCTGAGCCGTCCTGGTCTTTGGACAGAGTGCTCGCTTTCCTTTCATCTCCTCGTTTCGTTGTGGCCCCTTCGGTCCAGGATTGTTTTTCCAAGGCACTTGTTGGCTTTGGCCTCTGGGGGTCGGGTAGGGGAGCTTCATGCTCTCCTCCGGCGCAGGGGTTTCTGCTCTTTTGGTCGTGGTGATAGTTTTGTTCGTTTGCAGCCGTCTCCTTCTTTTCTGGCGAAGAATGAGACTGCTGCGTTCCGGAGGGGTCCTTGGGTGGTTGATGCTTGGTTGGTCAGGCCGGGGGTGCATCATGTTTTGTGTCCGGTTGCGGCGCTTCGCCGTTATTTGCGCGCCACAGCTTCTGTGTCCATGGACGCGCTGTGGGTTGATCCGGTTTCCCTTCTTCCCTGTTCGCGGGTTCGGGTCTCTCAGGTCGTCCGCAGGGTTATTAGGTCCAGCCAGCCTGCGGTCTATCCCCGTGCCCATGACGTTCGTAAGTTCGCGGCTCTTGCTGCCGTCTTTGGGAATATGTCTTGGTCTGATATTCGGGCGCGGGGATTTTGGCGGTTGAACAGGGTCCTGGCTGCTCGTTACCTTGTGAATGTCCCTGGGCCTCGTCGGGCCTGTGTTGCTTTGGGTCGGCGGTTGCAGCCAGTTGTCTCGGCTTCGAGTTGAGGGGTGAGCGACGACCGCCTCCCGGGTAGGTCCCTCTTTTTCTGTCTGTGGGTAGTTAGCTCCGGGGAGCCGATGGGGCTCCCCCCAGAAAACCAGCGTTGAATGTAATGAAACGCCATTTCTGGGTGAGTCCCGGAGGCTCCCCGGCATCCCTCCCTCCCTCCGGTCGGCGGTTTTTCGCGTATTTGACATCCAGCCTCAAGAACTGAGGTGTGGGTAGCCGGCGCGGGGGGTCTGGTGCTCCCCCTTCCCCCTCCCGGGAGGGGGGAGCTGCGCAGACAGCGGCGCGGCAGTGTGTGACGTCACACTAGTTTGCTTGTTTTCGGTTGGGGAGTTCTATCCACTAGTTCGGTTTTAGGTAGCAATTTTAACCAGAATAGGGGTTTGTTTTGGGGCGCTTACCTTTCTGGTGCCTGTTCCGGTCGATGGCAGACATAGAATGCTTCCAACTACACGGGGGCTTCTATAGGCCATTGCTCCCCTTGCCTCTGAGGGGGCCCGGTTCTGGCCGTGGTCCCCGGTAGGCCTAAGAAACTCCATACACATGACTGATGCCAAAGTCTGACATTAGCATATCAGCCTGGGATAGCTCCGGGAGCCTCCGGGACTCACCCAGAAAATGGCGTTTCATTACATTCAACGCTGGTTTTTTGTTTATTATGAGTTTGAAAAATTTGCATTTTAAACCAAAGCTGGGAACAGTGAAATACCTCCCATGGTATATATGTGTGTCCCCGCTCTTGCTCTAACCCATAGCTCTGCTATTCAACAAATCTCTAGTGTCATAATTTTCCTGAAATATGACTTGCAGTAACTTGCGCTCCACATCATATGATGTTTTGGAGTACCGTACAAGATTTGAAAGGCCCGTGGGGTATAGGGGGTCTCCATACGCTGCCCAGGGGCTATAGTAAACAGCCGCCATTTTGAAAAAAAATTCCAGCTCACGCTACCATTGAGTGGGAGGCCTCAGCTACCCAGCAGCCACCATGTCGAGCGCACAGCCGAACGCTTCCCGGGCACGCACCACACAATCACTCATCCCAGAGCAAATAACCAGTGAATTATTTTCTTATGTTGAGGAAAGTGATTTTGATGACTCTGACATTGATAAAGACTACACACAAAGTGACCAATGAAGATAGCACGGACAGTGAAAATGAGATACAGCTGCCTCCCATGGCGAGGCCTATACGCTCACCCATGCCACCTCGCCCAGTGAGGTGGCTGGGTGGCTCCAATTCACCCTCGACCACACAGTTCCTGTGCTTATTTAGAGTCTGAGGATATTTTCGGTGACAAGTCAGAGGAAAGCGACTCTTTTTTTCTGGTTTTAGTGAAGTGGAATCAGAACAGTGTTACCGAGCCTGGTGCCAGTACCAGTGGTGTTACTGGGCGAGATTTTGTCATGTCAGCAGCGTCTTGCCCAGCCAAGCGCCACCGCATGGAACAACATGAGGCACCAAGAGCCTCATGTTAACGTGGTTCCACCTCACGTGCACGTAGCGGCCGTACTGTGCGTAGACGGGCTTCAGCTCCTGGTCCACAGGGTGCATCGCTTCCTCGCCGTAGTGCCCCTGTTGCGTCCCCTGCGTCTCGCAGGACACCAGGTGTACTAGTGTGGAGTGACGGTGCAGGTTTTATTCCTTGAATTCCCGCCTTTGACAATAAAGACGTTGGGATTACAGAGCTTTTCCCTGATAATAGAGAGGATGTGAGTGAATATGAATATTTTACAACATTCTATGATGAGCCGCTCATGGAATATATTGTACACCAAACAAACCTTCATGCGGCTCATCTCATTAGAAGAGAGATATCAGAATTTTCACGATTGCAACGTTGTAAAACCATCAATGTAGGTGAAATGTATGTGTTTTTAGCAATACACGTATGTATGTTGATGAAACACTGTCTCAAACACGCTATCACAGATTACTGAAGCAAAGATCTGACTAAACAACACCTTTCTTCGGGAAATATATGTCACAAGACAGATTTCAGTTACTCCTCAGGTGTC
>NC_091161.1:46902128-46906681 GCF_040958095.1 Procambarus clarkii
CGCAACACATTAAGGAACCAACGCGGGAAAATAATATTTTAGATTTAGTGTTAACTAACAGGGAAACACAAATTAATGACATCGAAATAGGGAGTGAGCTAGGGAACAGTGATCACAAAGTAATCAGATTTAGCATAGAATGGAATAGACCTGTAGGAGAAAATTCTGTTAAAGTGCCAGATTTTCGAAAAGCTGATTTTAATAGCCTAAGAAATTTTTTGGGTCAAATAGATTGGAAAGTCTTGTGTATGGGGTGTGGGCTGGTCTTGGAGCAAGACATGAACCCAGCGATAGGTGACGTAAAAGGGGATTCGATGTGGATTTAATATATAACTTATTTAACAATATTCTAAACAAAGCACAGGAACGTAGTATACCATACAAATTGAATAGATCGAATACTAATGACCCAAAGTGGATAACAAAGAATTTGAAGAACCTTATAGGTAAAAAGAGAGCTTGGTACAAAAGGATTAAAAGTGGGGAAGTCAGTTTAGAACAGGAATTCATACAACTGGTTAGAAATGTTAAAAAAGAGATTAGGAAAGCAAAAAGAAACTATGAAGTTCGCATAGCAGAGCAAGCAAAGTCAAATCCTAAAGGTTTTTTCAGTTATATCGAACTAAGACTAGGGAAAGGATAGGTCCATTAAAATCTGAGACAGGTCAAATAACGGATAATGACAAGGAGATGAGTAGTATTTTTAACAAATATTTTATATCTGTATTTACTAAAGAAGAACTTAACAATATGCCTTCAGCCGAACAAGTCTATGTGGGTGGGGATGAGGACAGGTTGACTAATTTAGCAGTTACCAGGGAGGATGTAATTAAACAATTAGAAAAACTAAAACTAAACAAATCCCCAGGGCCGGATGAAGTGTTTGCCAGGGTGCTTAAAGAATGCAAAGAGGAGCTTTCTGAGCCACTGTCTACCATATTTAATAAATCAATAGAGTCAGGCAGAGTGCCAGTCATGGAAGGTAGCTAATATGGTACCAATTTTTAAGAAAGGAGATAGATCACTTGCGTCTAACTATCGGCCAATTAGCCTAACGTCTATTGTGGGTAAAGTTACTTGAATCAATAATTGCAAATACCATTCGTCTCCATCTTGAAAAACATAAATTAATAAATGAGTCACAACATGGTTTTACAAATGGCCGTTCATGTTTAACAAATTTGCTAACTTTTTATTCCAGCATAGTTGAGGCAGTTGATAGTGGTAAGGATTGTGATGTTGTGTACCTTGACTTTAGCAAAGCTTTTGATACAGTGCCACATGAAAGACTAATTAAAAAAATAGAAGCTCATGGTATTGGGGGTGCTATATTAAGTTGGATTAGGGCATGGCTATTCCAAAGGAAACAGAGTATAAATGGGGTTAAGTCAGAGTGGGATAATGTTGTTAGTGGAGTACCTCAGGGCTGTCCTGGGACCTCTGTTGTTTATAATATATATAAATGATTTAGATTCAGGTTTGAGTAGCAACATTTGCAAATTTGCCGATGATATGAAAATCGGTAGGGAAATTAATTCGGAGGAGGACTCACTATCACTTCAAGTTGATCTAGATAGGGTTTTGAAATGGTCAAAGGATTGGCAGATGCAGTTTAATGCTTATAAATGTAAAGTTCTGAGGTTAGGTAATGATGATAGAGTTACAAGATACGAGCTAGATGGTGTTGAGATTGCGAAATCGGATTGGAAAAGGGATCTGGGAGTTATGATTAGTAAGAATTTAAAACAAAGGGATCAATACATGAATGTTTGTAATAAGGCGAATAGGACACTGGGATTTATTAATCGAAGCGTTAGTAACAAGACAGCTGGTATGGTTCTTAAGCTATATCTTGCTCTGGTTAGGCCCCATTTAGATTATGCAGTTCAGTTTTGGTCACCATATTATAGAATGGATATAAATTCACTTGAACGTGTCCAACGTAGGATGACTAGGTTAATTCCCCAAATTAGAAATCTTTCATATGAAGAAAGATTAACAAAGCTTAAGTTGCATTCACTGGAAAGGCGAAGAGTTAGGGGTGACATGATAGAGGTTTACAAGTGGATGAATGGACATAACAGGGGGATATTAATAGGGTATTAAAAATATCAAAACAAGACAGAACACGAAACAATGGGTATAAATTGGATAAATTTAAATTTAAGAAAGACTTGGGTGGATACTGGCTCGGTGGCGGGGTTGTTGATTTGTGGAGCCAATTGCCGTGTAACGTGGTGGAGGTGGGGTCCCTTGATTGTTTCGGGCATGGGTTGGACATGTATATGAGAGGGATTGGGTGGTTATAGATAGGAGCTGCCTCGTATGGCCAATAGGCCTTCTGCAGTTGCTTTTGTTCTTATGTTCTTATGTTCTTACTTGATAAATAATTTGTATGAAAATGAAGTGCCTTTATGTATTATGATAGTTTCATAATAAATATTGCATAAATATTTAGGAAATTTCATAAACAAAAATTATTTTAATGAGCCAGGTTTGGATGGCTTTGGCAATGAAATTACAACTAACTTTTTTATTAATATATATTAACATAGACAAGGATTTACTTCTAAATATATATTATTTTATAAGACTTTCAATTGCTATAAAGTTATTAAGATTTTCAATACTTAGAGCACCAATTGTTAAAGTTTTTTTTTCATCACAAAGAGAGAAAAGCTGTCTCTCTTTCTCCCACATGTTTCCTCATTCAGATGGGATGTTGAGCAACCTTCATGCAGGCCCTCGTTCAGTTCCCCACATCCGAGCTATTGGACATAGCAAATTTCTCTGAATAATGCAGTATCTTAGTTGCTCCTCTAATTATAAAGATTTTATTATTTTTGACCTTTGAGTACTACTTCTCAAAAGTTTCTTTACCTCAGAAAGAAAGAGAGAGATTCTATTTATGTCCATATTCGTGCGGGATGTTGAGCAACCTTCATGCAGACCTCTTGTTCAGTTCCCAATGTCCAAGCTATTAGACAGCAAATTTCACTAAATGAGGCAGTGTCTCACCCCCCCCCCCCAAAACCAACTATTTTGGGCGGTAACTAAACAATTGCAATCAATCCAGCCGGCAAGTCGCCAGTGACTGTGGGAAGAATGTTATGTTATGAGCATTATGACCTCTTTGAGTTTGTTCCCCCCTCCCCCCCCCCCCCCCAAAAAAAAATACTGTTCAAGAAAATACGAGCTTATTTATACCAATTTATGGATATAAAAAAGAAAAAATAACTCAACATTTGTACAAGTTTTATTTACATAAATAAGTCTCTCTGCCTTTTTGTCATCTTAGGAAATAACACACTAGCATGCACTATGTACAGGTTTTTGCACTATTATTGCACATTTAGAAATCTTGGGAGTGAGTGGTAGTCGTTGAAGCAGTCGATAGCACACAATGCAACTCTACACCCTTCACACCATGTTTACACAATTTTACGTTTCGGTTCTCTTCGTTTTGTTGTTTTACATACTAGGCATGCACGTTGGCTTATTGCACGCTTTCCACCTGGTGGCAAATTCTTTAGTCTGTGTTGCTGAAAGGCATGTATGTGAGCAAGCCTGGGTGTTGCAGCATGCTGCAACACTGGGTTCATGAGTGGTCTTCGTATGCCAGGGACTCCTTGACTAAACTTTGCTAATATCTGTGTTGCAAGTGTAAAAGAAAATGAACGGAAATTAGGTTTACGTCCAGTTTTCACCAGATACAAATTATAGCAGTTCAACATGCTCATGTCAACAAGATGGAAAAACACCTTTTTCATCCACGTCAGTGTTTTCCGCACACACTCGATAGTGCCAATCATCATGTCAGCCTTATCAATCAAACGCATGTTGAGATTGTAGTCAAGAACACAATCTGGCTTATATACTGGTTCTCTCGTTACATGGTGTACCTTGTCACTGTTCAACATTGTACCCTCATGAATGGTCAGCAGGTTCACTTCTCTCTTGTCTTTCCACTGTACCGAGAATATTTGATCACATTTCCGTACCTGGCACTCACCAACTGCATGTCCACTGCCAAATACTGGCATTTCCCTTCTTCGTGCCTTTACTGTGCCAACCAACCCGGTTCTATTTTCAATCAAAAACCTAACTAGCTGTAATAACCCTGTACTCTCGTAATCGTTCTGAGCGCTATCACTGTTGTAATTCACTTTCTCTCTTCACTCAATACCCCAGCTTAACACTGTTACAGTCCAGTATGACCCCTCACTAGACAGCCACGAATATAAGAGGAATATTAAGGGGGTATTAGGGTGGTGTTGGAAAAGTTGTTCAATGTCAACCATATTATTTGACTAGTTGTATATGAAAAGTGCTGAAATTGTCCCAAGTTTCTGTACTGCAGCGTAAATAGAAAGGGAGATTTTTTTTTTGTCAACGTTTTTTACACATTTTCAAGTTGACACTTCAGAACACACGTTTCAGATATAATTATTCTGTGACACTTTTCTGACACATTAGCATATAATAAAGGATTGTGTGTTTTAGAATTTCCAAAACATCTTTAGTTTTCCTAATACAAATGTCAAAAGTTTCCC
>NC_091161.1:46907181-46912181 GCF_040958095.1 Procambarus clarkii
GGGAAACTTTTGACATTTGTATTAGGAAAACTAAAGATGTTTTGGAAATTCTAAAACACACAATCCTTTATTATATGCTAATGTGTCAGAAAAGTGTCACAGAATAATTATATCTGAAACGTGTGTTCTGAAGTGTCAACTTGAAAATGTGTAAAAAACGTTGACAAAAAAAAAATCTCCCTTTCTATTTACGCTGCAGTACAGAAACTTGGGACAATTTCAGCACTTTTCATATACAACTAGTCAAATAATATGGTTGACATTGAACAACTTTTCCAACACCACCCTAATACCCCCTTAATATTCCTCTTATATTCGTGGCTGTCTAGTGAGGGGTCATACTGGACTGTAACAGTGTTAAGCTGGGGTATTGAGTGAAGAGAGAAAGTGAATTACAACAGTGATAGCGCTCAGAACGATTACGAGAGTACAGGGTTATTACAGCTAGTTAGGTTTTTGATTGAAAATAGAACCGGGTTGGTTGGCACAGTAAAGGCACGAAGAAGGGAAATGCCAGTATTTGGCAGTGGACATGCAGTTGGTGAGTGCCAGGTACGGAAATGTGATCAAATATTCTCGGTACAGTGGAAAGACAAGAGAGAAGTGAACCTGCTGACCATTCATGAGGGTACAATGTTGAACAGTGACAAGGTACACCATGTAACGAGAGAACCAGTATATAAGCCAGATTGTGTTCTTGACTACAATCTCAACATGCGTTTGATTGATAAGGCTGACATGATGATTGGCACTATCGAGTGTGTGCGGAAAACACTGACGTGGATGAAAAAGGTGTTTTTCCATCTTGTTGACATGAGCATGTTGAACTGCTATAATTTGTATCTGGTGAAAACTGGACGTAAACCTAATTTCCGTTCATTTTCTTTTACACTTGCAACACAGATATTAGCAAAGTTTAGTCAAGGAGTCCCTGGCATACGAAGACCACTCATGAACCCAGTGTTGCAGCATGCTGCAACACCCAGGCTTGCTCACATACATGCCTTTCAGCAACACAGACTAAAGAATTTGCCACCAGGTGGAAAGCGTGCAATAAGCCAACGTGCATGCCTAGTATGTAAAACAACAAAACGAAGAGAACCGAAACGTAAAATTGTGTAAACATGGTGTGAAGGGTGTAGAGTTGCATTGTGTGCTATCGACTGCTTCAACGACTACCACTCACTCCCAAGATTTCTAAATGTGCAATAATAGTGCAAAAACCTGTACATAGTGCATGCTAGTGTGTTATTTCCTAAGATGACAAAAAGGCAGAGAGACTTATTTATGTAAATAAAACTTGTACAAATGTTGAGTTATTTTTTCTTTTTTATATCCATAAATTGGTATAAATAAGCTCGTATTTTCTTGAACAGTATTTTTTTTTGGGGGGGGGGGGGGGAGGGGGGAACAAACTCAAAGAGGTCATAATGCTCATAACATAACATTCTTCCCACAGTCACTGGCGACTTGCCGGCTGGATTGATTGCAATTGTTTAGTTACCGCCCAAAATAGTTGGTTTTGGGGGGGGGGGGTGAGACACTGCCTCATTTAGTGAAATTTGCTGTCTAATAGCTTGGACATTGGGAACTGAACAAGAGGTCTGCATGAAGGTTGCTCAACATCCCGCACGAATATGGACATAAATAGAATCTCTCTCTTTCTTTCTGAGGTAAAGAAACTTTTGAGAAGTAGTACTCAAAGGTCAAAAATAATAAAATCTTTATAATTAGAGGAGCAACTAAGATACTGCATTATTCAGAGAAATTTGCTATGTCCAATAGCTCGGATGTGGGGAACTGAACGAGGGCCTGCATGAAGGTTGCTCAACATCCCATCTGAATGAGGAAACATGTGGGAGAAAGAGAGACAGCTTTTCTCTCTTTGTGATGAAAAAAAAACTTTAACAATTGGTGCTCTAAGTATTGAAAATCTTAATAACTTTATAGCAATTGAAAGTCTTATAAAATAATATATATTTAGAAGTAAATCCTTGTCTATGTTAATATATATTAATAAAAAAGTTAGTTGTAATTTCATTGCCAAAGCCATCCAAACCTGGCTCATTAAAATAATTTTTGTTTATGAAATTTCCTAAATATTTATGCAATATTTATTATGAAACTATCATAATACATAAAGGCACTTCATTTTCATACAAATTATTTATCAAGTAAGAACATAAGAACATAAGAACAAAAGCAACTGCAGAAGGCCTATTGGCCATACGAGGCAGCTCCTATCTATAACCACCCAATCCCTCTCATATACATGTCCAACCCATGCCCGAAACAATCAAGGGACCCCACCTCCACCACGTTACACGGCAATTGGCTCCACAAATCAACAACCCCGCCACCGAGCCAGTATCCACCCAAGTCTTTCTTAAATTTAAATTTATCCAATTTATACCCATTGTTTCGTGTTCTGTCTTGTTTTGATATTTTTAATACCCTATTAATATCCCCCTGTTATGTCCATTCATCCACTTGTAAACCTCTATCATGTCACCCCTAACTCTTCGCCTTTCCAGTGAATGCAACTTAAGCTTTGTTAATCTTTCTTCATATGAAAGATTTCTAATTTGGGGAATTAACCTAGTCATCCTACGTTGGACACGTTCAAGTGAATTTATATCCATTCTATAATATGGTGACCAAAACTGAACTGCATAATCTAAATGGGGCCTAACCAGAGCAAGATATAGCTTAAGAACCATACCAGCTGTCTTGTTACTAACGCTTCGATTAATAAATCCCAGTGTCCTATTCGCCTTATTACAAACATTCATGTATTGATCCCTTTGTTTTAAATTCTTACTAATCATAACTCCCAGATCCCTTTTCCAATCCGATTTCGCAATCTCAACACCATCTAGCTCGTATCTTGTAACTCTATCATCATTACCTAACCTCAGAACTTTACATTTATAAGCATTAAACTGCATCTGCCAATCCTTTGACCATTTCAAAACCCTATCTAGATCAACTTGAAGTGATAGTGAGTCCTCCTCCGAATTAATTTCCCTACCGATTTTCATATCATCGGCAAATTTGCAAATGTTGCTACTCAAACCTGAATCTAAATCATTTATATATATTATAAACAACAGAGGTCCCAGGACAGCCCTGAGGTACTCCACTAACAACATTATCCCACTCTGACTTAACCCCATTTATACTCTGTTTCCTTTGGAATAGCCATGCCCTAATCCAACTTAATATAGCACCCCCAATACCATGAGCTTCTATTTTTTTAATTAGTCTTTCATGTGGCACTGTATCAAAAGCTTTGCTAAAGTCAAGGTACACAACATCACAATCCTTACCACTATCAACTGCCTCAACTATGCTGGAATAAAAAGTTAGCAAATTTGTTAAACATGAACGGCCATTTGTAAAACCATGTTGTGACTCATTTATTAATTTATGTTTTTCAAGATGGAGACGAATGGTATTTGCAATTATTGATTCAAGTAACTTTACCCACAATAGACGTTAGGCTAATTGGCCGATAGTTAGACGCAAGTGATCTATCTCCTTTCTTAAAAATTGGTACCATATTAGCTACCTTCCATGACTGGCACTCTGCCTGACTCTATTGATTTATTAAATATGGTAGACAGTGGCTCAGAAAGCTCCTCTTTGCATTCTTTAAGCACCCTGGCAAACACTTCATCCGGCCCTGGGGATTTGTTTAGTTTTAGTTTTTCTAATTGTTTAATTACATCCTCCCTGGTAACTGCTAAATTAGTCAACCTGTCCTCATCCCCACCCACATAGACTTGTTCGGCTGAAGGCATATTGTTAAGTTCTTCTTTAGTAAATACAGATATAAAATATTTGTTAAAAATACTACTCATCTCCTTGTCATTATCCGTTATTTGACCTGTCTCAGATTTTAATGGACCTATCCTTTCCCTAGTCTTAGTTCGATATAACTGAAAAAACCTTTAGGATTTGACTTTGCTTGCTCTGCTATGCGAACTTCATAGTTTCTTTTTGCTTTCCTAATCTCTTTTTTAACATTTCTAACCAGTTGTATGAATTCCTGTTCTAAACTGACTTCCCCACTTTTAATCCTTTTGTACCAAGCTCTCTTTTTACCTATAAGGTTCTTCAAATTCTTTGTTATCCACTTTGGGTCATTAGTATTCGATCTATTCAATTTGTATGGTATACTACGTTCCTGTGCTTTGTTTAGAATATTGTTAAATAAGTTATATATTAAATCCACATCGAATCCCCTTTTACGTCACCTATCGCTGGGTTCATGTCTTGCTCCAAGACCAGCCCACACCCCATACACAAGACTTTCCAATCTATTTGACCCAAAAAATTTCTTAGGCTATTAAAATCAGCTTTTCGAAAATCTGGCACTTTAACAGAATTTTCTCCTACAGGTCTATTCCATTCTATGCTAAATCTGATTACTTTGTGATCACTGTTCCCTAGCTCACTCCCTATTTCGATGTCATTAATTTGTGTTTCCCTGTTAGTTAACACTAAATCTAAAATATTATTTTCCCGCGTTGGTTCCTTAATGTGTTGCGTAAGAAAGCAATCGTCAAATAATTCTAGAAAATCTTCTGCTTCACTATTCCCTGTTTTGTTCACCCAGTTTATTCCACTAAAATTAAAGTCACCCATGACATAAATACTGTTAGGTCTAGATGCTCTAGATATTTCATCCCATAGATACTTTGCTTCCATTCTGTCTAAATTTGGTGGCATATATATAACTCCTATTATAATAATATTTGCTTTTTCGTTCAATTCTATCCAAATAGTTTCTGTGTGGCTCAGTTTTGATTCCCTCTTTGAGACTACATTTCAAATTGTCCCTAACATATATGGCTACTCCCCCTCCTCGTGTGAAATAGTTTAAATCCATTTATTTGATATTCAGCTAATAGTTCTCTATTTTCTACATTCATCCACGTTTCGGTAAGTGCAATAATATCTCTCTTTTCTGTGCAGACAAGAGCATTTAATTCGTT
>NC_091161.1:46917181-47045983 GCF_040958095.1 Procambarus clarkii
CTAGTACACCTGGTGTCCTGCGAGACGCAGGGGACGCAACAGGGGCACTACGGCGAGGAAGCGATGCACCCTGTGGACCAGGAGCTGAAGCCCGTCTACGCACAGTACGGCCGCTACGTGCACGTGAGGTGGAACCACGTTAACATGAGGCTCTTGGTGCCTCATGTTGTTCCATGCGGTGGCGCTTGGCTGGGCAAGACGCTGCTGACATGACAAAATCTCGCCCAGTAACACCACTGGTACTGGCACCAGGCTCGGTAACACTGTTCTGATTCCACTTCACTAAAACCAGAAAAAAAGAGTCGCTTTCCTCTGACTTGTCACCGAAAATATCCTCAGACTCTAAATAAGCACAGGAACTGTGTGGTCGAGGGTGAATTGGAGCCACCCAGCCACCTCACTGGGCGAGGTGGCATGGGTGAGCGTATAGGCCTCGCCATGGGAGGCAGCTGTATCTCATTTTCACTGTCCGTGCTATCTTCATTGGTCACTTGTGTGTAGTCTTTATCAATGTCAGAGTCATCAAAATCACTTTCCTCAACATAAGAAAATAATTCACTGGTTATTTGCTCTGGGATGAGTGATTGTGTGGTGCGTGCCCGGGAAGCGTTCGGCTGTGCGCTCGACATGGTGGCTGCTGGGTAGCTGAGGCCTCCCACTCAATGGTAGCGTGAGCTGGAATTTTTTTTCAAAATGGCGGCTGTTTACTATAGCCCCTGGGCAGCGTATGGAGACCCCCTATACCCCACGGGCCTTTCAAATCTTGTACGGTACTCCAAAACATCATATGATGTGGAGCGCAAGTTACTGCAAGTCATATTTCAGGAAAATTATGACACTAGAGATTTGTTGAATAGCAGAGCTATGGGTAGAGCAAGAGCGGGGACACACATATATACCATGGGAGGTATTTCACTGTTCCCAGCTTTGGTTTAAAATGCAAATTTTTCAAACTCATAATAAACAAAAAACCAGCGTTGAATGTAATGAAACGCCATTTTCTGGGTGAGTCCCGGAGGCTCCCCGGAGCTATCCCAGGCTGATATGCTAATGTCAGACTTTGGCATCAGTCATGTGTATGGAGTTCTTAGGCCTACCGGGGACCACGGCCAGAACCGGGCCCCCTCAGAGGCAAGGGGAGCAATGGCCTATAGAAGCCCCCGTGTAGTTGGAAGCATTCTATGTCTGCCATCGACCGGAACAGGCACCCAGAAAGGTAAGCGCCCCAAAACAAACCCCTATTCTGGTTAAAATTGCTACCTAAAACCGAACTAGTGGATAGAACTCCCCAACCGAAAACAAGCAAACTAGTGTGACGTCACACACTGCCGCGCCGCTGTCTGCGCAGCTCCCCCCTCCCCGGGAGGGGGAAGGGGGAGCCCCAGACCCCCCGCGCCGGCTACCCACACCTCAGTTCTTGAGGCTGGATGTCAAATACGCGAAAAACCGCCGACCGGAGGGAGGGAGGGATGCCGGGGAGCCTCCGGGACTCACCCAGAAAATGGCGTTTCATTACATTCAACGCTGGTTTTCTGGGGGGCCCCATCGGCTCCCCGGAGCTAACTACCCACAGACAGAAAAAGAGGGACCTACCCGGGAGGCGGTCGTCGCTCACCCCTCAACTCGAAGCCGAGACAACTGGCTGCAACCGCCGACCCAAAGCAACACAGGCCCGACGAGGCCCAGGGACATTCACAAGGTAACGAGCAGCCAGGACCCTGTTCAACCGCCAAAATCCCCGCGCCCGAATATCAGACCAAGACATATTCCCAAAGACGGCAGCAAGAGCCGCGAACTTACGAACGTCATGGGCACGGGGATAGACCGCAGGCTGGCTGGACCTAATAACCCTGCGGACGACCTGAGAGACCCGAACCCGCGAACAGGGAAGAAGGGAAACCGGATCAACCCACAGCGCGTCCATGGACACAGAAGCTGTGGCGCGCAAATAACGGCGAAGCGCCGCAAACGAACAAACACAAAACTATGCACCCCCGCCTGACCAACCAAGCATCAACCACCCAAGGACCCTCCGGACGCAGCAGTCTCATTCTTCGCCAAAAGAGAGACGGCTGCAAACAACAAAACTATCACCACGACCAAAAGGCAGAACCCCTGCGCCGGAGGAGAGCATGAAGCTCCCCTACCCGACCCCCAGAGGCCAAAGCCAACAAGTGCCTTGGAAAAACAATCCTGGACCGAAGGGGCCACAACGAAACGAGGAGATGAAAGGAAAGCGAGCACTCTGTCCAAAGACCAGGACGGCTCAGGCGACGCATGAGCAGGCCGGAGGTGAAACAATGCACGAGACAGCTTGCGAAACTTCTAAAGCTGAACCCCAGGGACGTGTACACTCACGGGGACCTAGCAGGGGGCGCCACCGAGGAGAACAGTGGAAGGGCAAAAACAAACTGAATAAAATGACAGAACCCCCCACCAGGCAAAAAGAAAAAGAAAAACAAAACCCCGCAAGAGGACAGCGAACCCCAAGGAACAGAGCCGGCCGCGATGTCGGGAAATACAAGCTGAGCAGCACCCTGCGCCCCTACCAGTGCAAACTGCCTCTTCCTGCCGGTAACAAGGGACAACAGAACACCCAAGAGCCCAACAGGCGGCCGAAAAACCGAAAGGTAAAACGGACCAGCAGAGGCAGACCCCGAGGAGCCTGTGGAGGGTGGCCCCAAGCCCCAAGGGCAGTACTTACAGGGCACCTAGGGAAGGCAGCCCTAGGCGCATGCAGCCCGAGTACTGAAGATAACTCCTGGCTCTCGCACCCACAAAACTAACACCACGCGCAAAGCACAGTGCAGTAGCGACACCGGAGCCAGAGCACACGACCATCGCCTATAGCATCAGCCTCAAGAACTGAGGTGTGGGTAGCCGGCGCGGGGGGTCTGGGGCTCCCCCTTCCCCCTCCCGGGGAGGGGGAGCTGCGCAGACAGCGGCGCGGCAGTGTGTGACGTCACACTAGTTTGCTTGTTTTCGGTTGGGGAGTTCTATCCACTAGTTCGGTTTTAGGTAGCAATTTTAACCAGAATAGGGGTTTGTTTTGGGGCGCTTACCTTTCTGGGTGCCTGTTCCGGTCGATGGCAGACATAGAATGCTTCCAACTACACGGGGGCTTCTATAGGCCATTGCTCCCCTTGCCTCTGAGGGGGCCCGGTTCTGGCCGTGGTCCCCGGTAGGCCTAAGAACTCCATACACATGACTGATGCCAAAGTCTGACATTAGCATATCAGCCTGGGATAGCTCCGGGGAGCCGACGGGGCTCCCCCCAGAAAAACTACTACATTTAATTTAGAAGTATATCATCAAACCAAATTAAACATCTGATAGACAATGTTAAAATTAGCATTACAAATAATGAAAGTTCCTTGGCCTCTACATAAGCATGAGACTCAAATTCAGCACCCACATACAACACAATGTTATGAAACGCAAGTTTCTAGGTGAGACCCAGAGGCCAGGTCATTATCAACCTGGTCAGGCACCCAGAGAGGTAAAAACAAACCCCTGTTCTGGTTGAAACTACTACTGAAAGCAAACTAGTGGACAGAACTCCCCAAATGAAAATGAGCAAACTGGCATGATGTCACCATGTCATCATGCTGCTGTCTGCACAACCCCCTCCCCCTTCCCGGGGTGGGGCAAGGTTGAGCCCAGATCCCCGCGCTGGCAATCCACCTCTCAGTTCCAAGGCTGGATGTGAAAACCGCGAAAAAACCTCTGACCGGAGGGACAGGTTTGCCGGTGAACCTCCAAGTTTAATGCAGAAACTGGCGTTTCATTACATTCAAAGCTGGTTTTCTGGGGGAGCCCATTCGGCTCCTCCGGAGCTACTTACCCAAAGACAACACAAGAGGGACTACCCGGAAGGTGGTCGGCACTCGCTCCTCAACCCGAAGTCGAGACAACTTGCTGCAATCGCCGACCCAACGCAATAAAGGCATGACTAGGCCCAGGAACACTGACAAGATAGCATGCGGCCAGGACCCTGTTCGACCTCCAAAAACCCTGTGCCCGAATGTCAGCCCAAGACATGTTACCTAAGTTGGTAGCCAGTGCAGCAAACTTATGAACATTGTGAGCACGAGGATAGATCGAAGGCTGGCTGGATCCAATAACCTTGCTGACGACCTGGCAGACCTGAACCCTGGAACAGGGTAGAAGGGAAACCGGGTCAACCCAAAGCGCGTCCCTGGCCACCAAGGCCGTGACACACAGATAACAGTGGAGAGCCGCAACTGGACACAACACATGATGCATCCCCGGCCTAACCAATCAAGCATCAACCCAATGACCCCTCCAAAAAGCAGCAGTCTCATTCTTTGCCAAAAAAGAATGAGACGGCTGCAAACGAACATACCTACAACCAGAACCAAAAGAGCAGAAACTCCTGTGCTGGAGGAGAGCATGAAGCTCTCCGACCCAACCCCAAGAGGCTAATGCCAACAAGACAAAGAGTCTTGGCAAAATGGCAAAACAATCCTGAACCAAAGAGGCCACCACAAACCAAGAGAGAGAAAAGAGGGCACTTGGTCCATAGACCAGGATGGCTCAGGCAGCGCATGAGCAGGCCAGAGGTAAAACAAGGCCCGAGACAGCTTGCGGAATGGAGCAGAAGTAACATCAATACCGAACAAAAGCTGCAGTGGCTCCGCCAGTGCAGTACGATATGAGGTGACAGTATTCAGCATAAGATGATAGTCCTGGAACAGCCACGAAAGGAAGGACACGACAACTCAATCAGAAACTGAAGTAAAAACCTACGAAGAGACAAGAAATAATGAAACCGCCAGGAAACTTCATACTGCCGCCGTGATAAAGCACGCAGTTGGGACACCATCAATGAAGCCACCTGCTCACCTTACAAGTGGTGATAGAGTCGTGTCATTAAGACCAGACACGAAGACTCGAGGAGATCGAACCAGCCACGTAACGGACCGGGTCGATTGACTGAAAGAGGGAGAACCACGACCCTTGGGTTCGAACACCGAGCAAGCAGTGCCTTAACCACTTAACTGCGCCAACCGAGTTTTCTCGGTCGGCGGGAAACTGCGCCAACCGAGAAAACTCGTTTTGATTTTTTGGTACCCATTCGAAATGCGCGCGCGGTTGGTTGTGTACGAGATGGATGCCTGAGGCCGTTAGTGAGGGGCAGCCATTTTGAAAAAAAATCCCAGAATGCCCCAGGCCCGAGGGTAGCCTCAGTTTTGATCGAGCTACCATGGCTGACGCACGCGCCTCCAGCTCCCAGTCACCCGTGGGATGCGCTGTTGCAAAACCGCTTTCTTCAGGGGAGATAAACAGTTTATTGTTTGAGGATGAAGTGGAATATTATGTTGATGACCCAAGGATTGATAGAAACATAACTCAAGGGTCTAGTGGAAGTGAAATAGATACAGATGAAGATGATACAGTGAGCTCGTATCGTTCAGGGCGAGCGGCACGCACAGTGAAGCATCACAGGTCATCGCCCTTGCCAGAATTAATCCCACCACCTCCATCTCCCATTTTTGACGAAAGTGATACTATCGAGTCATTTTCTGGGTTTAGTGACACTGCTTCTGATTCAAGTAGCATAGATGAGGCAAGGGCTAGCAGCTCCCGTCGTCTCGGTGTTACCAGATGCAGATCTGCTGTCTCAGCAGGTCGCCCTGCCAAGCGCCGCCATGTATCCCCTATCGACGACACTGACGACAGTGTTGCCTCTACATCTACTTTCCCTGATCGCCCTACTAGTAGACAAGGTAGAAGACCTGCAACTCCTACCCAAAGGAGATTTAGTGCCAGAAAACGCACCCATAGGAGTCGCTCATGTAGGTGCTAAAAGGAGAACGGCTGAATTTGTGTGGGAGGATTGTGATTTTTTGTACCACACAAACCTCAATTTGATGATAGGGATGTGGGGGTTGCACCCATGTTCCCGTACACAGGTGAAGACATGACGGAAATGGACTATTTTTGTGCATATTTTGATGAGCAGTTCATGCAACATCTTGTTGCCGAAACCAACAGATATGCAGGGCAACTTATTGAAGCTGGAATATTACAGGCTTCACGTATGATACGTTGGAAGGACACTACTGTGGCTGAGCTGTATGTGTTCTTTGCTCTATGCTCCAAAAACATTCGGAGAAGCAAGTTATTCAGGATTATTGGAACAAAGAAGCTGCTGTTCCATCACCTGTGTTCAACAAATACATGTCACGAGACAGGTTCCTGCTACTACTATGGTGCCTACATTTTGAAAACCTTGAAAATTTTGATAGAAATTATCGACTTTGGAGAGTGCGAAAAGTGTTCAATGATCTCAAAGGGAAATTTCATGATTACTTTGTACCTGGACAGAATGTTGTCATTGATGAATCCCTTGTTCTTTTCAAGGGACGTCTTCTCTTCAAACTGTACATCCCATCGAAACGGCATCACTTTGGCCTTAAATTTTTTGTACTGTGCGACTGTGAAACCGGAATGGTGATCGATAATATATCATATTCTGGTACAGATGTAGACCCTCAGATGATCCTCTCGGGTTTTCTGGCAGTGTAGTGAAGACGCTAATGGAACCATTGCTGAGCAAGGGGCACACTCTGTACACTGACAATTATTATACGAGCACCCTTGCTAACAAAGTTCTTGCTTGAACATAACACGGGAGTGTGTGGCACTGTAAAGACAAATAGGAAAAAATGCCGTTTTTTTTAAATAATATTGGTGTAGGTGATTGTGAACTTAGAAAATGTACAAAATATTGGCAGTTCGTTGGAAAGACAAATGTGAAGTCAATATGTTGACAACTATTCACACTGGTGAAATGCTTGAAAGTGGCAAAGTGAGGTATCGAGGTGATGGATCATTGTTCAAGCCGGATTGTATCATTGACTACAATATAAATATGAGACTTGTAGATAAATGTGACATGATGGTTGGTGCCGTCGAGTGTGTCCGCAAACTGTAAAGTGAACCAGGAAATTCTTCTTTCATCTTGTGGACGTAACAGTGCTCAACTGTTTCAACATGTTTTTGATGAAAACGGCAAAAAACCTTCAATTCGAGTGTTTAGTCAAGCTCTGCTGTCGCAATTACTCACCAAGTATGGCCAGGAAGAAAGCGCAAGAACAGTTTATCATGCCCCAACCAGAGCGCATTTAGTTTCCAACCGACTGGCTGGTAAAGAGGCTTTTGCAATTCACAAGCCTGCCTACCTACCACCTACAGGACCTAAGGTCAAAGGCATACGTGAGTGCATTGTTTGCAAGCATTCAGAACGAAAACCAAGGAAGCGAAAATCTGTGTGTACCATATGTGTCGAGTGCAAAGTCCCGCTGTGTCTCATGGACTGCTTCTTTGAATATCACTCACTTGCTAAGTACTAAGAGTGTAATAGTGTGTCTTACTGTGTAAATAGTGTGTGAAACTGTATATGTATTATTAGTGAAAGTAAAACCAGAAATATTGCAACAATAAACCTTTATTGAGGACACTTTAGTGACACATGTATCACAGTTCCATGGAACATTATGGACGTTATACTTTATATACATTGTCAGGACACACATATACATCTGATACGATATGAGAAAAACATTAGAAAGCATTGAAAATATAGAAATATCATAGAATATATTTGTACATATAATTGTGGCAACTGGCGGGTCTTGAATGACCCGCGCGACCGTGTCTGGGCGACTCACGCACCAGCGACCAGCCCATGATGACGTCACAGTGCACCTTGTCCACCTCCTCACAGCCAAAGTAAGTGGAATTTGACATTATTTTTTATATACACGTGTTCAGGGAAGGGAATTTATTATTTTAAAAAGAAAAAATAATTTTTTGGGAACACTTGATTTCATGCGCACCAGGGGAATTTCACAATAAAGTCGGCGCAGCACGGTGGTTGAACCAAGGCCGGGCTGGCCACCATTGGGCCAAAAGGACATCTCTTCCTTGGTAAGTCTCCAAGCGAGCAAGGACCGAGAGCAACAGCAGAACTGGGGGGAAGAAGTACAGGTAACCCCACCTTGACCAGTCCTGCCTGAAGGCATCGACCCCGATGGCCTCGCAGTAGGGGGGTTACCTTGAGGTAATTTCGGAGCTTAGCGACCCCGCAGCCCAGTCGTCGACCAGGCCTCCTTGTTGTTGGACGGGTCAACCATACGCAAGAGAGACAGAGACAGCTGTCTGTCTCGGCTGTTCGCACCCTGACGTATGAGTCACAGCCTGGTTGATCAGGTATCCTTTGGAGGTGTTTGTAAAGTTCTCTCTTTAACACTGTGAGGGGTCAGCCAGCTACTACACCCTTATGTGTAGTAGAAGCGTGTTGAGCAGTCTCTGACCTCTGATGTTGACAGAGTTCTATCTCTCTATTGCCACAAAACACAGGCTGATACCTCGTTATCTGGGGGAAAGGCGCCACATACAAAGGGAAACACCTCGACCAAGCCGACGCAAAGAGGTCCACATCCAGGAGCCCGTACATCCGGCAGAACCAATCGAAGGAGTTGGCATGGACTGGGGAATAAACCGAGACAGGCCATCTGCCAGGACGTTGGACACCCCCTGAAAGTGAATGGCTAGGAGAGCCAAACCCCAAGAATTCAGCAGACAAGTCACCCGAAGAGACCAGCACCGAAGAGCCAAGAACCGCATCGAACCCGCTCGGTTCAGGCAATGAACCACCAGGGAGCAGTTCGAATAGAGCAAAATCGTTGATCCATGAGTGACCCGAACCCCCTGAAGCAGCATCCACACTGCTTCAAACCCCCACACTGTGCTGTGGGCCCGACGGAAGTATAGACCCCACCGCCCCTGGCTGGGCTGGTGAGCACTGGTCACAAAACCCGAGCAAAGAGATGACGCATCCGTGAACACATCGAGACAGGGCTCTGGTAGGCCGCAAGACACTGAACCCTGAAAAACCCAAATAGGAAGTTGGCCGAACCCAGCGTCAGGACCCTGTTCGACCGCCAAAAAACCCGTGCCCGAATGTCAGCCCCGGACATGTTACCAAAGACGGCAGCAAGAGCAGCAAACTTACGAACGTCATGGGCACAGAAATAGACTGCAGGCTGGCTAGACTTAATAACCCTGCGGACGACCTAAGAGACCTGTATCTGCGAACAGGAAAGAAGGGAAACCGGATCAACCCAAAGCGCGTCCACGGACACAGAAGCCGTGGGGCACAAACAACGGCAGTGGCCCGCAAACGGACACAACACATGATGCAGCCTCGGCCTGACCAACCAAGCATCAACAACCCAAGGATCCCCCAGAAAGCAGCAGTCTCATTCTTTGCCAGAAAAGAAGGAGACTGCTCTGGGAGAAAAGAAGGAGACTGTTGTGCAGATGAACAACCTATTTCCACGACCGAAAGAGCAGAAACCCCTGCGCCAGAGAAGAGCATGACTCTCCGACCTTACCCCCAGAGGCCAATGCCAACAGCAAAAATCTTTGAAAAACAATCCTGAACCGAAAGAGCCACAACAAACCGAGGAGAAAAGAGATAGGAGAGCACTCGATCCAAAAACTAGGACGACTCAGGCGGCGCATGAGCAGGCCGGAGGTGAAACAATGCACAAAACGGTGCAGAAGTAATATCTATACCGAAAGCCAGCTGAAGCAGCTCCACCAGCACCACACGATACGAGGCGACAGTATTTGGCATAAGATGATAGTCCTGGAATAACCACGAGAGAAAGGACAACACCACCCGAACCGAAAGCGAAGTAAAACGACGAAGAGTCAAAAAGAAACGGAAGGACCGACAAGAAACTTCATACTGCCGCCGAGACACAGCCTGCAGGTGGGACACCATCAATGAAGCTACCTGATCACCATACAGATGGTGATAAACTCGAGTCAAAAATTCCAAATGCGAAGACTCAAAGAGAAGAGTGAACCAGTCTCGTAACGAACCGGGCCGATATTCTGAAAGAGGCGGTGCCGCGGAAAACCTCCGGGTTCGAACACCGGGCAAGCAGCGCCTGAAACCACGGCTGGGGCAGCCACCACGGGCCAAGAGGACTACCCACCCTTGGTAAGTCTCCAAGCAAGCCAGGACCTGGAGTAACAGCTGAACCGGGGATGGGGGGGGGGGGAAGAGGTACAGGAACCCCCACCTCAACCAGTCCTGCCGGAAGGCGTCGATTCCAACAGCCTCGCAGTCAGGGAAGGGCACCACATATACCGGAAGAAGCCTCGACCACGCCGACGCGAAGAGGTCCACCTCCAGGTGCCTGAACGTCAGGCAGAGCCAACTGAATGAGCCAGCATTAACCATTCATTCCATGGACAGGCCGTCCGCCAGGACGATGAACACCCCCAGACGTGAACCGCCAGGAGAGCCAAATCCCAAGAACTCAGCAGATGAGTCACCAAAGTGACCAACCCCAAAGAGCCAAAGACTGCATTGAAGCCCCTCGGTTCAGACAAAGGATCACCGGGGAGCAGTCCAAATGAAGCTGAATCGTCGCTCCGCAGGCAACCCGAACCCTCTGAAGCACAAACTACACTGCAGCGAACTCCCGCACCATGCTGTGGGCCCGACAGAAGGACGGACCCCACCACCCCTGGGTGGCCTGGTGAGCACTGGTCACAAAGTGCTCACCAGGCCACCACCTAATCTTCCAACCGAGAGACGATGCGTCCGTGAACACGTCGAGCGAGGGGCTCAGGTGGGTGCCAAGGCACCGAACCCCGAAAAAAACGAAGAGGAAGCCAGCGACGAAGCAGCCGATGCAAGGCCCCCCCGGGGGTCAAACCCAGCGATCGCGAGAGGCAGAAGGGACGTCCCCGAATGAACCAGAACAGCTGACGAAGCCAGACCCGACCCGGCGGGTAGACCATCATTGCAAAGTTTAGGTTCCCGCACAGACCGTCGAGCAACCGCCTGGTAACCCAGGAGCCCCCCCAGAAACTAGAGCATGCGGGACCGCAGCCAAAGGAGAGACTCCGGAGGAAGAGACAAGGAAGCGGTCCGAGAGTCCCACACAAGACCCAGCCAGGTCCGAACCTAGGAGGGAATGAGATGGGACTTTCGCCAGTTCACCAGAAACCCGAACTCGGCTAGCTGGGAACCCAAACCCCTGGCGCGCAGACACACGGACCGAAAGGGAGCCCAAACCAGCCAGTCGTCGAGGTAAGTCAACACCCGAACACCTAACAGACACAGACAGGCCACTACAACCCGATAAGGCGTGTGAACATGCGAGGTGCCAGGTTCAACCCGAAAGGGTGACAACGAAAGTGGTAACCCTGACGCCCCAAAACAAAACCGAGCCAGTCCCTGAACCCCAGATGAATCGGGGCATACCAATACGCGTTCTTGAGGTCAGGTACACCAAGCGCCTGGCTCCAACAGAAGCCAGACCTGGGGACAGAGTGATCATTCAAAAGGAGGGGCAAAAAAACCAGGGGTTCAGACAGGACAAGTCCAGAATGAACCGTTGGTCCACAGTTACCTGGTTGATACCAGGTTGATGGGGGTTCTGGGAGTTCTTCTACTCCCCAAGCCCGCCCGAGGCCAGGCTTGACTTGTGAGAGTTTGGTCCACCAGGCTGTTGCTTGGAGCGGCACGCAGGCCCACATACCCACCACAGCCCGGTTGGTCCGGCACTCCTTGGAGGAATAAATCTAATTTCCTCTTGAAGATGTCCACGGTTGTTCCGGCAATATTTCTTATGGTCGCTGGGAGGGTGTTGAATAATCGTGGACCTCTGATATTTATACAGTGTTCTCTGATTGTGCCTATGGCACCTCTGCTCTCACTGGTTCTATTCTGCATTTTCTTCCATATCATTCACTACAGTACGTTGTTATTTTACTGTGTAGATTTGGTACTTGGCCCTCCAGTATCTTCCAGGTGTATATTATTTGATATCTCTCTCGTCTCCTTTCTAGTGAATACATTTGGAGGCTTTGAGACGATCCCAATAATTTAGGTGCTTTATCACGTCTATGCGTGCCGTATATGTTCTCTGTATTCCCTCAATTTCAGCAATCTCTCCTGCTCTGAATGGGGAAGTGAGTACTGAGCAGTACTCAAGATGGGACAACACAAGTGACTTAAGAGTACAACCATTGTGATGGGATCCCTGGATTTGAAAGTTCTCGTAATCATCCTATCATTTTTGGCTGTAGCAATATTTGCTTGGTTATGCTCCCTAAACATTAGGTCGTCAGACATCATTATTCCCAAATCCTTTACATGTTGTTTTCCTACTATGAGTACATTTGATTGTGTTTTATACCCTGTATTATGTTTAAGGTCCTCATTTTTACCGTACCTGAGTACCTGGAATTTATCACTGTTAAACATCATGTTATTTTCTGATGCCCAGTCAAAAACTTTATTAATATCAGCTTGAAGTTTTTCAATGTCTTCAGCCGAGGTAATTTTCATACTGATTTTTGTGTCATCTGCAAAGGATGATACGAAGCTGTGACTTGTATTTTTGTCTATATCTGATATGAGAATAAGGAAAAGCAGCGGTGCAAGGACTGTACCCTGAGGTACAGAGCTTTTAACTGCACTTGAACTAGATTTTATATGGTTGACCGTTACTCGCAGTCCTGTTTGACAGAAAACTGAGTATCCAGCATCCTACTTTACCGGTTATTCCCATTGACTTCATTTTGTGTGCTATCACGCCATGGTCACATTTATCGAAAGCCTTTGCCAAGTCCGTGTATATCACATCAGCATTCTGTTTTTCCTCTAATGCCTCAGTGACTTTGTCGTAGTGCTCAAGTAGGTGTGAGGTACGATCTTCCCGCTCGAAATCCATGTTGGCCTGGGTTGTGAAGGTCATTGGTCTCCATGAAATTGGTGACCTGACTCCTAATCACTCTCTCAAATACTTTTATTATGTGATGTTAGTGCAACTGGTCTATAATTCTTTGCCAATGCTTTGCTCCCTCCCTTGTGTAGAGGGGCTATGTCTGCTACTTTAAGTGCATCTGGTATCTCCCCTGTGTCCAAGCTCTTCCTCCACACTATACTGAGTGCCTGTGCTACCGGCACTTTGCATTTCTTTATAAATATTGAATTCCATGAGTCTGGACCTGGGGCCGAGTGCATGGGCATGTTTTCAATTTCTCTTTCAAAATTTAGTGCGCTCGTGTTGATATCAGTTATATTTACAGGGGTTTGAATACCCCGCATAAAGAAATTGTCTGGATAGTCTGACTGAAACAGTCTGACAGAGCGCAGAGAGAGCCTGCCTTGCCAGCCCCGACCTCCCCCCCCCAAAGGAGGAGGAGCCACCCAATGCCACTGAAGGCCGCAAGAAACGACCCAAAAAGCCCACAAATTGAGAGACCAGGCGTGAGTGAACAGAGCAAGCCTCCCACCCCATCGCCCCTTCAATGGGGCGAACCACGAAAGGGCCGACGCTCCTTACGAGAACCCGACCTGCGCACAGAGTGAGCACCGCGCCTACCAGGCAGACGGGACCAAAGGTAGCATCGGCTCTGAAAGTGGCACCTGTGGCCCATCTCGACGAGCAGAACCACGGGCCCTGGCACGACCCCTCCGGGAGGAACTCACCCAGGACCCCCGGAGAACCAACAAGTCAGATGGGGAACCCATCCAGGGGCCAGATTCACAAAGGACTTACATATGTTTTTCCTTCTTAGCGCCTTCGTGGCAGCTACGTCGGTATTCAGGCAGGTACACTAAGAAGGAAAACCTTCGTAAGTTTGCTCCGTCAGCTAAGTCGACCACTCGTAACTTACGTAAACTGGATACAAGTCAATTTTTCTCTACTACACAACACGAGGATCGATTGTAATGTAAACAAAAAGATTATTAGTGATGAATCTTGTGAAGTGGAGTCCTTCGTGTTAGTTATATATGCATTCTCTGCTTGAAACTTATAGTAAATATGTCTATTATGATAATAGAATTAGTTTTATAATAGAAAGATATTATACCAATAGTTATTAACCCTCAAACCGCTAGGGGCTCAAATGGAATTCACACCCACAGGCGCAACAAAAAAAAAATTCCAAAAAATTCTTTCGTCTTATAGAAGTGTTCATTTTTGTACCCTGATCACGGAAAAAATAACAAAAAAATCGTAGGTGGCATATTTTAGCCGCAATAGGGTAGGGAAGTGTGGCAAAAAACCAGCGTTGAATGTAATGAAACGCCATTTTCTGGGCGAGACCCGGAGGCTCCCCGGAGCTTTACCAGCTGATATGCTAATGTCAGACTTTGGCATCAGTCATGTGTATGGAGTTCTAGGGCCTACCGGGGACCACAGCCAGAACCTGGTCCCCTCAGAGAGGCAAGGGGAGCAATGGCCTATAGAAACCCCCGTGTATGTCTGCCATCGACCGGGTCAAGCATCCAGAAAGGTAAGCATTCCAAAACAAACCCCTATTCTGGTGAAAATTGCTACCTAAGCCGAACTAGTGGATAGAACTCAACAGAAAACAAGGAAACTAGTATAACATCATACGTCACCGCGCCGCTATCTGCGCAGCTCCCCCCTCCCCGGGAGGGGGAAGGGGGAGCCCCAGACCTCCCACGCCGGCTATCCACCCATCAGTTCTGAGGCTGGATGTCAAAACATGCGAAAAACGCCGACCGGATGGAGGGAGGGTTGCCGGGGAGCCTCCGGGTCTCACCCAGAAAATGGCGTTTCATTACATTCAACGCTGGTTTTCTGGGGGGAGCCCCGTCGGCTCCCCGGAGCTAACTCCCCACAGAGGAAGGTCGAAAGGGACAAAACCGGGAGGCGGACACCACGCACCCCCCAAGGAGGCGAGACAACCGGCAGCAAACGGCAACCCAAGGCGCCACAGCCCCGAAAATCCCGGGAACAACACGAGAACCACGAGCAGCAAGGCCCCTGCACGAACACCAAAAATCCATGCCCGAAAGACTGCAAGGCCACGTCGCCCAGACGGCAGTGAGAGCAGCGAAGCCACGAACGCCACAGGCATGAGGGAAGAACACAGGCAGCTTAGCCGCAAGAACACGGCTGACCACCCGGGACACTATCACCCGCGAACCGGGAAGAACAGAACCGGATCAACGCAAAACGCGCTCCGGACCCAAACGCCGTGGCACGCAAACAACAGCGGAGGGCCGCCACTGAACACAAAAACGACACACCCCCGGCCTATCCAACGAAGCACCAACAAACCCTGGACCCCTCCAGAATGCAGCAGCCCCACCCCGCGCCAGAAAAGATGGAGACTGCTGCCATCAAACAACCAAAACGCTAAAACCGAAGGAGCAAGAAAACTCAGCGACTCGACCCCAGAGGCAAGGGCCCAAAGGAAAGAGCCGACGAAAAAACACACCGGAACCGAAGGGGCACTACCAACCGAGGAGAAGACAGAGCACGCTGACCAGAGACCAGGATGGTGCAAGCGGCGCACGAACAGGCCGGAGGTGAAACGACGCACAAGACAGCTGACTAATGGTGCAGAAGCAACACCAAGACCGAAAGCAAGCTGAAGCGGCTCCGCCTGCGCCGCACGAAAAGAGGCGACAGTATGTGGCAAGACGACGGCCCCCAACCCCCACTAGAAAACCAAGCCGAGAGTAAACCAAGCTAACAAGAGTAACCACCTAAGAAGGGACAGGAAAAGGAAGGACCGCCAAAATACCCCATACTGCCGCCAAGAGAAGCACGCAGGTGGGACACCTACCACGAAGCCACCCGACCACCAACCGGAGGCGAGACCACGAGGCAGAACATAAGCAGCCCCGACAAGGCCCCCCCGAGCCCAGGAAAAGGCGGAGCCGTGAGAAGATCTCGGACGCGACCACCGAAACCCAGGCGGCACAAGGAGATGGAACGTCTGCCGAACAGAAAAACTCCCCAAAGCATGCAAGCCCGCCAGGAGTTCAGAAACGACAGGCCCGACGCGAGACATCGCAAGACCCCCCCCCAAGGGTCGCCGCCAGAACAGGACCTGAACCAAGGGGCACGAACAACTGCAATAGACCGAGACAAAGAAGCACATCACAGGACACAGGCTGACCAACGCCTAAGAACACACGCAGAACATCCCTGCTGCAGAGGAGGCAGGAAGAAAGAGCAGAAGCACAAAAACCCCAGGAGAACAACCAGGGGTGGACAATCAGGCAGGGACAAAAACCCCCACGCAATCCCCAGGCACAAAACGGCAGCAAAGTGCCACTCCCACAACCGGACACAGGAACAAGGACACGCCACCGTGAAACACGGTACCAATGCACACGTGCAGCAGCAGCAACAGGCACCACCGCAACATGCAACATGTAAATAGCAACTCCCCTCTGCAAAGGCAGAGAACGGAGCAGGCAGACCCCAGACAGGGCCAACGGAGACACGACAAAACCCTGCAGGCCCAGAAACCTGCACCAGGCGAATCGACGGCGGAGAAACCCCGCTCGATACCTGCTGGATGAGGTACTGGGAGCTCTTTTACACCTGAAGCCCGGCCCAAGGTCAGGCCAGACCGGCCAGAGGATGGCCCCACCAGGCAGCTGCTAGGAGCAGTCCACCGGCCCACATACCCCCACAACCAGGACGGGCCTGGTACTAGCCATACGAAAACAGGCCAGTGCGCCCTGGAAGTCCACGGACGAACCAGCAAGAAGGCTTATGCTCGCAAGTAGGTCGTGTAACAAGCACAGACCACTGATGGTAATACTGTAACCCCGCGATTATCCGGGATTCAAACATCCGGAAAACGCCCTTATACGGCCAAAATCGCGATCGGATAAAGTTATCACAATATCCGGCCAAAATAGCCACAGGGACCGGATTAAAGCAGGTTTTAGTCGGATAAAATGTTGGGGCCCGGTTAATTTTCTGCAGAAATTACACTATCCGGTCAGTCGCCCGGATAATCGTGCCTTTGTCCGTATATGAAAACATGAGGCGGGCCATACGGTATTAATCCCGTCTGCCCGAGACTCGAGGCGCATGGTGTAGGTGGGGGTGGGGTGGGTGGGTGGTGTCGGGAGAGAGGGGAGCATTGGGAGGGACCACCTGGGGGGATTAGGGGGGGGATGGAGAGTGGCCTATACACTACAGTACAGTAATTACTATCAATTTTAGAACAATTCATCATAGCCAAAATCAAAAGAAATACTAGTAATTATGTAATAAAAAATTCCATACAAGTTTCCTAAAAACAATTTGCACAGGCTGAAGTTTCCTTCAAAAATATATATTTTTTTTCCTCCTGGCGGCCTACGTAACGTGCCTCCTCCCCTGCCCCGACTGGACCCGTCCAGGCCTGGTCAACCCATGTGCTCTCTAGCCTCGTGTTACACCACAGTGCCGCCCCATTAGTGAAATATTTTTTTAAATAACTTTTTTATTTTCATAGTAACTTTGAACATTTTTGGCCAAGACTATGTCTGGTAGCAGCATGAATCGTTCTGGAGGTGGCAAGAGGAAGAAGGTTGTCCTAACACTTAAGGACAAGCTACGTGTTATACAACTTTGTGAACATGGCCGGTCGACCTCAAGTGTTGCCAAGGAATATAATATAGGCACTAGTACTGTTTCTGATATAAGGAAACAAAAAGAGAAACTTATGCAATTCATTTCCACCTGTGAAAGTGAAGGTGCAAGCACTAGCAGAGGTTGTGGTAGAAAAACTATGAAAACTTCGACGCATGTGCAGTTGGATGAGGCTGTGTACAAGTGGTTTGCTCAGCACCGCACAGCTGGCCTGACAATTCGTGGCCAGAAATACAAAATGCTGCAAGCAGATTTGCTGAAAGCCTTGGAATAAAGAATTTCGAAGCGAGTGAAGGGTGGGTTGCAAGGTTCAAGGGTAGGCACAATATTGTGAAGAGGAAAATTGTCGGTGAAAAACTGAGTGCAGATGAAAGCAGTGTAGAACCATTTAAACATAAATTACGAGAATATATTGTGGCAAATAATATTTATTCGTATCAAATTTATAATGCAGATGAAACTGGGTTGTATTGGAGGAGTTTACCAGAAAAAACTCTAGCAATGAGGAGTGAGGGTTGTGTGCCAGGACGTAAGGTTTGCAAGGACAAGCTCTCAGCCATGATGTGTGCGAATGCCGACGGCACAGACAGAATCACGTGTGCAATTGTTGGCAAATCTAAGAAACCAAGAGCCTTGCAACATTGCATGGACAGACTGCCAGTGAAATATTATAACTCAAAAAATGCATGGTTTACACAGGAGATCTTTCTTTCCTGGTTTCATGACGTGTTCTGCAGGGAAGTTCGTGCCTATCAAATTAAGAAACTCAAAATAAGGCCAAGCAAAGTTCGGGCTTTACTGTTGCTTGATAATGCGCCTGCCCACCCCAGAATTGGCAAGTTAACCTCACATGATGGCAAGATAACGTGTATGGCACTTCCTCCTAACACAACCTCTCTCATTCAGCCTATGGATCAGGGAGTTATCTGTGCTACGAAGAGGTTGTACACCAAAAAAATGCTTAACGAAGTTTTGGTGGTTTTGCCTCTTCCGGAAGATATTGAACTCGGTGTGGATAACAGGGCTAAAAAAACCCTTCAGAATTTGAAGAACTATACAATCAAGGAAGCCGTCTATAACTGGGCCAAGGTATGGAGTGAATTAAAGGAATCGACTTTGAAAAATTCCTGGAAAAAACTTCTCACGTCTACGGTCAGAAATGAGGAGGATGAAGAAATGGATTTTGAAGGATTTACAGATGAAATCCATGGAATGTTTAGAAATGCCGGCGAAAACTTAGAAAGACAGGATGTGGTTGATTGGCTTGAACAAGATGCCAATGATGCAGGATATGGTGTGATGAGTGAAGACGAGATTCTACAGTCTGTTACTGGTGAGGTGGACGAAGAGGATGAAGAAGGCAGTGAAGAACCAACACCAATGACCACGAAATACAGTGTACTCATGACGTATGTTGACGGATTAATAAATTTTTCATCAAATTGTGCTCATCCAGAGGTTGGAAACATGTATCCGTACCTTAGGCGAACAAAATAGCTGATCATACAACTGGCCAGTGAACACAGAAGGCAAGCAACACTTGATTCATATATGGTACGAAAATCAAACCTTCAACAAGTGAGGCGGCACACGCAACCCAAGCGCCTTCAACAAGTGAGGCGGCACACGCAACCCAAGTGCCTTCAACCAGTGAGGCATCCTCAGCAGACAGTGAGAACTAACTTTGCCTAATGAACTGTACAGTAATTTTAAGTGTTAATTTTAGTGTTGTGTTACTATAAGTTACGTAAATTGTCAAGAATTTTTAACTTCAAGATGTGTCATCAATCAAGAAGACGAACAACAAAAAGGTAAGTTGAGGTTTCTAGTTGAATATTTAATAATTATATGTGGCATGTCTATTCAAATTGTTATTTGTAGTATAAAAAGTTGGAAATGGTTAGTTTTGGACTCGTAGGTGAAAAAGTACCATTATCCGAAAAACGTGCTAATCCGGCTGGGGGTCCTTCCCATATAGTCCGGATGATCGAGTGGAGACAGTACAGTGTTCCCCAAAAGTGCCAACAGCACCACTGCACTCCACTGGTACTATCCCGCAAGTTCTACCAGATAGGCGGGACCCAAGAGCCAGAGCTCAAATCCTGCAAGCACAGCCAGGAGCCTTACCAGGTGAGTACAGAACCAACCCTACAACCCCCACACCTCACAACATTAAAAAAGGAGGGTCCCCTGAATGACTCCAGCATGGGTTGGACATCCACATGAGGGGGACAGGAAGGGGTGATAAAGGGACAGTCACTGGTGTGCGAACGGTCTCAGTCGTACAAAAATATACCTAAATAAAGACAGGTATATAAACACCGCCGCATCCAGCGCCCGGCCAAAAGACGCCAGACTGCAGAAACTCACCTGGCGAATGGTGGCACGAACTTGACACGACTCAACCGTGCCCAGAAGAACTTGGGAGCACCGCCAGGTGAAGACGCCAGAGCCGGACCCTGCCGGACCCGCAGGAGAACAGGGAGAGGCGAAGGAGGCGGTCCACACCCATGACACAGGGAAAACCGCGGTGTCCTCCCCACAACTGGGAACCAGGACACCCCCAGCGCGAAGGGGCACATACCGCAGCCAGGGAGAACGAGAGGCGAAGCACTGTAGCAAAAAGGGCGCAAAACCCCAGCACTGAAACACCGCCCAGACCAAAACAAACTCCACGGCGCATGCGCATAACACGCTGGCCGAACCGCACACCCTCCCTGCGGGAAGGCGCCAGCAAGGACTACTGCACAAGAAAAGGAGCCAAAAGAGGAAGCAGGAACAATAAAACTGGCCAAAGAAGCAAAGAGCCCAAAAAAGGAACCCAACCGGGCGACAAGTAGCCCAACCGGGCGACAAGTAGCCCAACCGGGTGACAAGTACGAGGAGCCGATAGACGTTCCAATAATGCGGGAAGTAGCGAAAAACCTTCTCGTACCCTCGAGAACACAGAAGCCAACACTAGTCCCGAAGGCACACGAAGGCACAGGCGCACCCGAGATCAGAAGTCAGGCAGAACCCCATCGAACGGGGAAACATGACAAAAACACCGTCCCAAAAAGGGGGGGGAGGAAACATCCACCCACAGGACGGAACCAACCGACTCAAAGGCCAAGGAACCGAGCCCGGGGAGGGGCCGACGTCCAACAGCACGTACGGCGAGTGGGGAGGAAAGACCCCACTCCGCGTAACCACAAGCCCCGCCTAGAGGGGGATAAAAACCCCCACGGGGTCTAACGGGGCCAAGGCCCCCCAAGTCAGCCCCTCCCCAGCCCCGGGAACCTACATGACAGGCCTCGGGGCCGAGCCGTTCCCCCAAAGCCCCGCCGTACCAGAAAACCGGGGCAGCCGTGAAAACACTAAGGAAGGGAGCCCACTGGCAGACTCATACAACACGGCTGGAGGAACAGGCCCAAATGCCCCCGTCACTACTCCGGAAGGGGAATTCCCCGAGACTGCCCGAGTCTCAACACCACCAAAAACCCCGCCCCGAACCTACAGACGGTAAGAAACCGGATGCAGGCAGGAAGGGTGAACCAGGGGAAAGACAAGGGGGCGTGGATGGAACCGAAGCAACCAACACCCCCAAGTCCCAAAACGAACTACAACGGGGCAGCCCCGGGGCTCCCGGGGAGGAAACTACGAGAACGTTGCCACCACCAAGGCTCAAGTGCTGCCCCTGCTGCCCGCACCCGCTTTGTTAGCACAACTGGGTAACCGAGCCACAACGAGCAACCAAACTCGCAGGACTCCGGGTCGAAGGTGTCACCGACCCCACAGGTAGCAGACGGAGGCAAAACAGAGAGTCACCCAGAGACAAAAGGTGAGAGCAACCCTCAAACTCGCTGGAAGCGAGGGGGGGACTCTGGGGTCACATCCATCAGACCCGCGCGCCCCCAGGGGTTTCCCAGGGTCCCGAGCGTTTACTTTAAGAGGACTCGCGCTCAGGTAATCCCAGGCAGGGTACTGCTAACCCGCACCCAAAGCTACCAAACAACTTTCTAAGAGCTGAACCCCCGGGACGTGTACACTCACGGGGACCTAGCAGGGGTACCACCAGAAAATACTCAGAACACAAGGGACACAAGAGGCAAGAACGAAGGCAGACCCCCCCACCAGGTAGATAAACAAAAAGAAAAAGAAAACCCCGCAAGAGGACAGCGTACCCAAGCGGAACAGAGCCGGCCACTATGATTGGTAAAGACAAGCTGCACAGTACCCCGCGCCCCACCAGTGCAAACACTGCCCCTTACTCTAAGGCGAACAAGGGAGACAGAACACCCGAGCACACAAAGAGCGGCCGAAAACCAAGCAGTAAACGGCCAAGCAGGGGCAGGACCCAAGGAACTTGTGGAAGGTGGCCCCAAGCCCCAAGGGCAATACTTACAAGGCACCTACGGAAGGGATCCCTAGGCGCATGCAGCCTGAGTACTGAAGAATCACTCCCGGCTCACGCACCACCTAGAAAACAGACACCACACTCTAGGTACAGTGCTGAAACAACCACTGGAGCCGGAGCACATAACCATTGCCTATAGCATCAGCCGAAGAACTGATGGGTGGATAGCCGGCGTGGGAGGTCTGGGGCTCCCTCTTCCCCCTCCCGGGGAGGGGGGAGCTGCGCAGACAGCAGCGCGGTGACGTATGACGTCATACTATTTTCCTTGTTTTCTGTTGAAGAGTTCTATCCACTAGTTCGGCTTAGGTAGCAATTTTCACCAGAATAGGGGTTTGTTTTGGAATGCTTACCTTTCTGGATGCTTGACCCGGTCGATGGCAGACATAGAATGCTTCCAACCACACGGGGGTTTCTATAGGCCATTGCTCCCCTTGCCTCTCTGAGGGGACCAGGTTCTGGCTGTGGTCCCCGGTAGGCCCTAGAACTCCATACACATGACTGATGCCAAAGTCTGACATTAGCATATCAGCCGGTAAAGCTCCAGGGAACCGACGGGGCTCCCCCCAGAAAAGGGGCGTTGGCAGAGCCTTCGCCAGACGAGGTCTACTCCGCCCGAGCTGTCAGACGGCAGTTGCCACAATTATATTATTACCTAATTATTTCAATGTCTCTGATTGATTTTTTCTTAGTTTTTTTGCAGTAATATTATTCCATACAGTGAATTGTGGTATATTTATATTATAAAATGTGTGAACCATCGCTGTACTCAAAATTATGGTGTGCATATTAGTGTTTCAATTATTATGTTCATAAAACAATAAACAAATAGTTTTGCTGTTGTTACACTATATACACAGGTTATATATAAGTATTTGCATGTTTTGTACACCATAACGAACTACTAAGTTGGTCTTGTGAGTCAAAAAGCAACGAGGAGTGAAACACCAAACACCAGCGAGGCACTCACTCACTGCCACTCCCTCCCTCAACACCACCTCACTTACCCTCATTCACCTCCCACAATACTCTTTTGTATTTATTCACTATACACAGATGTTATATATACGTATTTACATGTTTTGTTCACCATAACTGTACATCTAAGCTTGTATGGTGAGTGAAGGCCATAAGACGTAGCTACTCACACAGTCAGCTGATCGGCGGCTGCCCTCAAGGCCAGACGCACTAATATTTGTCATCCAACAATATTGTTTGTGGTGTTATTACGCTATATACACACATTATATATAAGTATCTACCTGTTTTATTCACTATACCTGAACAAATAAGCTGGTATGGTGCCCAAAGACCATAGTGGCCATCCGTAAACACCATGCCAAGTCGTGCAGACGATGCTCCTCCCTCACCAAAATGGCGGCTCCCAACCTACTCCTCTCGCTGTTATCTCACACTATACACACGTTATATATAAGTATCTACATTTGTGTTCACCCTGGCGAACCACTAAGCTGGTATGGTGAGTGCAGTCAATAAATGGTGGCGACACACAGTCAGAAGACGACGCCACAACCCTCCCTCCCACAGCCTTACTCCTCCCTCCATGGAGCACAGCGCTAAATATCACCACAATCCTGCTATTATCAGAATCCTGGTCAGTTTTATCACAGTCAGGGGGCTTCAGTAATACTATCACTGCTAAATAATAGCAGTATCATTTATATTATGGTATTTGTAGGCGATGCTGTGGTCACAAGCTGAACAGCGATGCTGTGAGCTCGTGCTGCGTGCGCCAGCTTTGGTGGCTTGCTCAATACTGACGCTGTAACACCCAAGAATGTTGGCCTGGATTTTTTTTCTAGGTGGCATCTGGCAACTATCGGTCGTGGCTGTACTATAGCTGCCCCTATCCCAGGCGGGGCGTTTAAATTAGAGCGCTAGACACAAAATCATATATAAATGATGTGCGCGGTTTCAGTTTTGTCAATAATATTATTTATACATGATATGCGCGGTTTGAGGCTTAAGTAAATAAACACTGATGAACATGAAATATGAGAAAAGGTGATGAACCCTGCCTGATGGGAGCATTTACTATCACCAAGTTCACCTAGTAATAAGTATAGATGGATATGTATAGCTAGGGTACACCCCCTATTTTTAATTTATTTTGTTTGGTTTTATTTTGAAATTAAATCTGGGTGCGACAAAATAAAAATATGCTGCACAAATGATGTTAGGTAAGGCGAAAGGTAAAAACTTCAAAACTTTTCTCATTGAAACCTAAAGCTATAATTATGACTATATGGACTATTAAAAAAGAGAGAAGGAAGTAGGGGTCCAAGACCTCTTCCTGTTACACAACTTGGGTGTGGAACAAGTAATTATCAAAAGAAGGTACCATGCCGGGAAGGCTATGTAGCAGTAAGGCCGCGAGGTGAGGCAGCTACTTATTTGAGGAATGCTTATTTTATTTACCTTATAAGCTGAGGCAGTTTATTTTATTTGAGGAATACTCAGCTGATTCCTTTACATTTAGCATGGAACAAATTTGTGTCCAAGACCTCTTCCTGTTACACAATTTGGCTGTGTGTAACCAAACTAGAAGTGCTCTACAAATCAAGGGACCCAGAATGTGGAATGACCTCCCGAATCATGTCAATGGCTGTACCTCTCTCAACCAATTTAGGAGTAAAACCAAGTACTACCTAATTAACTCCATGTAACTTACCTTACCCCCTAAATGTGAACCCATGTCTTGCTATTTTTTGAACAATGCTGTTTGTTCACCAACGTGTACAATTGCTGATTTCTACTATGTTCCCCCCCCCTTTTCTTTATTTTTTATTCCTTCTTTCAACACAATTTATACCTAATTCCAATTACTATAGTTTTAGTTTAAGTGTTTTTTCCCCCCACACCTTGCCCGAAATGCTATGAGTATTAGTGGCTTTAGATATTGTATGTACTTGCTCTGTCTATAAATCCAACATCATGTTTGTAAATCAACTATGTATGTACTTTTCCTGAATAAAATTTATTTATTATTTATTTATTAATCAATAAGTAAGTATTAAAAGAAGGTACCAAGCTGGGAAGGCTATGTAGCACCATTTTGTGTAACAATAAACCAAATTTTCTTTAACAAACAATGCACCTGTGTGGTAAAACAAATTCTGTCAGCTGTAAAAATATTGATGCAGTTATTTAAATAAAAAATATAATGAAAGAAATGTTACTGGTTTATTTTTATCCTATCTTTTTGTACTGTACAGTATACCCAAGGAAGTGAAAAATTGAGACATAATGCACAATTTAATGAATGATTCAAAAGAAATATAACTATTACATATCAACATGAGATCTTAATGATCCATGGTTAACATGATTTAATAAGGATAATACTTGCAATAATAAAAACTATAATTTAAAATCTTTATTACTGATTTTTTTATTACGAAGCTTAGGTATACACAACAATGTGCTGCTCCCCTATTCATATGGAAGATTACAGTGTAGATAAAAAACTAGCTATAAGTTCATCTAATACTCCCATCTCACAGGATGGATAGGCATACATGGGTAATGCCAAAGTCTGACATTAGCATATCAGCCTGGTATAGCTCCGGGGAGCCGACGGGGCTCCCCCCAGAAAACAAATCAACTCTAACTAAACAACAATTTCATGATTTTCACAAGAGGTAAGCATTGAATCATGGGAACATTATATCATAGCTACTCTTGCCAGTTTCTACAAGACTCCTCTCAAACAATGTATTTTTTTTAACATGCTTAGGTATATACAGCAATGTGCTGCTTCCCTATTCTGTATGAAGGACCACACAATATAGATCAAAAACCAGCTACAAGCTCATCCAACATCCCCACCTCACAGGACGGCCAGTCATACATGGAATCAGGAGAGAACAAAATACTTAAGGCTGATCTATTAGCCTCCACTGGCAAAATCTGGGTGCAGCACAAGAAAATCTTCCAATATTCCTGAGTGGATGTAGTAATTACAGAGCTCAAAGTACCTCACACCATTTGGTATGAAGTCACTAATAACAGGGCAATCACAGATATAGTGTTGGAGAGTATGTCATCTCAAGTCGGGACACGCCAGACACTGCCCCAGTGTCTGGCGTGTCCCTAGTGGTACGCGTCGTGCCGCTTTAGCTAGCTTCCTCCCTTGCCGGGCCAGAGGGCCTAGCTGCTTCTCACTTGGGCGCCAAGCCGTGAGGTCCTTCCTTGCCCTCCGTGGCACCCTAGCGTGCGCCCCTGTGGCACGCCTGTGTTTGGCTTTCTCCCGCCGGCGGGTTGGCAACGCTCTGTTTGGTGGTGCCACACACGTGGCCCGGGCCCTCGTGACTTTCAAGTCTTATGGGGTGGGCCCTTTGGGCCCTGGCCCGCCTCTCCCTCGGCGGCTTCAGGGTGCTGGCACTCCTTTCAAGGTGCCCCTCGGGGCCCCCTTGGCGCTACTTTGGACGGGGCCACTTCAGTTTATTATGCCCAGGCTGCGGCCACTTCAGTTCTTATGCCCCAGGCTGGGGCCACTTCAGTTTTTATGCCCCAGGCTGGTGCCCCTTTAGTTCCTATGCCCCAGGCTGGGGCCATTTCAGTTCTTATGCCCCAGGGTGGAGGCCACTTCAGTTTTTATGCCCAGGCTAGGGACACTTCGGTTCCTATGCCCCAGGCTGGGGCCACTTCAGTTTCTTATGCCCCAGGACAGGGCCACTTCAGTTTATTATGACCCAGGGCAGGGCCACTCCCATTTTATGCCCCACGCTTCAGTTCTGCCACTGGCTGGGACCACTTCAGTTTATATGCCCCAGGCTGGGGCCACTTCAGTTTACTGTGGTCCAGGGTGGGGCCACTTCAGTTTAACGTGGCCCAGGTCGAGGCCACTTCAGTTCTATGCCCAGGACGGGGCCAGTTTTGTATATTATGAACCAGGGTAAGGCCACTTCAGTTGTTACGCCCCAGGACGGGGCCACTGCCGATTATGCCCCAGCAGGCTGGGGCCCCTTCAGTTCTATGCCCTTGCCTAGGCCAACTTCGGTTCCTACGCCCTTGGCTGGGCCACCAGTTCCCTGTGTGTCCGGAAGAAACTGCGGCCTCCCAGGCTACTGGTTTATCCAGACGTTTCGTCTGCCATGCTCCGGCTGAAGTTGTTCCTGATGTTCCAGTTGATGCGGTACCAACTGTTAACGTCCATGCTACTGCGTTCCAGCTATCGAGGTTCCTGCCGTGGACGTTCCTGCTCCTGTTCCAGCTGCTGACATTCCAGCCCCTGAAGTTCCAGCAGGCGGGGTTCCAGCTGAAGCGTTCCTGCTGTCGTGCCTATTATTATCACTCCTTTTCAGTTTATTGTATTTGATTGCATTTTATTTTCAGCTTCATGTATTCATCCTGTTCTCTAACGAGTTATATTCCAGCCTTATTTTGAGCATAAATTGTTTTGCAGTTGCCTTTCCTTACTACGGCAGTTTCCTCGTTGGCCTGTTGCCGCTAATTTTGTATCTTCAGCAGCTGCTGAGGTGCCGGCTGCTGACGTTCTAGCTGTCGCTGTCCCAGCCATCGATGTTACAGCTGTTGCTGTTACAGCGTTGTTATTCCAGCTGCTGACGTGCTAGCTGCTGATATTCTCGCCCCTTTTGGCAAGGGAAAGCTTCAGCTTTAGCTTCAGTTCGTTCCCGGCGTTCCCTTAACGCTAGCTCCCAGGTTCTAATGGCCTCTAATAGTCTTGCAGTTGGACTTCTACTTACCACTGAAGATTTCCCTGGTAGCCTGTTGCCGCTATTTATTTATCTTCAGTAGATGTTGATGCTCCAGTTGCCAATGTCCAGCTGCAGGTGTTCCAGCTGCGGTGTACAGCTGCTGATGTTCCGGGGCAGGATTTTGCAGTTTACATTTGGCAACGGTTGTTTATATTAATCCCTTATTTTGCCGCTTTTTGCCATTGGTGTTTGTGTTATACATGCTACGTTAATGTTGGTTTAATGTTAAGGTTAAGGTTTCCCGGCCCCAGTGTGGGACGTTTCCTTATTTATATTTATACAGTGATTTCTGTGTTGTGCTTGACCTTACTCTTGTCATTTCCCGTTTGGACCTGTTCGGCGATGTTTTAAATTTATTATTTAACAAATTCAATGTTTCACGTCTTGGATTTATAATTTAATGACAGTCTCCAGTGCTGCTAAATTTTACGTGGTATTGTTAATACTGTCATATCATTACGGTTAATGTCCAGTTTCTTTATTATGAGCGCAATTATCATGCGACATTGGCCTTTCCAGCCTAAGCTTTGTGCTGTATTAACTTTGCAATTTTGTAGTATTGGTTTATTACACAATTTTTGTTTAATTTTGACTATTCTTAATTGACAGCTTATTCCAGTCTTATTTTGAGCACAATTGCTGACAGTTGGACATACTACTTCTGCTGTGGTTCTCCTAGTGCACCGTTGATGTTATTTGCTATATTCATATATTTAATTCTAACTCATATTTCTTGTCTTGCCTTGTGAACTTGCAGCCTTCGCCTATTTTCTTTACCTTACACTTTCCTGGTTGATGGGGTTCTGGGAGTTCTTCTACTCCCCAAGCCCGGCCCGAGGCCAGGCTTGACTTGTGACAGTCTGGTCCACCAGGCTGTTGCTTGGAGCGGCCCGCAGGCCCACATACCCACCACAGCCCGGTTGGTCCGGCACTCCTTGAAGGAAACAATCTAGTTTCCTCTTGAAGATGTCCACGGTTGTTCCCGTAATATTTCTGATGCTCGCTGATAGGACGTTGAACAACCGTGGACCTCTGATGTTCACACTGTGTTCTCTGATTGTGCCCATGGCACCTCTGCTTCTCACTGGTTCTATTCTGCATTTTCTTCCATGTCGATCACTCCAGTACGTTGTTATTTTACTGTGCAGATTTGGGACCTGTCACTCTAGTATTTTCCATGTGTATATTATTTGGTATCTCTCTCGTCTCCTTTCTAGTGAGTACATTTGGAGAGCTTTGAGACGATCCCAATAATTTAGGTGCTTTATCTCGTCTATGCGTGCCGTATATGTTCTCTGTATTCCCTCAATTTCAGCAATCTCTCCTGCTCTGAAGGGGGAAGTGAGTACTGAGCAGTACTCAAGACAAGACAACACAAGTGATTTGAAGAGTACAACCATTGTGATGGGATCTCTGGACTTGAAGGTTCTCGAAATCCATCCTATCATTTTTCTGGCTGATGCAATACTTGCTTGGTTATGCTCCCTAAACGTTAGGTCGTCGGACATGATTATTCCCAAATCCATGACATGCTGTTTTCCTACTATGGGCAGATTCGATTGTGTTTTGTACCCTGTATTATGTTTAAGATCCTCATTTTTGCCGTATCTGAGTACCCAGAATTTATAACCGTTAAACATCATGTTATTTTCTGCTGCCCAATCGAAAACTTTGTTAATATGTTTTTAGTTTATCAATGTCTTCTGAGTTGAACTTTAGCAGCCTTTTTTCTAGACCTTTCCTCCAGTTTATCCAGGTCTTCCTGTAGTAGTGAATGTCTGCGATCACCAGCAAGGTGACTTAGTGTTGACTAAAAGACGACTTCTTGATGCCTGCACGATGCCTTCTTGTTGGCGCCTTCCTGTTCCAGGATGATTACAAGATGATCTCCAGTTGGCGTCAGGACGACTTCAGGACGAATCCCAGACGACTCCTAGCTGCTTTTCATGTTGACTGGTGGCAATATATTATTTATTACATTATGTTATATATTTATTTAAGTTCTTTTCTATTCACTTCGGGTTTTTGGTTTCTTCCCTTCACCCCCCCCCCTCCCTCTGCTAGTATTTGTAATTATTGAGTTTATTCTGTTTTTTTTCTGCTACTATATTATTGTTTTAAGCCTACTTTGCTTATGGTCTTTGGTTTCACTGGCAGATTTGGCTGAGTTATTCTCCACTTAGGAGAAGGACAATATTAGAACAATATCCAACTCTGTACCTTTTTGATATTCCAAGAGTACGACTTAATCAAACTAGAAATGCTCTACAAATCATGGGACCCAGAATGTGGAATGGCCTTCCCAATCATGTTAACCCTTAAATGGCGCATGGCTATATACCATTTGACACCCACAGGCGCATACAAAAAAAAAAAAACTTTTTTGCTTCCTAACCTGTTAATTTGTCTTCACTGATCATGGGAAAAATAATAATAAAATCGTAAGTGGCATATATTGCCTGCTATAGGGCGGGGAAGTTTGGCAAAAAAACAGGCGTTGACTCAGTGTGCGTCCCAGATGGTCTGTTGCTCCCCAGCTGTCAGGCCGGAGTTGCGACAAAGAGATAATTACTTAATTATTTCAATGTCTCTGGTTGATTTTTCGTAGTTTTTTTTGCTGTAATATTATTCAATAGTGTGTAGTGTGATATATTTATATAATAAAATGAGTAAATCATCGCTGTACTCAAAAATATGGTGCGCATATTGTTGATTCAATTATTATGTTCATCAAGCAGTGAACAAATACTTTGTCGGTTATTACATTATATACACAGGTTATATATAAGTATCTGCATGTTTTGTTCACCATAACGAACCACTAAGTTGGCATGCTGAGTGGCAGTGCCAGTGGCAGCCCGCCACTGGCTGCTACTTCCTCACTCCCTCAAGTCACCTGACTCACCCACATTCTCCTCCCACAATACTTTTTTTGCTTTTATTCACTATTAACAGACACTATATATAAATATCTACATTCGTGTTCACCATAACGAACCAATAAGTTGGTATGTTGAGTGGCAGTGGCAGCCCGCCACTGGCTGCCTCTCCCTCCCTCCCTCCCTCCCTCACCTGACGTGCCACCATTCTCCTCCCACCATACTGTTTTTGCTTTTATATACAGACGTTATATATAGGTATTTATATGTTTTGTTCACCATAACTGTACATCTAAGCTTGTATGGTGAGTAAAGGCCATAAGACGTAGCTACTCACACAGTCAGCTGATGGCTGCCGCCCTCAAGGCCAGACGCACTAATATTTCTCCTCCAACAATACTGTTTGTGGTGTTATTGCGCTATATACACACATTATATATAAGTATCTACCAGTTTTATTTGCCATACTTGTACAAGTAAACTGGTATGGTGCCCAAAGACCATAGTGGTCACCAGTAAACAACATGATAAATCGTGCAGACGACGCCACCTCCCTCACCAAAATGGCGGTTCCCAACCTATTCCTATTGCTGTTTATAACCTCTATACACTCGTTATACATAAGTATCTACGTTTGTGTTCACCATAGCAAACCATTAAGCTGGTATGGTGAGTGCAGTCAATAAAAGGTGGCCACACACAGTCAGAAGACGACGCCAGAACCCTCCCCTCCCACAGCATTACTCCTCCCTCCATGGAGCACAGCGCTAAATATCACCACAATCCTGCTATTATCAGAACCCTGGTCAATTTTATCACAGTCAGGGGTCTTCTGTAATAATATCGCTACATAATAGCATGAACAAGTATATAATGGCATTTTTAGGCGATGCTGTGGTCACAAGCTGAACAGCAGTGCTGTGAGCTCATGCTGCGTGCATCAGGCTTGGTAGCTCACTCAATACTGAGGCCTCTAACACCCGGGAATTTGGCCCACGATTTTTAAAAAAAAATGGCATCTGTTTACAGGAACCCTGATGAAGGTGTGGTGAACCCCGTGTGTTCACGGGCCGTTTAAATCTTGCGTAGTACTCCAAAGCATCATATGAAGCGATGCACAATTTACTGCAAGTCGGTCAAAGCATCATATGATGCGATGCGCAGCTTAAGGGTTAAAGACTGTACCTCTCTCAACCAGTTTAAGATAAAAACTAAGCACTACCTAATTAACTCCCTGTAACCTACCTTACCCCTATAATGTCAACCCATGTCTGATATTTTTAAACAATGCTGCTTGTCGACCAAATTATATTTTGCTGTTTTCCTGCCATGTTCCCCTCGTTTTTAATTTTATATTTTCTCAACACATTTTACACTTTAATCTCAATTAGTATAATGTTTTAGTCTTTAGTGTTTTTCCTGCCTGAAACGCTTTGCATAATAGTGGCTTTAGGCATTGTATGTACTAGCTCTATCTATAAATTCATCAATATCTGTATCACCCCTTGCTATTGATGTTAGTTATAGTCACTTTTTGGTGTTATTGATCTCATGTCAATTCCCCTTTCAGCTTCCGGCCTCGCATAACGCCATTAATGTTGTTATTATTGTATCATACTACTACTAATTAAGTTCTTTATTATTCGGTCCGGGTTTTAGTTGCCTTACTTCTACCCTCCCTCTGCTTTATTTGTTATTATCGTTTTCTCTGGATCACGGCTCTGTTATTGTTTATGCTTATTTAGCATAACGGTCTTTGGTCTTTACGGTAATGAGTGCTATGCTGGCGGCATTAGTTCTCAAACTATATTATTACTTTCCCTTTCTTTACCGACTTGCCTCCCCTTTCGTGAGGCACTTTTTGCAGTCCTGCCTTTTCCTTAGTCAAAGGCATCCGTAGTCACGGGCCTAAGCTGAGCACATCAGTCATGCCCCTCGGACAGCCCTGTCCTAGGCCCCTTAGCTGGAACCCCAGTGGAGCCTTAAGCTGAATGGGCCCGCCCTGTTAGTGGGCTAACGGTCCTGCGACCTAGTACTTTGGAAGGAGTATTTGCACTTAACCTTATCCTTCTAGTGCTTATTTCTAGTATAAAGGACAATTTGAAATGTAGTCTCAAAGAGGGAATCAAAACTGAGCCACATACAGAAACTATTTGGATAGAATTGAACGAAAAAGCAAATATTATTATAATAGGAGTTATATATAGGCCACCAAATTTAGACAGAATGGAAGCAAAGCATCTATGGGATGAAATATCTAGAGCATCTAGATCTAACAGTATTTATGTCATGGGTGATTTTAATTTTAGTGGAATAAGCTAAAGTAAATAAATAAAATAAAGCCTATTGGTCCATATTTCTTGATGCTTCTATATTGGAGCGGAGTCTTGAGGTGGGTAGAATATAGTTGTGCATTAATTGGCTGTTGATTGCTGGTGTTGACTTCTTGATGTGTAGAGCCTCGCAGACGTCAAGCCGCCTGCTATCGCTGTATCTATCGATGATTTCTGTGTTGTTTACTAGGATTTCTCTGGCGATGGTTTGGTTGTGGGAAGAGATTATATGTTCCTTAATGGAGCCCAGTTGCTTATGCATCGTTAAACGCCTAGAAAGAGATGTTGTTGTCTTGCCTATATACTGGGTTTTTTGGAGCTTACAGTCCCCAAGAGGGCATTTGAAGGCATAGACGACGTTGGTCTCTTTTAAAGCGTTCTGCTTTGTGTCTGGAGAGTTTCTCATGAGTAGGCTGGCCGTTTTTCTGGTTTTATAGTAAATCGTCAGTTGTATCCTCTGATTTTTGTCTGTAGGGATAACGTTTCTATTAACAATATCTTTCAGGACCCTTTCCTCTGTTTTATGAGCTGTGGAAAAGAAGTTCCTGTAAAATAGTCTAATAGGGGGTATAGGTGTTGTGTTAGTTGTCTCTTCAGAGGTTGCATGGCGTTTCACTTTCCTTCTTATGATGTCTTCGACGAAACCATTGGAGAAGCCGTTGTTGACTAGGACCTGCCTTACCCTACAGAGTTCTTTGTCGACTTGCTTCCATTCTGAGCTGTGGCTGAGAGCACGGTCGACATATGCGTTAACAACACTCCTCTTGTACCTGTCTGGGCAGTCGCTGTTGGCATTTAGGCACATTCCTATGTTCGTTTCCTTAGTGTAGACTGCAGTGTGGAAACCTCCACTCTTTTCCATGACTGTTACATCTAGAAAGGGCAGCTTCCCATCCTTTTCCATCTCGTAAGTGAAACGCAGCACGGAACTCTGCTCAAATGCCTCCTTCAGCTCCTGCAGATGCCTGACATCAGGTACCTGTGTAAAAATGTCATCAACATACCTGCAGTATATGGCCGGTTTCAAGTTATTTTCGACTAAGACTTTTTGCTCAATGGTACCCATGTAGAAGTTTGCAAACAGGACACCTAGGGGAGGCCGGATGGGCACATGTATAAGCAAGTAGATGGGGTCGCCATGGGTTCTCCTCTAGGTGTCCTGTGTATATATATATATATATATATATATATATATATATATATATATATATGTCGTACCTAGTAGCCAGAACGCACTTCTCGGCCTACTATTCAAGGCCCGATTTGCCTAATAAGCCAAGTTTTCCTGAATTAATATATTTTCTCTAATTTTTTTCTTATGAACTGATAAAACTACCCATTTCATTATGTATGAGGTCATTTTTTTTTATTGGAGTTAAAATTAACATAGATATATGACCGAACTCAACCAACCCTACCTAACCTAACCTAACCTATCTTTATAGGTTAGGTTAGGTTTGGTAGCAGAAAAAGTTAGGTTAGGTAGGTTAGGTAGTCGAAAAACAATTAATTCATGAAAACTTGGCTTATTAGGCAAATCGGGCCTTGCATGCATAGTAGGCTGAGAAGTGCGTTCTGGCTACTAGGTACGACATATATATATATATATATATATATATATATATATATATATATATATATATATATATATATATATATATATATATATATATATATATATATTATTAAATATGACCGAAAAAGTAAGATTAATAATTCTAACACGAATTTTCTCAATCTTTCGTACATTACGCTTCACTGTTGGAGGTAAATCAAAAATCAATTCTCCAAAATTCATTTTTATTTCTAGTCTGACGCGACACGGGCGCGTTTCGTAAAACTTATTACATTTTTAAAGACTTTAGTTCACAAATACACAACTGAATAGAACTTACGTATCTCCGATTTTATATCTACATTTGAGTGAGGTGGAAGGGGTGATGTGGCATTAACACAAGACAGAACAAAATGTGGTATTAATAAGGTATTAATTTCATCAACACAAGTCAGAACAAGAGTATTAACCCTTAAAGTGCGCATCACTTCATATGAAGTGTAAATCGTTTTACCAGTCAACTGCGCTTCACTTCATATGAAGTGTATGGGTACCGCGCACGATTTGAATGGCCCGCGGTGTAGCTGGGGGTCCCATACGCTGCCCAGGGGCTCTAGTAAACAGCGGCCATTTTGAAAAAAAATCCAGCTCACGCTCCGATGGCATGGGAGGCCTCAGTTTAGCGAGAGTCACCATGGCGAGCGCACGGTCAAACGCCTCACGAGCACGCATCACTCAGTCCCTCACCCCAGAGCAAATAGCCCACGAATTATTCTCTGAAGGTGAAGAAAGTGTGTTTGACGATTCAGACAACGATGAGGATTATACACAGTTGTCGGGAGATAGTAGCAGCAGCAGTGAAAGTGAGAATGACCGCCATGCCATGGCGAGGCCTATACGCTCTCCCATGCCTCCTCGCCCATTTTCTACCCCAATTCTACCACGACCTCACAGTTCCTGTGGATATTTTCTGTTTGAGGGTGACGAGTCAGAGGGAGGTGACTCCTTTTCTGGGTTTAGTGACTCAGATCAAAGTTTTATTGAGCCTGTGGCTGGTACCAGTGGTGTAACTGGGCGAGAAATTGTCGCGTCAGCAGCATCTCGCCCAGCCAAGCGCCACCGCATAGCACCAAATGAGGGACCAAGACCCTCGTGTTCACGTGCACCCACCTCACGTGCACGTAGCCGCCGTGCTTCTCGCAGACGGTATTCAGCTCCTGGTCGCCGGTATGCATCGCTTCCTCGCCGTCTTTCCTCTGCATCTCGCAGGACGCCTGGTGTACTTAAGTGGAGTGATGGTGACGATTTTATTCCTAATATTCCTCACTTTGACGATAAAGATGTAGGGATTACAAACCTTTTCCCTAATCAAGGTGAGGACATGGCTGAGATGGAATATTTTACAGCATTCTATGATGAACCTCTCATGGAATACATTGTACACCAAACGAACCTGCATGCTGCTTACCTGATTGAGAGGGAAATCACAGAATTTTCACGACTGCAGCGTTGGAAAAATACCACAGTGGCGGAAATGTATGTGTTTTTGGCACTGTTTGTTGATGAAGCACTGTCACAAACATGCAATAAATGACTATTGGAGCAAGGACAAGACAATACCAACACCTTTATTCGGGAAATATATGTCACGAGACAGGTTTCAGATACTCCTCAGGTGTCTACATTTTGGAAGTGTTCAGGACCGAACACCTGATGATAGACTGTGGCGAGTGAGGCACTACATGAACGATGTTATTGGAAAATTCAGAGATTTTTACGTACCAGCACAGAAGCTGGTGGTTGATGAATCTCTCATACTTTTCAAGGGACGTGTTCCATTCAAACAGTACATTCCCTCAAAACGAAACCGATTTGGCCTGAAATTTTTTGTTCTTTGTGATTGTGAGACAGGATACGTGTTACACATGATTCTGTACTCGGCTAGTGATGTAGACATTCCCGGTAACGACGAACATGGATTCTCGGGGAGTGTAGTGAAGACCATCATGGCTCCGTGGATGAACAAGGGACACATTTTATACACAGATAATTACTATACAAGTCCCTTGCTAGCTCGGTTCTTGCTAGAAAATAGAACCGGATTGGTTGGTACAGTAAAGCCACAACGAAGGGAAATGCCTGTGTTTGACAACGACATTGCAGTTGGTGAGTGTCAGAGAAGGAAAAGTGATAACATTCTGTCAGTTCGGTGGAAAGACAAAAGAGAGGTGAACTTGTTGACAACAATTCATGATGGAACAATGGTGAACAGTGGGAAAGTGAGCCATAAAACAAACGCACCACTATATAAGCCAGACTGTGTTTTAGACTATAATATCAACATGCGGTTGATTGATAAATCAGACATGATGATTGGCACTGCAGAGTGTGTGCGGAAGACATGTAGGTGGACGAAAAAAGTGTTCTTCCATCTTGTGGACATGAGCATGCTGAACTGTTTCAACATGTACCTTGTGAGAACTGGACGTAAGCCCACTTTCCGTGACTTTGTATTTGATGCTGCAATACAGTTATTAGGAAAGTTTGCAAAAGATGTCCCAGGTATTCAGCGGCCCATCATAAACCCACTGTTGCAGCATGCTGGTACTCCACGCCTCGCTCACACTGAAGGCTTCCTAGCACACAAACTTAAGTATTTGCCACCTGGTGTGAAGCGTGCAATAGCCCAACGTGATTGCTTGGTGTGTAAAACAACGACACGTAGAGACAAGAAACGGAAGCTTGTGCAAACATGGTGTGAAACGTGTGGTATCCCATTATGTGCTGTCGACTGCTTCAATGACTACCACAGTCTAGAAATCTTCTAAGTGTGCTTCAAAGTGTGTATAGCGTGTGCGAGTGTGTAAATATGTAAACATATAAGCAGAACATATAATATAATAGACTGTAATGACATATTATATTGCCGTAATTGAAAACATTTGTGTGCGCCTGTGTATACTCAAATATGCAACAATTATTGATACAAAATATGTTCAAACAGTATTTGAAACACAATTAGTGAAAAAAAATTAGATAAAATGCGCTTAGACATTGTAAATAAATAGCGCGAAAATATATTTGTGGCAACTCTGGCTGTTTGAGGACCGCGCGCAACATCTCCCGGGCGTGTACTGCATGAGCGACCATGCAGATTGTGACGTCATCGCAGAGCTTCTCGGCTCTATTGCAACAAAAGTAAGTACAATAGAATTTTTTTTTTATTTTTCCCGTGATCAGTGAACAGAACTTAACAGATTAGCAAAAAAAAAAAATTTTTTTTTTTTCAAAATGACATGCGCCTGTGTGGATAGCAGGATATTAGACCCCGAGCATGTTAAGGGTTAATAGGGTATTAATTTCATCAACACAAGACAGAACACGAAGCAATGGATATTGAATAGAAGTGTTTGTAGAAAGCCTATTGGTCCATATTTCTTGATGCTTCTATATTGGAGCGGAGTCTTGAGGTGGGTAGAATATAGTTGTGCAATAATTGGCTGTTGATTGCTGGTGTTGACTTCTTGATGTGTAGTGCCTCGCAAACGTCAAGCCGCCTGCTATCGCTGTATCTATCGATGATTTCTGTGTTGTTTACTAGGATTTCTCTGGCGATGGTTTGGTTGTGGGAAGAGATTATATGTTCCTTAATGGAGCCCTGTTGCTTATGCATCGTTAAACGCCTAGAAAGAGATGTTGTTGTCTTGCCTATATACTGGATTTTTTGGAGCTTACAGTCCCCAAGTGGGCATTTGAAGGCATAGACGACGTTAGTCTCTTTTAAAGCGTTCTGTTTTGTGTCTGGAGAGTTTCTCATGAGTAGGCTGGCAGTTTTTCTGGTTTTATAGTAAATCGTCAGTTGTATCCTCTGATTTTTGTCTGTAGGGATAACGTTTCTATTAACAATATCTTTCAGGACCCTTTCCTCCGTTTTATGAGCTGTGGAAAAGAAGTTCCTGTAAAATAGTCTAATAGGGGGTATAGGTGTTGTGTTAGTTGTCTCTTCAGAGGTTGCATGGCTTTTCACTTTCCTTCTTATGATGTCTTCGACGAAACCATTGGAGAAGCCGTTATTGACTAGGACCTGCCTTACCCTACAGAGTTCTTCGTCGACTTGCTTCCATTCTGAGCTGTGGCTGAGAGCACGGTCGACATATGCGTTAACAACACTCCTCTTGTACCTGTCTGGGCAGTCGCTGTTGGCATTTAGGCACATTCCTATGTTTGTTTCCTTAGTGTAGACTGCAGTGTGGAAACCTCCGCCCTTTTCCATGACTGTTACATCTAGAAAGGGCAGCTTCCCATCCTTTTCCATCTCGTAAGTGAAACGCAGCACGGAACTCTGCTCAAATGCCTCCTTCAGCTCCTGCAGATGTCTGACATCAGGTACCTGTGTAAAAATGTCGTCAACATACCTGCAGTATATGGCCGGTTTCAAGTTCATGTCGACTAAGACTTTTTGCTCGATGGTACCCATGTAGAAGTTTGCAAACAGGACACCTAGGGGAGAACCCATGGCGACCACATCTACTTGCTTATACATGTGCCCATCCGGGCTCAAGAAGGGTGCCTCTTTAGTACAAGCTTGGAGTAGTTTCCTCAGAATATTTTCTGGTATGTCAAGAGGAGTACAGGCTGGATCACGATACACTCTGTCGGCTATCATTCCGATTGTCTCGTCCACAGGTACGTTGGTAAACAGCGATTCTACGTCCAACGAGGCTCTTATCCCTGTGGCCCGTGTGCCCCGCAGTAAGTCAACAAATTCCTTTGGAGACTTCAGGCTGAAGGCGCAAGGAACATAAGGAGTCAGCAGGCCGTTGAGTCGCTTCGCTCGTTCTGTCTTGTGTTGATGAAATTAATACCTTATTAATACCACATTTTGTTCTGTCTGGTGTTAATGCCACATCACCCCTTCCACCTCACTCAAATGTAGATATAAAATCGGAGATACGTAAGTTCTATTCAGTTGTGTATTTGTGAACTAAAGTCTTTGAAAATGTAATAAGTTTTACGAAACGCGCCCGTGTCGCGTCAGACTAGAAATAAAAATGAATTTTGGAGAATTGATTTTTGATTTACCGCCAACAGTGAAGCGTAATGTACGAAAGATTGAGAAAATTCGTGTTAGAATTATTAATCTTACTTTTTCGGTCATATTTAATAATATATGTCTACAGGAAAGACTGCTACCAAAATATACTAATATATTTTTGTAACAAAGTTCAAATAAAGTAAATATATATGTGTACATACAAAAGAATGGGGGTGGTAGGAGAAGATAATATTAGTGTTCAGTGAGAAACCACAAGGTCTCCTCTGAATACTTTTTATTTTCTTCTCCGAGGCTATGGGTCCCCACATTGGCACCAGAGGTGGTACCCTCACAAACTTTAAAAAAAAAAAAAAAAAAAAAAATTATATATATATATATATATATATATATATATATATATATATATATATATATATATATATATATATATATATATATATATATATATTTTATTAAATATGACCGAAAAAGTAAGATTAATAATTCTAACACGAATTTTCTCAATCTTTCGTACATTATGCTTCACTATTGGAGGTAAATCAAAAATCACTTCTCCAAAATTCATTTTTATTTCTAGTCTGACACGACACGGGCGCGTTTCGTAAAACTTATTACATTTTCAAAGACTTCACAAATACACAACTGATTAGAACTTGCGTTTCCCTGGTTTTATATCTACATTTGAGTGAGGTGGGAAGGGTGATGTGGCATTACATTTGAGTAAGGTGGGAAGGATGATGTGGCATTAGAGGATATTAATAGGGTATTAAAAGTATCAACACAAGACAGAACACGAAACAATGGATATTGAATAGAAGTGTTTGTAGAAAGCCTATTGGTCCATATTTCTTGATGCTTCTGTATTGGAGCGGAGTCTTGAGGTGGGTAGAATATAGTTGTGCAATAATTGGCTGTTGATTGCTGGTGTTGACTTCTTGATGTGTAGTGCCTCGCAAACGTCGAGCCGCCTGCTATCGCTGTATCTATCGATGATTTCTGTGTTGTTTACTAGGATTTCTCTGGCGATGGTTTGGTTATGGGAAGAGATTATATGTTCCTTAATGGAGCCCTGTTGTTTATGCATCGTTAAACGCCTAGAAAGAGATGTTGTTGTCTTGCCTATATACTGGGTTTTTTGGAGCTTACAGTCCCCAAGTGGGCATTTGAAGGCATAGACGACGTTAGTCTCTTTTAAAGCGTTCTGTTTCGTGTCTGGAGAGTTTCTCATGAGTAGGCTGGCCGTTTTTCTGGTTTTATAGTAAATCGTCAGTTGTATCCTCTGATTTTTGTCTGTAGGGATAACGTTTCTATTAACAATATCTTTCAGGACCCTTTCCTCTGTTTTATGAGCTGTGGAAAAGAAGTTCCTGTAAAATAGTCTAATAGGGGGTATAGGTGTTGTGTTAGTTGTCTCTTCGGAGGTTGCATGGCTTTTCACTTTCCTTCTTATGATGTCTTCGATGAAACCATTGGAGAAGCCGTTATTGACTAGAACCTGCCTTACCCTACAGAGTTCTTCGTCGACTTGCTTCCATTCTGAGCTGTGGCTGAGAGCACGGTCGACGTATGCGTTAACAACACTCCTCTTGTACCTGTCAGGGCAGTCGCTGTTGGCATTTAGGCACATTCCTATGTTTGTTTCCTTTGTGTAGACTGCAGTGTGGAAACCTCCGCCCTTTTCCATGACTGTTACATCTAGAAAAGGCAGCTTCCCATCCTTTTCCGTCTCGTAAGTGAAACGCAGCACGGAACTCTGCTCAAATGCCTCCTTCAGCTCCTGCAGATGTCTAACATCAGGTACCTGTGTAAAAATGTCGTCAACATACCTGCAGTATATGGCCGGTTTCAAGTTCATGTCGACTAAGACTTTTTGCTCGATGGTACCCATGTAGAAGTTTGCAAACAGGACACCTAGGGGAGAACCCAGGTGTCCTGTTTGCAAACTTCTACATGGGTACCATCGAGCAAAAAGTCTTAGTCGACATGAACTTGAAACCGGCCATATACTGCAGGTATGTTGACGACATTTTTACACAGGTACCTGATGTTAGACATCTGCAGGAGCTGAAGGAGGCATTTGAGCAGAGTTCCGTGCTGCGTTTCACTTACGAGACGGAAAAGGATGGGAAGCTGCCTTTTCTAGATGTAACAGTCATGGAAAAGGGCGGAGGTTTCCACACTGCAGTCTACACAAAGGAAACAAACATAGGAATGTGCCTAAATGCCAACAGCGACTGCCCTGACAGGTACAAGAGGAGTGTTGTTAACGCATACGTCGACCGTGCTCTCAGCCACAGCTCAGAATGGAAGCAAGTCGACGAAGAACTCTGTAGGGTAAGGCAGGTTCTAGTCAATAACGGCTTCTCCAATGGTTTCATCGAAGACATCATAAGAAGGAAAGTGAAAAGCCATGCAACCTCCGAAGAGACAACTAACACAACACCTATACCCCCTATTAGACTATTTTACAGGAACTTCTTTTCCACAGCTCATAAAACAGAGGAAAGGGTCCTGAAAGATATTGTTAATAGAAACGTTATCCCTACAGACAAAAATCAGAGGATACAACTGACGATTTACTATAAAACCAGAAAAACGGCCAGCCTACTCATGAGAAACTCTCCAGACACGAAACAGAACGCTTTAAAAGAGACTAACGTCGTCTATGCCTTCAAATGCCCACTTGGGGACTGTAAGCTCCAAAAAACCCAGTATATAGGCAAGACAACAACATCTCTTTCTAGGCGTTTAACGATGCATAAACAACAGGGCTCCATTAAGGAACATATAATCTCTTCCCATAACCAAACCATCGCCAGAGAAATCCTAGTAAACAACACAGAAATCATCGATAGATACAGCGATAGCAGGCGGCTCGACGTTTGCGAGGCACTACACATCAAGAAGTCAACACCAGCAATCAACAGCCAATTATTGCACAACTATATTCTACCCACCTCAAGACTCCGCTCCAATATAGAAGCATCAAGAAATATGGACCAATAGGCTTTCTACAAACACTTCTATTCAATATCCATTGTTTCGTGTTCTGTCTTGTGTTGATACTTTTAATACCCTATTAATATCCTCTAATGCCACATCATCCTTCCCACCTTACTCAAATGTAATGCCACATCACCCTTCCCACCTCACTCAAATGTAGATATAAAACCAGGGAAACGCAAGTTCTAATCAGTTGTGTATTTGTGAAGTCTTTGAAAATGTAATAAGTTTTACGAAACGCGCCCGTGTCGCGTCAGACTAGAAATAAAAATGAATTTTGGAGAAGTGATTTTTTATTTACCTCCAATAGTGAAGCATAATGTACGAAAGATTGAGAAAATTCGTGTTAGAATTATTAATCTTACTTTTTCGGTCATATTTAATAAAATATGTCTACAGGAAAGACTGCTACCAAAATATACTAATATATATATATATATATATATATATATATATATATATACATATATATATATATATATATATATATATATATATATGATTTGTGCGGTGTAAGGGGTTAAACTTAAACACTATCACAATCTCACTGTAAATGCCAAAAGCCTTCCAAACCAGCACTGGGTGGTTAGTCATACATAGAATCAGGGGAGAAAAATATCTGCTTCAATAATGAGTTAGTAAGCAGGGCTAGCAAGAGTTAGTAAGCAGGGCCTAGCATGAGTTAGTAAGCAGGGCTAGCAAAAGTTAGTAAGCAGGGCCAGCATGAGTTGGTAAGCAGGGCTAGCATGAGGTAGTAAGCAAGGATAGCATGAGGTAGTAAGCAGGGATAGCATGACTTAGTAAGAAGAGCTAGCAAGAGTTAGCAGGGCTGGCAAGAGTTGGTAAGCAGGGCTGGCAAGAGTTGGTAAGCAGGGCTGGCAAGAGTTGGTAAGCAGGGCTGGCAAGAGTTGGTAAGCAGGGCTGGCAAGAGTTGGTAAGCAGGGCTGGCAAGAGTTGGTAAGCAAGGCTGGCAAGAGTTGGTAAGCAGGGCTGGCAAGAGTTGGTAAGCAGGGCTGGCAAGAGTTGGTAAGCAGGGCTGGCAAGAGTTAGTAAGCAGGGCTAGCATGAGTTAGTAAGAAGGCCAGCATTAGTCAGTAAGCAGGGCTAGCAGAAGTTCGTAAGAAGGGTTAACAAGAGTTAGTAAGCAGGGCTAACCACTCTAACTAACAACTAGCTTTAAGTTCATCTAATATTCCCATCGCACTGGGATCTTTGTAAAATATGGCTGGGAAAAATCATCAGGGATGAACTCGCGCCCCCAGAACTCTGATCACTCGCCTCTCGCATCCCTACCCCCAAACAAATCCCACAGTCTTCCAGAAGGACCCCCCATCCCCATTTACACATGCGTAAATTGACATTTTTTTTTTCGCAAAACTGTATTTATCAGATAGAAAGAGTTTCGCAATGGCATTATATTTATCTCCTAACTCGGGATATATAATAATATTCCGAGTTAGGAGTGAGGAACTAATACAGAGATTCAGGACAGCCATTGAATTAGTTAGGAGCAAGGGAGGAATCCCGATCATATGTGGCATTCTTCCAAGAAAGGGAGTGGGAAATGAATGGATGTCGAGGGCACTTGGTGTCAATTGCTGGCTGGAAAGATATTGCAAATCAAAAGCAATATCTTTCATAGACAACTGGGAACACTTCTATGGAAGAAATGAAATGTATGCTCGTGATGGGGGGCATCTATCGAGTGCTGGGATTGTTGCTGTTGCGAACTCGTTGGAACCAGTGGTTAGAGGTGTTTGTTTGGGTTTAAACTGTTAGTAGATAGTGGTATGGGAATTGATTTGGAGGAAGGAGGTAATAAAAGTATGTGTGCGTGGGAGAAAAGAATTGGCAAAATGATCAGGGAAAGAAAAGGGCCTCATAAAAATAACAATTCACTTAGGGTATATTACACTAACAGTAGAAGTCTAGGAAATAAAATTAACGAATTAAATGCTCTTGTCTGCACAGAAAAGAGAGATATTATTGCACTTACCGAAACGTGGATGAATGTAGAAAATAGAGAACTATTAGCTGAATATCAAATAAATGGATTTAAACTATTTCACACGAGGAGGGGGAGTAGCCATATATGTTAGGGACAATTTGAAATGTAGTCTCAAAGAGGGAATCAAAACTGAGCCACACAGAAACTATTTGGATAGAATTGAACGAAAAAGCAAATATTATTATAATAGGAGTTATATATAGGCCACCAAATTTAGACAGAATGGAAGCAAAGCATCTATGGGATGAAATATCTAGAGCATCTAGATCTAACAGTATTTATGTCATGCGTGATTTTAATTTTAGTGGAATAAACTGGTTGAACAAAACAGGGAATAATGAAGCAGATTTTATAGAATTAACGATTGCTTTCTTACGCAACACATTAACCCTTAACATGCTCGGGGTCTAATATCCAGCCATCCGCACAGGCGCATGTCATTTTGAAAAAAAAAAAAAAAAAAAAAAATTCTAATCTGTTAAGTTCTGTTCACTGATCACGGGAAAAATAAAAAAAAAATTCTATTGTACTTACTTTTGTTGCAATAGAGCCGAAAAGCTCGGTGATGACGTCACAATCTGCATGTTCGCTCATGCAGTACACGCCCGGGAGGTGTTGCGCGCGAGTTGTTTGTTGTTTGTTGCAACAGCCAGAGTTGCCACAAATATATTTTCGCGCTATTTATTTACAATGTCTAAGCGCATTTTATCTAATTTTTTTTCACTAATTGTGTTTCAAATACTGTTTGAACATATTTTGTATCAATAATTGTTGCATATTTGAGTATACACAGGCGCACACAAATGTTTTCAATTACGGCAATATAATATGTCATTACAGTCTATTATTTTGTATGTTCTGCTTATATTTGTATATATTTACACACACGCACACGCTATCTGCTTATATGTTTACATATTTACACACTCGCACACGCTATACACACTTTGAAGCACACTTAGAAGATTTCTAGACTGTGGTAGTCATTGAAGCAGTCGACAGCACATAATGGGATACCACACGTTTCACACCATGTTTGCACAAGCTTCCGTTTCTTGTCTCTACGTGTCGTTGTTTTACACACCAAGCAATCACGTTGGGCTATTGCACGCTTCACACCAGGTGGCAAATACTTAAGTTTGTGTGCTAGGAAGCCTTCAGTGTGAGCGAGGCGTGGAGTACCAGCATGCTGCAACAGTGGGTTTATGATGGGCCGCTGAATACCTGGGACATCTTTTGCAAACTTTCCTAATAACTGTATTGCAGCATCAAATACAGTCACGGAAAGTGGGCTTACGTCCAGTTCTCACAAGGTACATGTTGAAACAGTTCAGCATGCTCATGTCCACAAGATGGAAGAACACTTTTTTCGTCCACCTACATGTCTTCCGCACACACTCTGCAGTGCCAAGCATCATGTCTGATTTATCAATCAACCGCATGTTGATATTATAGTCTAAAACACAGTCTGGCTTATATAGTGGTGCGTTTGTTTTATGGCTCACTTTCCCACTGTTCACCATTGTTCCATCATGAATTGTTGTCAACAAGTTCACCTCCCTTTTGTCTTTCCACCGAACTGACAGAATGTTATCACTTTTCCTTCTCTGACACTCACCAACTGCAATGTCGTTGTCAAACACAGGCATTTCCCTTCATTGTGGCTTTACTGTACCAACCAATCCGGTTCTATTTTCTAGCAAGAACCGAGCTAGCAAGGGACTTGTATAGTAATTATCTGTGTATAAAATGTGTCCCTTGTTCATCCACGGAGCCATGATGGTCTTCACTACACTCCCCGAGAATCCATGTTCGTCGTTACCGGCAATGTCTACATCACTAGCCGAGTACAGAATCATGTGTAACACGTATCCTGTCTCACAATCACAAAGAACAAAAAATTTCAGGCCAAATCGGTTTCGTTTTGAGGGAATGTACTGTTTGAATGGAACACGTCCCTTGAAAAGTATGAGAGATTCATCAACCACCAGCTTCTGTGCTGGTACGTAAAAATCTCTGAATTTTCCAATAACATCGTTCATGTAGTGCCTCACTCGCCACAGTCTATCATCAGGTGTTCGGTCCTGAACACTTCCAAAATGTAGACACCTGAGGAGTATCTGAAACCTGTCTCGTGACATATATTTCCCGAATAAAGGTGTTGGTATTGTCTTGTCCTTGCTCCAATAGTCATTTATTGCATGTTTGTGACAGTGCTTCATCAACAAACAGAGTGCCAAAAACACATACATTTCCGCCACTGTGGTATTTTTCCAACGCTGCAGTCGTGAAAATTCTGTGATTTCCCTCTCAATCAGGTAAGCAGCATGCAGGTTCGTTTGGTGTACAATGTATTCCATGAGTGGTTCATCATAGAATGCTGTAAAATATTCCATCTCAGCCATGTCCTCACCTTGATTAGGGAAAAGGTTTGTAATCCCTACATCTTTGTCGTCAAAGTGAGGAATATTAGGAATACAATCGTCACCATCACTCCACTCAAGTACACCAGGCGTCCTGCGAGATGCAGAGGAAAGACGGCGAGGAAGCGATGCATACCGGCGACCAGGAGCTGAATACCGTCTGCGAGAAGCACGGCGGCTACGTGCACGTGAGGTGGGTGCACGTGAGGTGGGTGCACGTGAGGTGGATGCACTTGAGGTGGATGCACTTGAGGTGGATGCACGTGAGGTGGATGCACGTGAGGTGGATGCACGTGAGGTGGATGCACGTGAACACGAGGGTCTTGGTCCCTCATGTGGTGCCATGCGGTGGCACTTGGCCGGGCGAGATGCTGCTGACGCGACAATTTCTCGCCCAGTTACACCACTGGTACCAGCCACAGGCTCAATAAAACTTTGATCTGAGTCACTAAACCCAGAAAAGGAGTCACCTCCCTCTGACTCGTCACCCTCAAACAGAAAATATCCACAGGAACTGTGAGGTCGTGGTAGAATTGGGGTAGAAACTGGCCTAGGAGGCATGGGTGAGCGTAGAGGCCTCGCCATGGCATGGCGGTCATTCTCACTTTCACTGCTGCTGCTACTATCACCCGACAACTGTGTATAATCCTCATCGTTGTCTGAATCGTCAAACACACTTTCTTCACCTTCAGAGAATAATTCGTGGGCTATTTGCTCTGGGGTGAGGGACTGAGTGGTGCGTGCCCGTGAGGCGTTTGACCGTGCGCTCGCCATGGTGACTCTCGCTAAACTGAGGCCTCCCATGCCTTCGGTTCGTGAGCGGGATTTTTTTTCAAAATGGCCGCTGTTTACTAGAGCCCCTGGGCAGCGCATGGGACCCCCAGCTACACCGCGGGCCATTCAAATCGTGCGCGGTACCCATAATCTTCATATGACGTGAAGCGCAGTTGACTGGTAAAACGATTTACACTTCATATGAAGTGATGCGCACTTTAAGGGTTAAGGAACCAACGCGGGAAAATAATATTTTAGATTTAGTGTTAACTAACAGGGAAACAAATTAAGGACATCAAAATAGGGAGTGAGCTAGGGAACAGTGATCATAAAGAAATCAGATTTAGCATTGAATGGAATAGATCTGTAGGAGAAAATTCTGTTAAAGTGCCTGATTTTCGAAAAGCTGATGTCAATAGCCTAAGAATTTTTTGGGGTCAAATAGACTGGAAAGTCTTGGGAATGGGGTGTGGGCCGGTCATGGAGCTAGACGTGAACCCAGCGATAGGTGACATAAAAGGGGTTTTTGATGTGGATTCCAAATATAACCTATTTAAAAATATTCTAAGCAAAGCCCAGGAATGTAGTATACCATAACTTTGTGGATAACAAAGAATCTGAAGAACCTTAATAGGTAAAAAGAGAGCGTGGTACAAAAGGATTAAGAATGGGGAAGTCAGTTTAGAACAGGAATTCGTACAACTGGTTAGAAATACTAAAAAAGAGATAAGAAAAGTAAAAAGAAACTACGAAGTTCGCATAGCAAAGCAAGCGAAGACAAATCCTAGAGAGTTTTCCAATTATACCGGACAAAGATTAAGGAAAGGATAGGTCCATTAAAAACTGAGACAGGTCAAATAACAGATAGTGATAAAGAGATGAGTAGTATTTTTAATAAATATTTTATATCTGTATTTACTAAAGAGGAACTTAACAATATGCCTTCAGCCAAACAAGTCTATCTGGGTGGTGACGAGGACAGGTTGACTAGTTTAGCACTTACCAGGGAGGATGTAATTAAACAAATAGTAAAACTCAAACCAAACAAATCCCCAGGGCTGGATAAAGTGTTTGCCAGGGTGCTTAAAGAATGCAAAGAGGAGCTTTGCGACCCACTGTCTACCATATTTAATAAATCAAGTCAGGCAGAGTGCCAGAGTTATGGAAAGTTGCTAATATGATACCAGTTTTTAAGAAAGGAGATAGATCGCTTGCGTCAAACTATCGCCCAATTAGCCTAACGTCTATTGTGGGAAAGTTACTCAAATCGATAATTGCAAATAAAATTCGTCTTCATCTTTAAAAACATAAATTAATAATTGAGTTGCAACACGGTTTTATAAATGGCCGTTCATGTTTAACAAATTTATTATCTTTTTATTCTAGCATAGTTGAGGCAGTTGATAGTGGTAAGGATTGTGATGATGTGTACCTTGACTTTAGCAAAGCTTTTGATACAGTGCCACATGAAAGACTGATTAAAAAGATAAAGGTTCATGGTATTGGAGGTGCTATATTAAAATGGATTAGGGCATGGCTATACCAAAGGAAACAGAGAGTTAGTATAAATGGAATCAAGTCAGAGTGGGAAAATGTTGTAAGTGGAGTGCCTCAAGGCTCTGTCCTGGGACCTCTGTTGTTTATAATTAATATAAATGATTTAGATTCAGGATTGAGTAGTGTGACAATAATCTCCTTCAAGAGATTGAGCCTGCTCTTCCCTTCATAATTACGTCGTCACAATTATATAAAAGACTATGGAAGAAATGTCAAACAACGACAACAACACCAACACCAGCAAGGCTTGCAAGGGTGAGCAGAAACGTATGCAGCCCGCCACCTGTTCGGACCCAAATCACCAAACTACCCGTTGATCGCTACGGCTCCGCTGATTGGTCGCCGGTCTGGCTGCACCTGCACTCGCCCCCCAATACTACCTGATGTCTGGGGTCGCCCCAACATCAGTCTTCAGAATGTTCCGTGCTTTCGTAGCCAGCACACCTCCCAGCTAGACTCTAGAGTGTACTGAGAGAGGTGGTGGCTTTAAGCCAATATTCCAGCACCTCCCACTTACTGTTGTATTGCACTTCTTGTTATTTTGCCTTAACGTAACTTTTCATTGTGTCATTTAAGTATTCTTATTATTTTGATTGATTGATTTTATTATACATATTTGTTTGTGCATTATTTTCATGTTTTGATTTATTTAACGTAATTAAAATTTCATTGTTAAAGTTTACTTGTGTTTTGTGTGTCTTCTCCTTACCTTACCACAGACGAAGTTCCAGTTTTTCTATTTTTTTTTTATAACTATGTGACGAGGCCATACCCCTAGCCTTAAACAGCCGAACACCAACGCGTTACCGTCACAAGTTATATGGGGGCCTGTCCTAGGAGCTTCACTCAGGTACTGGTGCCAAGTGGTAATTTATGGTAAGCGTATTTAACTCTGTTAACGTAGCTTTACTATTTTTCATTCAATTTCATTTTTTATAAGGTGCGGTGTATTGTGCATTACGAGAGTAACATATAGTGAAGGTGAGACAACTTTGGATTACGTGGTGACTGTAGGCCTCAGTCATACTCTTAATTGGTCATCTCTCCCTCCATGTTATTACTCGTATTTACCATCTATGTCCCTTGAATATTTCTCATTCTGACAGATCATCATATTGGTACCCTGGTACTGTGGTCTGCCCCGGGTCAAGAGTACCCAATCTTCTGCAATCTGACTGTAGGAGGACAAAGAGGGCCATAGTTCCTCTAGCTCGAACTTTAGTTGCTGAATTGGGACCTCAGCAGCAGTTCTCGTCACAAGTTGACACCTCGCACCCCTACACGTCAGTCAGAGATGATGATACATACAACGGTAGGGAATTAGCTTATTTTTTCAGAGCACAAAAGTTCGCTAATTCTGTAAGTATCATATTAAATTCAGTGGGAAAAACTTGCTTTATGTCCTTTAGAGACTTGGCAAGGTATGCCTACATCCTTGGACTACCAATTTTACTTTTGAAGCATTTAACTGTTTCATTTGTTTTCGAAACTTTGTTTCATTTGTTAGTAGGATTTTCTTGCCCTTATTCTCTTACATGAGTACCGGGTACAAGATTTCCTGCGCCCTTGATTTAATTTAATCATTTAATATCTTTCACTTAACGTTAATTGTTAAAGATCACACAGGATAGGTGCCAGTTGCCACGTTGTCCTGTTTCTGACATTTCATTATTGAACATTCGTGTACCTTTATTTGCTAATTTCACCATGTTTCGTCTCCAAACTTTCCGTGCAAATCCAGCAGGTGAAATAGGGACTTTAAGTCGTGCCAAGAGGACTGAACTACAAACTCTTGCACATGAGTATCAACTAGAAGTTCCCTACCAAGCCAACAAAAATGACCTACACAACCTGTTGCTGGATTACTATTTAGAGCAAGGTAAGATAGACTCTGAAACTCATGAAACTTACTATATTGCAGAGAAAACTGACTTGGCAACGATGAAACTTAAACTAGAGCTGGCCAAGATTGAACGTGAGCAGCAAAGAGAAGCAGCTGCCATACGAAGAGAAGAACAAGAACGCGAAGCTGCTTTGAGGAGGGAAGAACAAGAACGAGAAATCACCCTCAGAGAACGTGAAGCTGCCTTGAGGAGAGACGAACAAGAACGTGAGGTTGCACTACTCCAGGAGCGGGAACGAGTACAGCTTGAAACCAAACGACGCGAGTTGGAGATGCAACGCGAACATGACAAGCAACAAGCGACTCTGGCTCTAGAGTGTCGTCAACGCGAAATCTCCTTGGAAACTTCACACTTCACTCAACGCCAACAAGCTACTGCCAATCTTCCCGTCAGTTTTAATATATCACATGCAAGTAAGTTAATGCCATCCTTTGTAGAAGCAGAAGTTGATGTGTTCTTTACCACCTTTGAAACCCTTGCTAATCAACTCAGTTGGCCTGTCGACCAATGGGCCACACTTCTCAGAGTCCATCTTACAGGTAGAGCTGCAGTCACACTCAGTACTTTGGCGTCTGAGAATGACTACTACACTCTGAAACAAGCAGTGTTGGACGCCTACCTCCTCTCTACTGAAAGTTATAGAAGGAAATTTCGTGACCACCTGAAGGCAAGTACCACTACCTTCCTTGAGTTTGCTAACACGAAACGGAGGTATTTCATGAAATGGCTGGAAGCAGCACATGTCTCTACTTTTACAGAACTCGTCAACCTGATGCTTGTTGAAGAATTCTTGAGACGTGTGCCGCCTCCTGTCCGCCTCTACTTAGCAGATAAAGAAGAAACCGACTACCTGAAGTGTGCTAAGTCGGCTGACACTTACAGCCTCATCCACCGGCTGACACCTGAACCATCCTCCAGTAAGAAGTCGTGGTACAGTTACGAGAAGGTGAGCCCCGATCAAGCTGGTTCACAACTGTACTGCAAGTATTGTAGACTCTATGGACATACCATAGACAAGTGTGGTAAGTCTCAATACAAGGGAACCACTGACCAACAACGACCCAAACCAACTCCTCCTAAGTCCGGTAAGCCTGTGATGAATGTTGGTGTTGATGTTAATGATCTTTCTCTTTTCAGTAACCACCTGTATACTGGAACTGTCTCTGCCAACGGTTCAAATCCGGAGGGACGTTTCAAATTGAAGATCTTGAGGGACACAGCGGCTCTACAATCGATCATCTTGAAGTCGGCTGTGCCCAACATAGTCTACACCGGGGAAACGGTCTTCATCACTGACCTCACTGCTACTACTCCATACCCTCTCGCCAGAGTCCACCTGGATTGTCCCTACGTGAACGGGGAAGTCCAAGTCGCCGTCAGGGAAAAGCCTTTTCCCATGCCTGGAGTGCAACTTCTCCTAGGCAACGACTTGGCAGAAGACCTGCAACCAACCAACCTGATCGTCATGGACAAACCCCAGGTGTGTAACTCTGTGCCAAGTAACCCTATTCTTGAGTATGTTCCAGCAGAGGTTCAAGAGAGTGAAGTTTCTCCTCCGGTTCTCGTGACCACCCGTGCACAAGCCGCACGTCCACAGCCAGCTGACTCTACTGCTACCGCTGTCCCTCAAGACCCTCAGAAACTACCCCCGCATCTGACCAAGTTGGAGTTCCGTAAGTTGCAGAGGGAAGATCTTACTTTAACACCATTGTTTTTCCAGGCTGAGACTCAACCCGACAGTATTCCTGGGTTCTTCCTAGAGAACGACTTGCTCTACCGCCGATATAGACCCAGTAAACTGAAGGAGGAGGACGATTGGGCCAACACCGAACAACTTGTGATTCCCACCAGCCTGCGGCCCACTATTCTACACCTGGCCCATGGAGCATTCTTCCACTACGGCTTCAACAAGACTTACCATGGGATTCGTCAAGACTACTACTGGCCAGGTATGGTAAATAACGTCAAACAGTACGTAAAACAGTGTCATACATGTCAGATGGCAGGCAAACCGAACGTCTCCATTCCCAGAGCACCACTGATTCCCATACAGGTGCCTGCGGAACCTTTCCACAGACTCATAATAGACTGTGTTGGTCCTTTACCTCGGACCAGTTCAGGTAACGCCTACATCCTAACCATCCTGTGTCCTACCACCAGATTTCCCATAGCAGTTCCAGTGAAGAACATCACGGCTGCTACGGTTATCAAACATCTACTGAAGATCTTCACTCAATACGGATTTCCCAGGGAGATTCAAAGTGACTGTGGCACCAACTTCACCAGTGATCTCTTCAAAAGAACACTGGAGGAGTTCAACATCAAACAGGTATTATCCAGCCCCTATCATCCTGCTTCACAGGGTTCTCTTGAACGTAGTCATCAGACCATCAAAGCACTCTTGAAAAAGTTTTGTAGTGAAACCTCAAAGGATTGGGATAAGCAGATTGACCTAATAATGTGTATTTTCAGAAGTCTCCCCAATGAGTCCCTAGGAGTATCTCCTTATGAGATGCTCTACGGCCGTAAGTGCCGTACTCCCCTTAAGGCTTTCAAAGACTCTCTCAGAGATGCCACCTTCAGTGAGCATCAGAATGTGCCCCAGTTTCTTCAAAACCTTCAGCACATTCTAGAGAGAGTCCACCGCTTTGCCCATGATAATCTATTGAAAGCCCAGGTGAGAATGAAGACTCATTACGACCAGACCAGCAAAGTAAGAAAATTCAAGCCGGGAGACTTCGTCCTTGCTTATTTCCCTATCCCAGGTTCACCTTTACAAAACAGATTTTCAGGACCCTACTGCGTCAAAGAGTGCAGGAATAATAATAATTATGTGATAGAGACTCCAGATAGGCGGCGGAAGACCCAGCTGTGCCACGTCAACCTCCTGAAGCAATATAATGGTACTCCTCCCACTGTCTTGATTAATTGTTCTACCTTCACAGAACCCTACATCCACAGTGAGACCATCCCGGCTTCTTCTCCCGAAAGCACTGACAAGGAGTCGGCGCTTTCTAATTCCAAAATCCTTAATGATCTTCCCAAATGCTTTCAGGATAATAATCGTGCTCCTATGCCCTCTTCTAATTCCACTCTCACCTCGTCAGATAAGCCCTTCATCCTCCATGTCGACGCCAATGGTACCGACGTGGGTGGTGTCGTGATGCAGCAACGAGGCGAGAAGAATACACCTGTCAGCGACTACTGCTACAAGGATCTACGGAACAATTGGCAAGGAGCTACTCTTCCTCATCCTGAAGCTTCAGCACTTCACTCCACACCTGAAAAGTGCTCGGTCCACCATCAATACGGACCACACCACCCTACACCTCCTGCAGCACGCCCACTTCTCATCTCAACGTCTTCTACTATGGGCTTGCTACCTGCAGAAATTCAACCTGGAGACACGCTATACCAAGAGTCTGACAACATCTTAGCCCATGATCTCTCCAGAGTTTATGAAGTAGAAGCAACTCCATCCATTACTCCACCACATAACGACGTACTTCTTCCAGAACCGCAGGCTTCGGGGGAGAGTTGTGACAATAATCTCCTTCAAGAGATTGAGCCTGCTCTTCCCTTCATAATTACGTCGTCACAATTATATAAAAGACTATGGAAGAAATGTCAAACAACGACAACAACACCAACACCAGCAAGGCTTGCAAGGGTGAGCAGAAACGTATGCAGCCCGCCACCTGTTCGGACCCAAATCACCAAACTACCCGTTGATCGCTACGGCTCCGCTGATTGGTCGCCGGTCTGGCTGCACCTGCACTCGCCCCCCAATACTACCTGATGTCTGGGGTCGCCCCAACATCAGTCTTCAGAATGTTCCGTGCTTTCGTAGCCAGCACACCTCCCAGCTAGACTCTAGAGTGTACTGAGAGAGGTGGTGGCTTTAAGCCAATATTCCAGCACCTCCCACTTACTGTTGTATTGCACTTCTTGTTATTTTGCCTTAACGTAACTTTTCATTGTGTCATTTAAGTATTCTTATTATTTTGATTGATTGATTTTATTATACATATTTGTTTGTGCATTATTTTCATGTTTTGATTTATTTAACGTAATTAAAATTTCATTGTTAAAGTTTACTTGTGTTTTGTGTGTCTTCTCCTTACCTTACCACAGACGAAGTTCCAGTTTTTCTATTTTTTTTTTATAACTATGTGACGAGGCCATACCCCTAGCCTTAAACAGCCGAACACCAACGCGTTACCGTCACAGTAGCAACATTTGCAAATTTACCGATGATACAAAAATCGGTAGGGAAATTAATACGGAAGACGACTCACTATCACTTCAAGTTGGTGTAAATAGGGGTTTGAAATGGTCAAAGGATTGGCAGATGCAGTTTAATGCTCATAAATGTAAAGCTTTGAGGCTCGGTAATGATGATAAGAGTTACAAGATACGAGATAGATGGTGTTGAGATTGCGAAGTCAGATTGCGAAAGGGATCTGGGAGTTATGATTATTAAGAATTTAAAACAAAAGGACCAATGCATGAATGTTCGTAATAAAGCAAATAGGACACTGGGACTTATTAATCGAAGCGTTAGTAACAAGACACCTGGTGTGGTTCTTCAGCTATATCTAGCTCTGGTTAGGCCCTATATAGAATATGCAGTTCAGTTTTGGTTGCCGTACTATAGAATGGATATAAATTCACTTGAACGTGTCAAGCGTAGAATGACTAAGTTAATTCCCCAAATTAAAAATCTTTCATATGAAGAAAGATTAACAAAGCTTAAGTTGCATTCACTGGAAAGGCGAAGAGTTAGGGGTGACATGATAGAGGTTTACAAGTGGATGAATGGACATAACAAAGATGATATTAATAGGGTATTAAAAGTATCAACACAAGAGAGAACACGAAACAATGGGTATAAATTGGCTAAGTTTAGATTTAGGAGACTTGGGTAAATACTGGTTCAGTAACAGGGTTGTTATTTGTGGAACCAATTGCCGCGTAAAGTGGTGAAGGTGGGGTCCCTCGATTGTTTCAAGCATGGGTTGGACATGTTTATGAGTGGGATTAGGTGGTTATAAATAGGAGCTGCCTCGTATGGGCCAATCGGCCTTCTGTAGTTACCTTTGTTCTTATGTTCTTATGTCTCTCTTTTACACTCTTCTTAGTGGAACCTTCACGTTATATTTGTAATGTACTATTTATTGCTTATAAATTGTAATCCTGCTCTCTAGTTATTATCCAATCCTATCTTTGCACTTTGATTGTTTCAGTTCGACTCTACATAGTATCCGCATTTTTCCCCGTGGCTTATTGTCGTTATTTATTATGTACTAAATTATTGTAAATTTATATCATCACAGTCACAGTCCAGTATTTTTTATTTTTTATATTGAGTTGAACTATTATACGGCATTGGCTTCCCAGCTCCTGAGTTTTGCATTATTTGGTAATAAACTTTGTGAGTCCATAGTATTGGATTATTATGTATTTTCATGTATTAAATTGTCTATTTACGTATTTTCATGTATTAAATTGTCTATTTTAAAAAATCCTAATCTGTGGCCCATTGTCTTTATCTTTGTTATGTTACGTAGGAGGACTGACACTGGAAAAACCTATTCAATAACCACTGAAGCTCACCTTAATTCTTTCCTGAGTGACTGTGGGAGAGCTGCTGTATAGCCAGAATTCAAATTATAATCTCATTTAACTGCCATTGTGTACTTTAGCTCTGCCTTTCCTTTCAAAAGGTTTTAACTATTAAAAAAAACCAGCGTTGAATGTAATGAAACGCCATTTTCTGGGTGAGTCCCGGAGGCTCCCCGGAGCTATCCAGGCTGAATGGATATGTATAACTTTCTGGCATCAGTCAAAGTGCTAGGAGTTCTTGCCTACCGGAGACCACGAGCCAGAACCTGGCCCCCTCAGAGAGGCACGAGGAGCAATGGCCTATACAAACCCCCTTGTGATTGGGAGCATTCTATGTCTGCCATCGACTAGGACAGGCACCCAGAAAGGTAGGCGCCCCAAAACAAACCCCAATTCTTGTGAAATTATTGCTACCGAAAGCAGAACGAGTGGACAGAACTCCCCAAACAAAATTATCAAACTAGCATGACGTCATCATGTCGCCGCGTCACTGTCTGCGCAACCCCCCCCCCCCCTCCCCGAGAGGGGGAAGGGGGAGCCCCAGACCCTCCACGCCGGCGATCCAACTGGCAGTTCTTAGGCTGGATGTCAAAATACGCGAAAAACGCCGCCGACCGGAAGGAGGGAGGGATGCTGGGGGACCTCCGGGACTCACCCAGAAAATGGCGTTTCATTACATTCAATGCTGGTTTTCTGGGAGGAGCCCCGTCGGCTCCCCGGAACTACTTTACCAAGAGGTAAGTAAAACAGGGAAGGAACCGGGAGGCGGATACCACACGTCCTAACTGACCAATCAAAACCAGAGACAAAACAAAGACCAAAACGAGAAGAAGAAGACCACCCAGGTCAACGACCAGGACGGCCCCAAAACTCAAGAGCAGGCCAGAGGGGAACAACGCCCAGGACAGCAAGTGGAATGGAGCAGAAGGAACCACAACACTGAACGCAAGCAGGAGCGGCTCTGCCAGCACCACCCAACATGAGGTGACAGAACAATTCCAGATAACGGTCCCAGAACAACCACAAAGGAAAGACAAGCCAACCCTATCAAAGACCGAAGGACCCTTCGCAGTGATAGGAAAACCACACACCGCCCCCGAGACGAAACATGCAGGTGGGAGACCAATAACAAACCCACCTGTGCCGACACAAACGAGGAGAAACGAACACCACGATCGAAAGCGCAAAACGCGAATCTAAAAACAGCGCAACCCAAAGGAGCAAGATAACCAGCTCCAGCAGGGAAGAATGAGACACGCATCCCCGAGGCATCCAAGAGGAGAACTACCGAGGACGAGAACCGCAGGAAAGCAAACACACCAGGTCCGGAAAAGGAACAAAGAAAAACCAAAACCAGGACCGGAACCCAGCAAACCTGGTACCAAGAAAAGGAACCAGGAAGGCAGGAGCGGCAGACTGAAAAGTCCACACACCCCCCCCCCCACAGACAGCGCAACCCGAAGCCTGCAGAAAACCACACAGAAATCGCAGGAACTCGGTACCAAAACGGAACACCGGAGAAGTCCAAAAGCAGGACGTGGAACATGGACAGAGGTCCACCGGAGCACCAAACAGGATAATCAAGTAGCACTGACCCAGATACACAAAAAAGTGTAGCATGGGGGGAGGAAAAACGGAAATAGGTAAGGAAAACCACGAATACGGCCCAAGGAGCGGCCGGGAAATAACGCACACGACCAACCACAAAATGTGTAGAGGAGCGCGTACATACCTGAGGGACCTCACGGACAGCAGGGTGCAGTCAGGCACCGAAGATAGGCAAGGAAGTGTCCAGACAGGGAAAAGACCCAGGGGTCTACAACGAAAACAAAAGCACCGAAATGCGGGGCAGAGCCCCACAGGACAACAAAGAACAAAAGATGGACAAAAGGCACTAAAGACACATGCAAGGTGACCAAATACCACACCAAACACCCCAGTCAGGAGCCATCGACGCAATCCCGCCAAGCGGGGAAGAGTAAACAAGGATGGAACAGTGAACAAGGGTGGCGGAGTGAGTAGAGTATCCCAAGAAGATACTCGCTCCAAATGCATGAGCCTAACTAGAGAAGCAAAGCTCTACAAAGTACCAACGATGGAACTCAAACTGTTCCGTACGTCCAACGAAAAGTCCTGCAAACCAGTGGAGAACTGAGGCGGCGCCCAAGCATATAGCCAGGAGAGTAGCGAATAATAACTAGTCTACCGGCAAGTGTTGTCTAGAACAGACATGCGAGACACTGTACCGACACTCAGTGCGCCCAACCTGCACCATTACCCGCCAATTATCACCAGCAACTACTGTATACGCAACAAAAGATAAGCAGTTCCTTAGGGTTTGTGGTTATTGACCAATCTCCACGAAACAATAGAAACTGGGATAATGGCACACCCCACCCTTGCGGCACATTGTGGGCACGAAACAATGGGCATAAAAGGGATAAGTGCAGAATCAGGAAAGACCGGCACGGTAACAGGCCCGGCGATGAGCTGAACCAATTACCATGTAATGTGGAGGTGGGGCCCCACGATTGGTGCAAGGGCGGGTTGGACATGTATGTGAGTGGGAGTGGATGGTAAGAAACAGTAGCAGCCTCGCATGGGCCAAGAGGCCCTCCGCAGGTCCACTGTATTTATGTCCGTATGCAGGTACGCACAAGGGGACACAGGAGGTAGTAAGCACCCAAAGGAGCCACAGACACTAAAAAGAACCTGATTAATGGCAGAGGGAGAGGAAGCAAAAAGCACCAAAAAGCCATGTGGAGGAGGGAGACGCCACCCACAGGAGCAAACGTGAAGAAGGCCCAAGAGCGAGAGCTCAACCCCGCAAGCACTACTAGGCAAGCACCCCACCAAAAGTGAGAACCAGAACTAGGCCGACAGAAGCGCCAGACAAGACAACCTCACCTGCAGAGCAGACACACGACCATGCCACAACACAGGCGAGCCAAGTAACATACCAGGAGCAGTGCTAAAGGTGTGCCCGAAAGTCATGCAGACGCGAGGCAGTAGGCATAGTGTGTATCGTTACCTGAATAAAATGCGAGGTCGAAGGAGAAATACGGCCAAAGGTGCGTGCGCTGCAGAAGACGAAGCAGTACAGAGGGAGAACAAAGTGACACCCCCAGATATAAATCCAAAACACCCTCAGCATCCAGAGGGCCCCGACTGGAGGGAGAAACGAGCAAGAAGCCATAGAAAAACCACGAGAAACGGCGCAAACACACGAGCATACCGCCCGTAAACAAAATGCACACTGCAGCCCCAGAACACGAGGTATGAAACGCACCACCCATCCACCGGGAGGCGTGGCTCGTACACCAGGCGGACACACAAATCGTACACACAACGTACAGACATCGTACAAACACCAGAAAGGCGTGCAGAATGAAGACAAAGAACGCCAAAACTGGAAGTAGAGACGACGCGAAATCAAAACAAGGCGAAAACGAAGCAAAAGAAAACAGATGATGGAAGGGAACCAACAAGACCGACAAAAGACCCGATGGAAACCACATCGAAAATCAACAGACGTTCCAATAATATTGGAAGGTACGAAGAGACTCGCTAACCAACGAGAACACTTTGCCCGAAACGCTTTGCGTAATAGTGGCCCCAGGCATTGTATGTACTAGCCCTATCTATAAATCCATCATTCTGTGTAAAATCTCTTATGTATATACCTTACCCAAATAAACATTCATTTATTTGTATTATGTATTTAGAACCACGACAAGCACCCCTGACCAAGGAACATGCAGGTACAACGATACGAAGCGGTTTAGGCACTATGTACTAGTTCAATATAGAAATCCATCAATGTTTGTTTCACACCTTGTATGGCTGTACCTTACCTGAACACTTTTTTTTTTTTTTTTGAACAGCATCACGACATAAGAGCAAAAAGGTTAAGGAAAAGGGGGTGAAAAACATCCCCAGGAACGATGGGACCGACGAACCCGAAGGAACACGGAACCGAACCCAGGGAGGGGTATACCCGAAAACAACAGTAACACAGAGGGAAGGAACAACCCCACTGAGAAACTGCCAGCCCCACACCAAAGGTACAAGGACCCAAGAGGAGCAAACAGGGCCGAGGCCCCACAGGCAACCCCTCCCTAACCCCGGGAACCTCTACGGCATGACCCAGGGCCGAGCAGCACCCCCAAAGACCCAGCTTAACAAGGAAAAGCCGGGGCAACCGTGCAAACGCTAATGAAGGGAGCCCACTGGTCAGACCCATACGGCACGGCTGGACGAACCGACTCGAATGCCTCCGCCGCCACCCCGGAAGAGGAAAACCCCCGAGACCGCCAGAGTCTCAACCCAACCAGACCCCGCCCCAACCCCGAAACCCGCCTAAGGTTCAGAGCAGGAAGCATGGGAGGAAGTGAGTAGAACAGAAGGGGAGGAACAAGAAGCGGAAGGAGCCAGAGCCGAAGCGACCCCCGCCCCAAGTCCAGACCCCAACCACCAAAACGGGGCAGTCTCGGGGCATCCGGGGCTGCAAACAACCAAGAGCGTTGCAGCAACCTACACCCAGCAAGCAATGCCGCAGCCGCCTGCACCCGATTATCAAGACTAGTGGCTTGGGTGAAGGAGAGCGCGTACCGACAACAATCATCGGACGACTCCGGGTCACAAGAACAAGGACCCAACAGGCAGCATGGCGGAGGCACAACCGGTGAGTGTCACCCTGAGACAAGGGGACAGATCAACCGTCAACTCGCAGGACGCGAGGGGGACTCTGGGGACACACCTAGAGGACCACGGAGCCCCCGTGGGGTTTCCCAGGGCCCTTAGCCTTTGATACACGCTAAGGGAAGCCCAGGCAGGGTATCGCGAACCGGCGCCCAAATCTATCAACAAACTGCTAAAGCTGAACCCCCGGGACATGTCCACTCACAGGGGCCAAGCAGGGAGTACCGCCAACAGAAGAATTCGAAAGAAATTAACCTACAACAGGAAAGGGGACCATAGTAAAGGCAGACCCCCACCAGGCAAAAACAAAAGAAAAAGCCCGCAAGAGGACAACGTACCCAGGCGGAACAGAGCCGACCGCTGTTAATGGTGAAAACTAGCTGTGCAGTACCCCGCGCCCCTACCAGTGACGAAAACTACCACCTACCCAGAGACAAACCAGGGCAACAAAACCCCAGCCGACTCCAAGGGCGGCCCAGTACCGAGCAGTAAAGGACACAGCGGAGGTAGAACCCAAGGTGACTAAGCCCCAAAGGCAGTACTTACAGGGCACCTAAGGAAGATAGCCCTAGGCACATGCAGCCCGAGTACCGTGGAATCTTACTCCTGACTCACACCCCACTGGTAGAGACGGTCCACACCACAAGGCACAGAACTGAAACAAAAACCGGAGTCAGAGGCACTCGACCAGCCAGTAATACCATCAGCCAAGAACTGCCAGTTGGATCGCCGGTGTGGAGGGTCTGGGGCTCCCCCTTCCCCCTCTCGGGGAGGGGGGGGGGGGGGTTGTGCAGACAGTGGTGCTGTGACGTGATCACGTCATGCTAGTTTGATAATTTTGTTTGGGGAGTTCTGTCCACTCATTCGGCTTTCGGTAGCAATAATTTCACCAGAATAGGGGTTTGTTTTGGGGCGCCTACCTTTCTGGGTGCTTGTCCTGGTCGATGGCAGACATAGAATGCTCCCATTCACAAGGGGGTTTCTATAGGCCATTGCTCCTCGTGCCTCTCTGAGGGGGCCAGGTTCTGGCTCGTGGTCCCCGGTAGGCAAGAACTCCTAGCACTTTGACTGATGCCAGAAAGTTATACATATCCATTCAGCTTGGATAGCTCCGGGGAGCCGACGGGGCTCCCCACAGAAAAAAAAATTATCTTTATTATTGTCTTTTTTTTTCTTTTTACTCCCATGTTCCATAGTACACTGGCTTTGCCTGTGTCCTCTAGTATAAACTTCATTATCCACTGTACCTCAGTGTATCTCTATTTAAACTACCTCATTTTGTTTTAGTGTAACTTTAGTATTCAACTATAGTGTACTTATAATAATAAAGTAAACAAGCTTTTCATTTTATAGATTTCATAATTTTTTTTTTACTTTTTTGGTCATCTATTATTATTAAATATTTTAGTTCATTTTTTACATTCCTAAGTTCCCATTAAGTTTTGTTACTTAAACTACCATTAGGTTTATATTACTTTAAAATTTTTATTCTACTTTTTCTTTGTAACCCAGGTTGCCTAGCCCAACCACAATTGCTCCATTGTGCTCTTTTCTTTGCCTGTGCAATTTTGATCATTAGTGCAAATAATTACCTACAGTGTACCTGAAAGTACTTTTAAGCAACCTACCTCATTTTTGTATATAGTTTTATATATATATATATATATATATATATATATATATATATATATATATATATATATATATATATATGTCGTACCTAGTAGCCAGAACTCACTTTTCAGCCTACTATTCAAGGCCCAATTTGCCTAATAAGCCAAGTTTTCCTGAATTAATATATTTACTATAATTTTTTTCTTATGAAATGATAAAGCAACCCTTTTCTCTATGTATGAGGTCAATTTTTTTTTATTGGAGTTAAAATTAACGTAGATATATGACCGAACCTAACCAACCCTACCTAACCTAACCTAACCTATATTTATAGGTAAGGTTAGGTTAGGTAGCCAAAAAAAGCTAGGTTAGGTTAGGTTAGGTAGGTTAGGTAGACGAAAAAACATTAATTCATGAAAACTTGGCTTATTAGGCAAATCGGGCCTTGAATAGTAGGCTGAGAAGTGCGTTCTGGCTATTAGGTACGACATATATATATATATATATATATATATATATATATATATATATATATATATATATATATATATATATATATATATATATATATATATATATATATATTTATTTTTCATAGCAAGTTCTTTTATCATTGTCTTTTTGGCTTTTCTGTAAAACAGCCCTCTTATGCAAACTATTATAGATCCAGACCTTAACCTCTTATCTAGTATCTATGACAATCAGCACCTTAATGATCAAAATTGCAGATATTACACAGCACATGATGTAAACAATGTTTTAGCGTGTAATCACAATGTTTCTGTAATTAACTTGAATTTAAGATCTCTTAGCAAACACTTTGATGATGTTAATGCCCTGATTCAAACAGTAGACAACAAATTATCTTTTATTGTGTTTACTGAAATGTGGTTAAAAAGAGTACACTTATCAACTCTACAACATACCTAACTACTCGGCCATTCACAACTGTCGTCCTATACAAAGAGGTGGTGATACTTCTCTTTACTACCACCATGCACTGACTTGCTTAAAAGTAATTAAATCTAGAGACCCTTATGGAGAGTATAAATTTGCTTGTTTCAGAGTCAAGGGTAATGATGCTGTCTTGACTGTGGGAGCATTCTACAGGGTTCCTAACACTGATGTGACTGAATTTAACACTAACCTTAGAAATCTTATAGTAGAGAACCGACTGAACAAAAAGCACTTAATTATTTCTAGTGACTTTAACGTTGACCTCTGCGAGCCTGATAACCCTCCTGCTGCTAGTTTCCTCAACTGTATGCATTCCTGCTTCCTCATATCCTTAATCACTAGACCTACTAGAATCACTGACAGTACTGCCACGGCTCTTGATCACATCTGGCCCAACATAACCTCTGCACTTCAGGGATAATCATTGATAACACTACAGACCATTACCCCACATTTCTCCTAACCAACATTAACAAACCACCTCTAGAGACAAGGGAGATAAGCTTTAGGCTGCACAATGAAACTGCTATAGGCAATTTTATAGCTGCTGCTGCTGCTAATATCAACTGGGAATCCGAATTAGGTAACATAGGGGACATCAACCTAGCAGTGCAATCATTTCTTCAAAAAACTCTCAGCGTTTATAACACCCACTGTCCTATGCTAACGAAACAAGTCACAACTAAAAGGCTAAACACCCCTTGGCTTACAAAGGGGATACTTAAATCCATTAATAAAAAACATGACCTTGAAAAGAAGTATAGGTTAGGAATCGTCTCCAAAGAATTTTCAAAGAATTACTCATCACTGCTATATAAAATAATTAGGAGAGCCAAAATTAAATACTACGAAGATAAATTTAGCCACACAAATTTAGCCAATGTTAAGAAAACATGGAGCACAATTTCTCAAATATTGGGATCAAAGAAGATTTTAAATAACAAACCAATACTCCTGTCAAATAATGATGGTCTGCTTTCAGCCTCTGACACTGCTCTTGAATTCAAAAGGTTCTTCTCTTCCATTGGGTCATCCCTTGCAAATGATATTCCATCTTCCAGTACTATCTTACAGGTAACTATCCACAGTCTCTGTACCTAATGCCTACTAATTCCACTGATGTTACTGACATAATCCTTTCCATTAAAACCAAGTCTAGTGCCCTTGAGGAGATACCAACTCTTATTTACAAAAAAGCCTCCAGAATTTTAGCTCCTGCCATTGCATTGCTCTTCAACAAGTCACTTAAACTCCAAACCTTTCCAGATATTCTAAAAAAAAGTGAGAGTAACCCCTGTCCACAAATGTGGTGATCCCACAGATGTTAACAACTTCAGACCTATATCAATTCTGCCAAACTTGTCAAAAATATTTGAAAAACTAATCTATAAGCAGCTTTATTCTTATCTAGCCAAACTCAATATACTTAGCTCTTGTCAATATGGCTTCAAACCCCAAAAAAGCACTAACGATGCACTTATTAGTATGATTAACTTGATATATACAGCTCTTGATAAAAATGAGTTCCCTGTTGGGTTATTTGTGGACCTGCGTAAGGCTTTTGACACTGTTAACCACCAAAACCTTCTTTTTAACACTTTCGCGCTCTCGGCGAAGGTCAGGGAAACAACCGTATGTGCGCGCGGCATTTTTATCGCTTAAGTGTAAAAACAAAAATGTGTATACTCTTCTGACCTTAGTTCTCATGCTACGTATTTCATTTTGGTACCAACGTGTTCGCAATAAAATTCTCTAGAAGAACATCAGTAAAAAAAGTCACGAAAGCTAGAGAGATACCAGCACGAAATAAATAACTACGAAGATGAGTCGCCGTGAGCGCCCAACAGCAACAAAATGTTTTTACTCTTGGGATTATTATCACCTTTACAATTGTCCTACAACCTTAATTTTGGTATCAATGGACTCCCAATGAAATTCCCAACACGGTGATATGAATATAATCGTAGAATAATGGTCGCGGCCCACCCGCAAGAGTGTGGGAATTGGGCGCACTGTTACCCGGTAACGGTGACCGAACGACACATGCGCGAAACGTTGCTTTGAAAGTTTATACTTATTTCACTGTCCTGATATTATTATTGTATGTATGTCATTCATTTTTGTGGCAATGTGTTCGCAATAGAATGTTCTATGAGCTAAATTATACTACACAAACTTGGACCAAATAGGTGTACTTACCAAGGGAAGGCTGGTTGTGGAACAGTAAGTTGAGCATTTGTTCTTCACTCCACCTTCTTCAGGTTCTTCATTCCTGAAGTTGCTCAACAGATGGTTTGTAGGTGGAGTGAAGCTGTTGCGGGTGGTTACTTCTTCACCACCCAATACACCTTTTTCCGGTGATAATTGGTGTAGCAGGGAATAACACAGAGTGCAACGTTGCAGGTCCTGCATCCTATGTTCGTGTCCTTCCTTTTACCGGACCGTGCGCATACATGACACTTGAGACGTTTGGGCAGTCTGTAAATTTCATGTTTCAGTTTTGTGTTCATGCGATTTTCTGAATCAACAATAGGGCCAGGTCTTCTCGCTGGAGGTGAAACATTTGCAGGAGAGTCAGATTCATCTGACAAAACAGTTTCGTCAACTGGCAGTGTGGCAGACATGTCGGGTTCAGAATCGGTTGCTGCTTCATCTTGAGGTGGTGTAGTGAACAAAGGCCGCCTCACACCAGATGGTCCGGGAGTTGGCATGGCGTCAGCATTGGCAGGAGCTGTGTCAACATTTATGTCTGGAGCGTGCCGCAAGTGTTGAGATGATGATGATGTTTTAGGCCACTCCTCTGTGTCCCAGTGCAATAGGGCCCAGATTGCCACTTCGTGGAACTGTAGCAATGTTAGCTTTTTTCGATCAGTTGTGTTGTATTTGTACAAAACATAGGCATTATGCAATGCCATTTGCAGGAAATAAAAGGTAATCTTTTTGGTCCACTTGTGAGTTTTCCTGGTAAAATGGTAATATTTAACCACTTGATCGAAGTGGTCCACACCTTTCATGAACTTATTGTACTCGCAAATTGCAGTCGGTTTGTTCACTGTTACCTGTTGTATTCCACTTGTTCCGTCTCTTTGGCGAATTCGTTTCCTTCGCTGAACTCGCTGAGTGTCTGCATTGTGGATGTTGGTAATCATTGAGACTACTCGCTTGTCTCTCCACAGGAGAATGAAGGTGTTATCTTTGCGGCAGTATACGGTGGTATCCAGTGGAAGTTTGCCCTTGGCTAGAGCTTGCAATACCTTTGGGCGCCACGTAGCATTCTAATTGTGCCACATGTGTACACCCCAAGTTCTCTCAATGTTTCTGTCAGGGTAACCGAGTTGTAGTAATTATCCATGTACAAATGGTAACCCTGGTTCACTAAAGGCTGCATCAACCCCGTTACTGTATCCACTATCATCTTACCAATACCTGAGTATACGTCAAAGTCATATATGTACCCAGAGACAGATTCAGCAAGCATATAAAGTTTCACACCATACTTGTCTGGTTTGTTTGGATTGTACACTTTGAAGGATAGTCGGCCTCGCCATGGCATTGTACCCTCATCCAAACACAACTCTTTCTTGGGGATGTAAACTTCAGCAAACCTGTCTTTCAAGTAATCCATCACTGGCCTCACTTTTATCAACTTATCACGATTGTTCACGGGCACTGTATTGGTATTGAATGTGTGGAAAAACTGGTTTATATGCTGGAATCGTCTGGACGTCATGAACAAGCTGAAGAAACGAGCATGCCATGGCTTTGCTGTTTGCCAATACATCCTCATAGTTGGGAGCCTAATTATGCCCATCAATATGAACAGTCCTAGGAATCGCGCCATTTCACTCACCTTCACTGGGTTCCAAATATCTGATACATTTTCATTGGTCATCCGGAATAACTGCGAGGCGTACAAATTTGTTTCAACGGTCAAGAATTCAAGGAGGGCACGCGTGATGAACAATTGAATATAAGCCAGTGCACTAATAGGTTTGGGAATTTTCAGTCCAGGATTTCCAGTAAAATCATCAACAACTGGAGGAGTATTGCTATGACTCCAGCTCTCACCAGCCCCAGCCTGCCGAGTACGTCCTGTACGTGTACGCCTTTCAGGAGGCTCGAATGAATCCTCCTCACTTTCCTCATCACTTATACTTTCAGAATCACTTGGCGCAATTTGTCGTGTGTTCCTACGACGAGCAACATTTCTGGTAGCTACTTTTCTAGGTAGCCTAGATGCACCACGTGTGCGCCGAGATGGAGGAGGAGGGGGTCGCGGTGCCTCCTCTTCCTCGGTGAGGGCCTCAGTCTCCTCATCACTCGTTGCCGTATCATTCCCTCTAGGTCTAGGTCCACTATAATCGTTTTGGCATCCAAAATCTTCCTCCAATACCTCTACATCACCTTCAGCTTCTGATAAGTCCTCCACAAGGCCTGGAATTTTCGTTGGTGTGAGCTTCACTCCGCTCCACTTCTTAAAAATCATGGTTATTTTGTCCACTCTCGATGACCTGGAGGCTTCCTTGGGCGTAGAAGTGCTTGGGCCTTGACCTTGATCCATTTTTGATGAAGTAATTGGGTATAATCCACACGGAAACGGGTAAAAATGCTCGAGTTTGGCGCGCGAGGGGAGCGTGATCGACTCACGACACGTGACACGAAAACAATGGGCGCGTCACGTGACCAGGTAGGCCGACACGGCGGGCGGCCTCGTGGCGAGAAAGAGAACTTCATGGCGCGTCGTTTGAAACAAACCCCAATGAAATCGGATTAAAATTTAATTTTATACAACTATTTTAAAAGAGGACATAACCTTATGTCCACTATGCGGAAGCGGTAGGCGAAACAGCACGCCGCGGTGCGTCCTGATCCCGCAAAAGTGTTAAATTACAACATTATGGAGTCAGAGGTCACTCCCTGCAGTACAATAAGTCTTACCTTGCTGACAGACTCCAGCATGTTTCTGTGAATAATTCACTTTTTCCCACCCTACCCATCAACATTGGTGTTCCCCAGGGCAGCATACTTGGCCCTCTCCTCTTTCTCATCTACATTAATGACCTTCCAAATGCCTCCCAACATCTCAAACCCATTCTATTTGCTGACGACACAACCTTCATTTAATCCAGTCCTGACCCCCTTGCTCTAAATGTCACAGTGAATACTAAGCTAAATAAAGTCCATTACTGGCTAACTGCCAACAAACTCACCCTCAATATTGACAAAACTTTCTATATTTTGTTTGGCAATAAATCCTCAAATCAAATAAATCTCAGGATTAACAATACCCAAATTTGTAACAAAGTAGATGGCAAATTCCTTGGCGTTCTCATTGAACGCAAGCTGAATTTCCAGGAACACATTCTAAATATATAAAAAAAAGTTTCAAAAACTGTTGGCATTCTTTCTAAGATCAGATATTATGTACCTCGCCCTGCCCTGGTGACACTCTATTACTCTCTCATCTATCCTTATCTCAACTATGGTATTTGTGCTTGGGGTTCTACTACCCAAAATCATTTACGTCCTCTAATTACTCAACACAAAGCTGCTATTAGGACAATATCTCACTCTGGCCCCAGATCTCACTCGGTACCCTTACTCAAATCTCTGAATATGTTAGATATTAAGTCACTGCACATCCTCTCATGTGTATTTAATATACAGTATATAAAACGCTGAACTGTAATGTCAATCCGGACCTTAAAAGCTTCCTAGAAGGTTGTAACAGATCCCATGAGCACCACACCAGAAACAAATACCTATTTGATATTCCAAGAGTACGACTTAGTCAAACTAGAAATGCTTTACAAATCAAGGGACCCAGAATGTGGAATGACCTTCCCAATTATGTTAAAGACTGCATGTACCTCTCCCAACCAGTTTAAGATTAAAACTAAGTGCTACCTAATTAACTTAATGTAACCTATCTCACCCCTAAATGTCAACCCACGATACCTGGTTGATGGAGTTCTGGGAGTTCTTCTACTCCCCAAGCCTGGCCCGAGGCCAGAATTGACTTGTGAGAGTTTGGTCCACCAGGCTGTTGCTTGGAGCGGCCCGCAGGCCCACATACCTACCACAGCCCGGTTGGTCCGGCACTCGAAGGAAACAATCTAGTTTCTTCTTGAAGATGTCCACGGTTGTTCCTGTAGTATTTCTGATCTACGATTTTATACAATGCTGTTTTTTGACCAAATTGTATTTTTGCTTTTTTTCTTCCATGTTTACCCTCCCCCCTTTTTTCATTATTTTTTCTTATTTTTTCAAAACACAATTTATACTTTAATCTCAATTAGTATTAAGTTTTAGTCTTAGTGTATTTCCTGCCCAAAACGCTTTGCGTAATAGTGGCTTTAGGCATTGTATGTACTAGCTCTATCTATAAATCCATCAACTTTTGTATCTTACCATGTATGTATGTACTTTACCTGAATAAATATTTGTATTTGTATTTGGTTTAGCCGGATAAAATATCAGAGCCGGTTAATTTGCTGCCGATGTTACACTATCTGGACAGTCAGCCGGATAATCATGGAATTGTCCGTATATGAAAACCATGAGGCAGGTCGTACCGCATTAATCCCGTCTGCCTGTGGCTCAAGGCGCATGGTGTAGGAGGGGGTGGGGTCGGGAGAGAGGGGAGCATTGGGAGGGACCACCTGGGGGGATAAGGGTTGGATGGGGGAGAGGCCTATAGACTACAGTACAGGAATTACCATCGATTTTAGAACAATTCATCATAGCCAAAGTCAAAGGAAATACTAGTAATTATGTAAAAAAAAAATATCATGCAAGTTTCCTAAAAACAATTTGCACAGGCTGAAGTTTTCTTCAAAAATATTTTTTTTTCCTGCTGGCGGCCTACATAACGTGCCTCCTCCCTGCCCCGACTGGACCCATCTAGGCCTGGTCAAGCCTCGTGCTCTCTACCCTCATGTTACACCACAGTGCTGCACCATTAGTGAAATATTTTTTTAAATAACTTTTTTTTATTTTCATAGTAACTTTGAACATTTTTGACCAAGACTATGTCTGGTAGCAGCATGAATCGTTCTGGAGATGTTAAGAGGAAGAAGGTTGTCCTAACAATTAAGGACAAGCTATGTGTTATACAACTTTGTGGAAATGGCCGGTCGACCTCAAGTGTTGCCAAGGAATTTAATATAGGCACTAGTACTGTTTCTGATATAAGGAAACAAAAAGAATAACTTATAAAATTCATTTCAACCTGTAAAAGTGAAGGTGCAAGCACTAGCCGAGGGTGTGATAGAAAGACTATGAAAACTTTGACGCATGTACAGTTGGATGAGGCTGTGTACAAGTAGTTTGCTCAGCACTGCACAGCTGGCCTGACAATTCGTGGCCAGAAATACAAAATGCTGCAAGCAGGTTTGCTGCAAGCCTTGGAATAAAGAATTTCGAAGCGAGTGAAGGGTGGGTTGCAAGGTTCAAGGGTAGGCACAATATTGTGAAGAGGAAAATTGTCGGTGAAAAATTGAGTGCAGATGAAAGCAGTGTAGAACCATTTAAACAGAAATTAAGAGCATACATTGTGGCAAATAATTTATATTCATATCAAATTTATAATGCAGATGAAACTGGGTTGTATTGGAAGAGTTTACCAGAAAAATCTCTAGCAATGAGGAGTGAGGGTTGTGTGCCAGGACGTAAGGTCAACAAGGACAGGCTCTTGGCCATGATGTGTGCGAATGCTGACGGAACAGACAATCACATGAGTAATTGTTGGCAAATCTAAGAAACCAAGAGCCTTGCAACATTGCATGGACAGACTGCCAGTCAAATATTATACGTGTAATAAATATTAATATTATAAGTGCCGGACAAACCGGGCTCACGGACCAACCAGGCCAACTTAAAATTATCTGTTGATTTAGGACCTGCCCAAAGCTCTATGGGTGTTAATTGCTTTACAATAATTTAAAAACATCAATGCTATGTACTCAAATAAACCTAATGTACCGCCTTTATATATATATATATAATATATATAATATATATATATATAATATATATAATATATATATATATAATATATATATATATATATTATTAAATATGACCGAAAAAGTAAGATTAATAATTCTAACACGAATTTTCTCAATCTTTCGTACATTTCTTTTCACTGTTGGAGGTAATTCAAAAATCAATTCTCCAAAATTCATTTTTATTTCTAGTCTGACGCGACACTTGAGCGCATTTCGTAAATATATATATATATGTATATAATATATATAATATAATATATATATATATATATATATATATATATATATATATATATATATATATATATATATATATATATATATATATATATATATATATATATATATATATATATATATATATATATATATATATATATATATATATATATATATATATATATATATATATATATATATATATATATATATATATATATATATATATATATATATATATATATATATATATATATATATATATATATATATATATATATATATATATATATATATATATATATATATATATATATATATATATATATATATATATATATATATATATATATATATATATATATATATATATATATATATATATATATATATATATATAAATGTGCATAGGACACTACAAACAGGTGCTAAACATTTCAAGTGTGCTGAATGCAGGGAAAAGATTTGGGAAACGTTCTAGTACAATTAGTCACATGACTGTGCATACGGATGATAAACCTCGTGAATGTCCTGAGTGTGGCAAGGGATTCAATCATCTGCGACTTATAAAAACTCACAGGATTGTGCATACAGCTGATAAACCTCTTGTGTGTCATGAGTGTGGGAAAGGATTCAGATGATGCATTGCAGATGGTGCATTCAGATGATGAACGTTACCTAGTTCCTTCATCTGGGAAGAATGAAGACATATTGGTGCATTTGGATGATAAATAGTACCTAGTTCACTTGATCAGTAGACTGTATATCATACTAACAATAAACATACAACCCCAATGAATTTTCCAGTGAGGTTTGATAGAAATTTACTTCAGGACACATACTAGAAAAAAATAGTTACAATTAACAATTTTTGTTTGTGTGAATTTTTTGGTGGATAATATACATTTATACACTAAAGGGACCTAGCCATATTTATTCTTAAATATCTTCAAACTGATATTACTTTGAAATTTAACAATAAAAACATAAGCATTTTTACTATTAACACTGAAAAACAAAAATTGGTAGAATTTTTCAACTAATATTATTGCAAACCCTTTTGATTGGTTTTGTTATAAAGTTAAAGTTCAATATAGTAGGCTAAGCTAAGCTTTGCTAAGCTAGAACAGAGGATTTTTGGACTTGTAGATTTGTAAACCTCATCCTGTAAACATTTATGTTTCTACATGTTAAACAAGCTACGAGGATGAGGGAAGAGGATGTTCCCTCCATTCTGGATGTTATATTTACAAGGAAAGAGGGAGAGATATTTGTCATTCAGTATCTCTCTCCCTTGGGTAAAAGTGACCATGTCTTTTTGGGAATAAAGTATGCAATGCATTATAATCTGTTAGAAAATAAGCTTGAAGCAGTTGAAAAACCTGATTTGTGGAGAGGTCATTATGGGGAACTCAGATATTTCCTTAAGGAATTTGACAAACACTTGCTGTTAGGACATGAAGTAAATGAGATGTATGTCAAGTTTTGTGAAAAATATGATAAAGGCACAACAAAATTTATTCCAAAGGAGAGATGCAGAACTAGGAAAAGGGGATTTGTTTATAGATGTCATCTGGATTTTTCCGAGTTTTGGAGTTTCCGTGATATTTTCTATTCTGATCAAAATATGTATAATGTTAATTTATTTTGATAAATGAGCTTTCCTGTCTACTTAGGTAATGATTCCAAAGATCGTCCTTCCTTTCCTCCCAGGAATCTGGATGTGGCAGGTGCTCAATTGTCAAAAGTGAAAAATTTGGTTTGTCATCCGAATGCACCATATCGGTAATTTTTTTAATAATATTTTAAAAATAGTAAATGGCACTATTTTTGCAAAATCATTACAAGATCTATTATTCTAATAGGGGTTTGATAAAATACAGTAGAATGCCTACTGGTTTTACCTGTAATAGGGTTTGATATAGTTGATTATGGATATATTGTAATGAAATGCTCCTATTGTTAAGAAACACTTTTTTAAAAGAATATTTTGTAATGAGCAGCTCTGAAAATCAGTTGATTACAGATAATGCTACATAATACACTTAATGTGTGTATATGTTACCACAAGTGAGGTATATAATGGTATTTATGAGTAAGATGTAATTGTGTCTTTGACACTGATAAAATTAAGTACTGTGGTTTTATATACTGATAATTAGCTAAAAATATATACTGTACAAGTAAATAAATTATTTTACCTTGCACCGAGATCCACCAAGCCTGTATGGTGTGCGTTTCAGTACTTTGGAAATCTGGAACGATCTGGAATCTCTTATCTGCAATGAAACAATACATATTATTGCACTTACCAAAACATGGATGAATGTAGAAAATAGAGAACTATTAGATGAATATCAAATAAATGGATTTAATCTATTTCACACAGATAGATATATTAGACAAGGAGAGGGAGTAGCCATGTATGTTAGGTAATATTTGAAATGTAGTCTCGAAAAGACTACATTTCAACAGAAACGTGCCACACACCAGACACAAGACTGAACCTCATCGAGGCCAAACGTCTAAATGAGAGCATGAACGAGTAAGAAATAATACTTTAACACCAGGCATCATACACACAATGAATGCACCTGCAGACACACAACGAGCACTATCAACATAGCAAAGATTACTCCATAAAAAAAAATAATTAAATATGATTGACAATGAGATGAAATAATGCACAGTATGTCAATTTTGTTAATTTTTTTCATTACTGAACTAGGTTTTCAATGCTTACATTTGTTATTCTTGGCATTCTTTGCTTCATATCTGAAGCTTCGTTTTAAGTTTCCACTTCAGACGTGTCTTCCGCAGCTATGCATCTCCGGTTTGCAGCATCAAAATCATCTGCAATAGCTGAATATAATTAATAATATATCAGTGAGATATATATTTATCATTACCTAGTAGTAGTGAACACTAAGAAATAACATAAATCAGCTTTCTAAAGAGATGTTTAATAATACGACACACATGATTTGGAACTTATAACTGGGTTAAGTACTTTGCACATAAGTCTCAAGGAGCCATTAGGAAACCCTGCTTGTGATTAAAATATTATGCTGTTTTTATATACTGTATGTGCAGCACAGTACCTCTCCTCTCAATACACCAGCACTGGCCTTCGCCTCTCAATACACCAGCTCTGGCCCTCGCCTCTCAATACACCAGCACTGGCCCTCGCCTCTCAATACACCAGCACTGGCCCTCGCCTCTCAATACACCAGCACTGGCCCTCGCCTCTCAATACACCACCACTGCCCCTCGCCTCTCAATACACCACCACTGCCCCTCGCCTCTCAATACACCACCACTGGCCCTCGCCTCTCAATACACCAGCACTGCCCCTCGCCTCTCAATACACCAGCACTGCCCCTCGCCTCTCAATACACCAGCACTGCCCCTCGCCTCTCAATACACCAGCACTGCCCCTCGCCTCTCAATACACCAGCACTGCCCCTCGCCTCTCAATACACCAGCACTGCCCCTCGCCTCTCAATACACCACCACTGCCCCTCGCCTCTCAATACACCACCACTGCCCCTCGCCTCTCAATACACCACCACTGCCCCTCGCCTCTCAATACACCACCACTGCCCCTCGCCTCTCAATACACCACCACTGCCCCTCGCCTCTCAATACACCACCACTGCCCCTCGCCTCTCAATACACCACCACTGCCCCTCGCCTCTCAATACACCAGCACTGCCCCTCACCTCTCAATACACCACCACTGCCCCTCGCCTCTCAATACACCAGCACTGCCCCTGACCTCTCAATACACCACCACTGCCCCTCACCTCTCAATACACCACCACTGCCCCTCACCTCTCAATACACCACCACTGCCCCTCACCTCTCAATACACCAGCACTTCCCCTCGCCTCTCAATACACCACCACTGCCCCTCACCTCTCAATACACCACCACTGCCCCTCGCCTCTCAATACACCACCACTGCCCCTCGCCTCTCAATACACCACCACTGCCCCTCGCCTCTCAATACACCACCACTGCCCCTCGCCTCTCAATACACCACCACTGCCCCTCGCCTCTCAATACACCACCACTGCCCCTCACCTCTCAATACACCACCACTGCCCCTCGCCTCTCAATACACCAGCACTGCCCCTCACCTCTCAATACACCACCACTGCCCCTCGCCTCTCAATACACCACCACTGCCCCTCACCTCTCAATACACCACCACTGCCCCTCACCTCTCAATACACCACCACTACCCCTCACCTCTCAATACACCACCACTGCCCCTCACCTCTCAATACACCACCACTGCCCCTCGCCTCTCAATACACTACCACTGCCCCTCACCTCTTAATACACCAGCACTATAGCCAGCACCAGAATCTAATAATATTATAAAATATAAGTGTTTACTTACGATAATATTTGCGTGATTGCATGAAGCGTTTGTCTTCTTGCTGACTGCACGGACCACAAACTGACCGCTTTGTTGATGTTCCTGGCGGCGGATGACGCTGTGACGTCACAGGTGAGGGAGGCTTTGCGCACTACTCAATCGTCGCTTGAACCCATCATAAATAGTTTTGTTATTTTTATTATTTTATTTTTATTTATTTTTATACAAGAAGTTACACTGGAGGTTAACAGAGAATATAGAAAATAAGTTGAATTAACATTCTTGTAAAGCCACTAGCACGCATAGCGTTTCGGGTAAGTCTTTAAACTAACAGTTTTTTTTTTTATAAATTAACAGTAAAATTGATAAAAAATGTTACCAGGTATTTTATAGCTTTTCTTTACAGGTACAGATAATTTTAAGTAAAATAATTACAGTAAAATCAACAAAAATGTTGATTTTTGAAATCAACATTTTTGTTGATTTTACTGTCATTTTAATTTGAAGAAATATTGAAACAAAAGCAGATCAGAATAATACACAATAAAGAAACAAGGATTACTAGATACATGAGAATAGCATTTCAGGGTTATACATTGGTTCACTGAAGCACAATATGAGGATCATTTCGAGGAAAAGTTTCAAGGAATAATGCAGTAGAAAATGCACTCAATACAACAACCATGATATCAAATGATATCTAAGATTACAATGTTAAAGTATGGCTTAGGTACAAATATTGGGGGATTGAGTAGCACTAGATACAGTGTGAAGATAAAGCCCATGGTAGAAAACTATGAAGATGAAATTAGGTACTTTTTGGTTTTATTTTTGAATATGGCAAAAGTTGGACAGCTTTTCAAATCATTAGGGAGTAAGTTCCATAGACTAGGTTCCTTTATTTACATAGAGTGTTTACATAGATCAAGTTTGACTCTGAGGATATCAAAGAGATATTTATGTCTGGTGTGGTGGGCATGTGTTCTATTACATCTGTCCAGGAAGAGTTTCAGAACAGGGTTTGCACTTAGAAAAAGGGTTTTATAAACGTAATTTACACAGGAGAATGTGTGAACTGAATTTATCTTTAGCATGTTTAGGGATTTAAACAGAGGAGCTGTGTGTTGTCTGAAAGTAGAGTTAGTTATTGTCCTGATAGCAGATTTTTGCTGGATGATGATGGGGCTGAGGTAGTTTGCAGAGGTTGAACCCCAAGCACAGCTACCATAAGTAAGATAGAGATAGATAAGTGCATAATAGAGTGAGAGGAGAGCAGAGTAGGGTACATAATATCTGATCTTAGAGAGTATCTTAGAGAGTATACCAATTGTTTTAGAAACCTTTTTAGTTATGTGTTGTATATGGGTGCTGAAGTTGAGTCTCTTGTCTGAGTACAGGCCAAGGAACTTTCCATCATTTTTATTGCTAATGTTTACATTATCTATCTGAAGCTGAATTGCATTTGTTGATTTGCTTCCAAATAAGATGTAGTAGGTCTTTTCTATGTTTAGTGTGAGTTTGTTGGTTGACATCCGCAAGTAGACTTTTTTAAAATAATTGTTTACAACCTTATTTAACATGAGTGGGTTGGGGTCAGAGTAGATGAGTAGTATCATCAGCAAACAATATAGGTTTAAGTATGTTAGAGACATTAGGGAGATCATTGATGTATATAAGAAACAGGAGGGTCCTAGGATGCTGCCCTGTGGCACCCATACGGTTATTGGTAGAGTGGGAGAGGTTATATCATTGATGGCTACATATTAGTGTTTGTTACTAAGATAGGATCGGATATAGTTCAGGGCAAGGCCACGGATTCCATATTGGTGGAGTTTAAGTAAGAGGTAGTTATGGTTAACAGTATCAAAAGCCTTTCTCAGGTCAATGAAGATTCCAATTGGAAACTCACTTTTGTCGAGGGCTGAGAAGATTAAGTCAAGCAGACTAACAATACCATCATTGGTACTCTTTTGGGAGCGGAAGCCAAACTGACAAGGACTTAATTAGTACAGTATATTGAATTTTATAAGGGAGTAGAGCTGTTTGTAAAAAAAAAAATATTTCTGATAATATAGGTAGATTTGATATGGGTCTGTAATTGTTTATGTCTGCCGTGTTACCTCCTTTATGAACTGGCGTTACTCTTGTTTTTTTAAGGATATCAGGGAAGGTATGACACTCTAGGGATTTATTGAACAGCAATGCTATGGGTGGTGCAAGGGCATGGGGGGCACTCCTGTATACCATCGATGGTATTTCACTAATGTTCCCCGCTTTGGTTTTTAGCGAGTGAATGATGGACACAACATCTGTAGGGCTGACCGGAGAGAGAAGAGAGTTTGGATAGCTGCCTGAAAGATATGTGGTAACATATGTCTGAGTCTCTGGGATTTTTCGGGCAAGGTTAGCACAAATCGATGAAAAGAAGCTATTAAATTCAGTTGTTGTTTCAAGATCTGTTGCAGGTACTCACCTAGTTGTACTCACCTAGTTGTGCTTGCGGGGGTTGAGCTCTGGCTCTTTGGTCCCGCCTCTCAACCGTCAATCAACAGGTGTACAGGTTCCTGAGCCTATTGGGCTCTATCATATCTACACTTGAAACTGTGTATGGAGTCAGCCTCCACCACATTGCTTCCTAATGCATTCCATTTGTCAACCACTCTGACACTAAAAAAGTTCTTTCTAATATCTGTGGCTCATTTGGGCACTCAGTTTCCACCTGTGTCCCCTAGTGCGTGTGCCCCTTGTGTTAAATAGCCTGTCTTTATCAACCCTGTCGATTCCCTTGAGAATCTTGAATGTGGTGATCATGTCCCCCCTAACTCTTCTGTCTTCCAACGAAGTGAGGTTCAATTCCCGTAGTCTCTCTTCGTAGCTCATACCTCTCAGCTCGGGTACTAGTCTGGTGGCAAACCTTTGAACCTTTTCCAGTTTAGTCTTATGCTTGACTAGATATGGACTCCATGCTGGAGCCGCATACTCCAGGATTGGTCTGACATATGTGGTATATAATGTTCTGAAAGATTCCTTACACAAGTTTCTAAAGGCCGTTCTTATGTTAGCCAACCTGGCATATGCTGCTGATGTTATCCTCTTGATATGAGCTTCAGGGGACAGGTCTGGCGTGATATCAACCCCCAGGTCTTTCTCTCTCTCTGACTCTTGAAGTATTTCATCTCCCAAGTAATACCTTGTATCTGGTCTCCTGCTTCCTACCCCTATCTTCATTGCATTACATTTGCTTGGGTTAAACTCTAACATCCATTTGTTCGACCATTCCTGCAGCTTGTCCAGGTCTTCTTGAAGCCTCAAGCTGTCCTCCTCTGCCTTAATCCTTCTCATAATTTTGGCGTCGTCAGCAAACATTGAGAGGAATGAGTCTATACCCTCTGGGAGATCATTAACGTATATCAGAAACAGGATAGGTCCAAGCACAGAGCCCTGTGGGACTCCACTGGTGACTTCACGCCATTCTAAGGTCTCACCCCTCACTATAACTCTCTGCTTCCTATTGCTTAGGTACTCCCTTATCCACTGGAGCGCCCTACCAGTTACTCCTGCCTGTTTCTCCAGCTTATGCATCAACCTTTTATGGGGTACTGTGTCAAAGACTTTCCGACAGTCCAAAAAATGCAGTCCGCCCATCCTTCTCTTTCTTGCTTAATCTTTGTCACCTGATCATAGAATTCTATCAAGCCTGTAAGGCAAGATTTACCCTCCCTGAACCCATGTTGATGGGTTGTCACGAAGTCTCTTCTCTCCAGATGTGTTACTAGGTTTTTTCTCACAATCTTCTCCATCACCTTGCATGGTATACAAGTTAAGGACACTGGCCTGTAGCTCAGTGCCTCTTGTCTGTCACCCTTTTAAAATATTGGTACTACATTAGCAGTCTTCCATACTTCTGGTAGGTCTCCCGTTTCCAGTGACCTACTATACACTATGGAGAGTGGCAAGCAAAGTGCTCCTGCACACTCTTTCAATACCCATGGTGAGATTCCATCCGGCCCAACAGCTTTTCTCACACCCAGCTCCAATAGGTGCTTCTTGACCTCATCTCTTGTAATTTCGAACCTTTCCAAGGTCACCTGGTTTGCTGCCACCTCTCCTAGCGCCGTGACTTCTCCATGTTCTATTGTAAAGACCTCCTGGAACCTTTTGTTGAGTTCTTCACACACCTCTTTGTCATTCTCTGTGTACCTGTCCTCGCCCACCCTAAGTTTCATCACCTGTTCCTTCACTGTTGTCTTCCTCCTGATGTGACTGTGTAGTAGCTTTGGTTCGGTCTTGGCTTTATTAGCTATATCATTTTCATACCTTTTCTCAGCTGCTCTTCTCACACTAACATACTCGTTCCTGGTTCTCTGGTATCTCTCTCTACTTTCTGGTGTTCTGTTATTACGGAAGTTCCTCCATGCCCTTTGTGTGTGTGTGTGTGTTCGATCCCTTGTAACGATTCGTGTGTGAACCTTAGACAAACTAGTAAATATTTAAGTTCGTATTTTTCTCAACATTGTGTGAATAGAATGGGGCCAAACAATCTAATGCATTGTATTTATATGCCAGTTTATATAATCATTATATTAATTGGAGAGAGCCAATACATATTTTAAGTGCAGGAATTTTGTTGAACGCAATTTGATCAAGTCGGCCCAATTAACTAATGTCCCAATATTTTTAATGTTAGCACTGACCTGTACAAACTAGACCCATATTTATATATTGTAGTTACAAATTGTAACGACCTACTTAGTGTGGAAGGCAGGCTCGTGATTCGTCGATCTTCACCTGACCACAGTAAAGCGAGGCGATGACATAGGGTGGGGGAGGGGGTGGGGGTCTGTCATATATAATTTCTCTCAAACCGCTTTACTCTTAGAATGTCAGCCCCACTCCCGTCTGGAGTTTTATACCGGAAGAGACGGAAGGCCTTCTTCAGTGATGTGAATTAGCGATCAGAGCACTATCCAGATAGAAAGCTTTCTTCCATCGGCACTGTGATCCGATGAAGGGGGAGTCAGCTGAACGACTTGGGCTTTGTCTTCGCTCCTGGTGCTAGCCAAACAGCACCATGTTCCACTGCATCAAGGTTCAGTTCCGAGGAACCTACACCAAGGCCGAGATTCTGGCCCTCTTGACGGCGAACTCTGATGTTGCTCACATCGACGTCATCATGGAGGAAAAGGAAAACATCGTTTTTCTGGTGTTCAACCAGGAAAATGATTGGACGGTTTCAACCGTTTCCGTTGGTTGAAACTCGACGGAACCAACCCACATTGGTGGGGGGGGGGGTGCTTGATCTCACGTTTGTCTCCACCAGTATTTATGAGTTGACATTGGCCAGTTGACCATGTTCTGCCTAGCGACTCCGTTGCTACAAAAACAGTTATTAATATTGCATTACCTCCCAGACCTCCAGTTCCCGAGCCCGGATGGGACTTTATCAAAGCAAATTGGACAGTTTCAGGAAGCTCTCGAAACTTGGCACCTAAACTACACTCCTCCTGACAACACTGAAGAAATGGAAAAAGATTTAGTAAATGCAAGACAGCAGCAAATCACGCCATCCACAAGAGGAAAACAATTACCCAACAACATAAGGACCACTGGTATTACTGTTATAGGATCAAAGATCTACATAACAGACTAAATTGTGCACGAAAGAGTTTCAGAAGAGATAGAACCGAAGCTAATCTAGGACTAGTTAGAGCTGTCCGAAATCAAGTGCACGAAGAAACAGCCAAAATCAAAGAAAATGGCTCGAGTGGTGTGCCAAACTGAATCAGCATACATCCTTGGGCGACATTTGGAGACAGATCAACATTGCCAAAGGCAAATCGCCTCCTGCTCTGCCACATTTTCATCCAGAGCAGGAAGCAGAAAGGTTAGCAAATCTATTTGCTTCAAGAGCCAGTTCTACTAAACTTCCTCAAGCAACTCTGACTCACCAACAAAGACAAAGAAGCAAGATTGGAAAAAATAGATGATGCTTTAGCCTTACCTGACGAACTAGACCAACCATTCAATCTGAAAGAACTCAGGAGAGCTACAAAAAAACTAAAAACACAGATCCAGGTGAAAACAAAATCACAACATGCTGGCCAAGCTAGGAGAAAAGGGTGAAGAAGCCTTCTTGAATCTCACCAACGAAGTATGGGTGACATGAGCTCGACCACTCTTGGAACAGTGCAATTATAGTTCCCATTCCAAAACCTAACGACCTTGGAAATCCAAGACCCATCTCATTAACAAGCTGTCTGGCCAAAACTGCAGAAAGAAGGCTCTTAATCGAATTGAATGGAAAGCCAATCCACTACAACAAAATATGTTTGCTTACAGAAAAGGTGTTGGAACCACAGAAATCCTTACCTCCTTCCTGGATCAAATCAATGACAAACCTGGAATCCTTATATTTCTAAACCTAGAAAAAGCCTTCAAGTTAGCCAAGGCTCCAGCTACACTGTGCTGCCTTGTGGAAAAGGAAATTAAAGGACACGCTCTTTCCTTTGCCAAAGAAAGCCTGCTTAACCGAGAAGCTAAAGACAAATTCCCCCCAAAAAAATCGACCTCAAAGAGGCTGGAAAATTGAACTCCGCAGGGAGGAATACTCTCTTGTATGTATGTACCTTACCTAAATAAACATTTGATTTGATTTGAAGCGCTTTCCTCTTCAACTGTCTCGTGGAACAATTCATAAAGCTCAAGTTACCAAAAGCCAAACTTCTTAACTATGCAGACGACTTTGTGTTCATCATCAATGGCAAAGGCGCCAGGAACCCTGCACAAAAATGCCTAGATAATATCAGCAGGGAAGCGGAACGCATAGCAGTGTAAATAAAGAGCAATAAAACCAAAACAATGGCCGTTAAAATGAGAATAAGACATCATAATCACAATACAAGTTCATGAAATTGAGTGGGTTACCTCTTTTCAATACCTAGGAGTCATAATAGACAGGCAGTTGAAATTCACTCAAGAAATTGAATATATTCGGCAACGTTGTAAAACCAGAAACTCCAGATGCAGGCGATGAGTCACAATAACGTGGCTGAAGTATGTTGACCAGACCACACACTAGAAATTGAAGGGACGACGACGTTTCGGTCCGTTCTGGACCATTCTCAAGTCGATCTGGTCAACAGAAACTCCAGCTTTGCGCTCCCTGACACGTCTTAGAGATGGTGCATCTCTACCAGTGCTCAAAATGTACTACGTTCAAGCAGTTGTTTACGATGATATTTATTGTTTATTAGAACAGTTATTGCTGCTCCTGCTCTTACATCCCTCAATGATAATCAATGGGAGAAACTGGAAGTGTCTCAAAATGATGCTCACAGAACATTGCTGGGAGCACCTATACGGACGCGTCGAGAGACTAAGAATGAAAACCAACTTACCAGCATTAGAAAGCAGGATCAAAGGATAGCCACCAGAAGAGCAAAACTTGTTAAAACCACTGCCTGACTGTCAATCAAAGATAGCATACACAGATCGCTTCAGAGAAACCTTCAATATAGAACAAGTGCATGGATAGATAATCTGGTCAAGATTATCGACGACGTTTCGGTCCGTCCGAAACGTTTCAGTTTCGGACAACGACGTTTCGGTCCGTCCTGGACCATTCTCACAATCTACTTGAGAATGGTCCAGGACGGACCGAAACGTCGTCGTCCCTTCACCTTCTAGGTTGTGGTCTGGTCAACAAAGAAGCCTATAATGTAGGGTTGTCAATCACCCTAAATTGGGTAGCAAGTCACATTGGCATAGATGGTAATGAAAATGCAGCCTCACTAGCAAAAACTGCCACTGCTCTACCTATTGTGCAGGCTCAAATACCTCCAAGTTTTTTCTCAGATTAAGGAGCAAATCAAGAAGAAAACGTTGCCAACTATCAAAAGTCACCACAGAGCCAAAGTAGCAGAAAGAAGATCCACTGCAATATGGTACAAACAAGCCACTGGGTACTACTCTTTCAAGCCTGACTAAAAGATATCCAGAGACATTGCAGTGGCCATACACAGTCTCAGACTTTGTTACAAGTGCTGCTGGGAGGTAATAAACGCAATAGTTAAAGTGTGTCATATCTGTGGAACAGAAGCAGAGATGCCACGATTGCACTACTTACTGGAAAGTAAAGCTACTGAAGCACTGTGCATGAAACCCAACATTAATCCAACGACAGCAACTGCATTAACAAGCAAACTAGTATGACGTCACACGTCACCGCGCCGCTGTCTGCGCAGCTTCCCCCTCCCCGGGAGGGGGAAGGGGGAGCCCCAGACCTCTCTCGCCGGCTACCCACCTATCAGTTCTAAGGCTGGATGTCAAAACACGCGAAAAGCCGCCGACCGGAGGGAGGGAGGGTTGCCGGGTGAGCCTCCGAGTCTCACCCAGAAAATGGCGTTTCTTTTCATTCAACGCTGGTTTTCTGGGGGATCCCCGTCGGCTCCCTGGAGCTAAATACCGACAGAAAAAGGTCAAAGGGAAGGAACCGTGAGGCAGGCACCACGCACCCCTCAACGGAAGTGAGACAACCGGCAGCCAACACTAACCCAAGGCGACACAGCCCGAAAAAGGGCCCTGGAACAACACGAGACAACGACCATCAAGGCCCCTGCACGAACACCAAAGATCCTTGCCCGAATGACATCAAGGATAAGCTGCATAGACGGCAGCTGGAGCAGCGAAGCCACGAACGCCACAGGCATAGTGAAAGAACACAGGCAGGCTAGTCGCAAGAACACGGCTGACAACCCGGGACACCGTCACCCGCGAACAGGGAAGAATGGTACTGGATCAACTCAAAGCACGCCCCGGACATAAAGGCCGTGGCACGCAAATAACAGCGGAGTGCCGCCACTGAACAAAACACGACACACCCACGACCCTACCAACCAAAGCACGAATAACACAAGGACCCCTCCGGAACGCAGCAGCCCCCCTCCCGTGCCAGAAAAGATGGAGAATGCTGCCACCGAACAACCAAAACGCCAAAACCGAAAGAACAGAAAAACCCCTGCGGAGGAGCAAGAAGTCCAGCCACCCGACTCCCCAGAGGCAAACGCCAACAGGAAAAAGAGCTGACGAAAAAACAAACCGGAACCGAAGGGGCACCACCAACCGAGGAGAAGACAGAGCACGCTTACCAGAGACCAGGACGGTTCAAGCGGCGCACAAACAGGCCGGAAGTGAAATAACGCACGAGACAGCGTACTAACGGTGCAGAAGCAACACCAAGAACGAAAGAAAGCCGAAGTGGCTCCGCAAGCGCTGCACGAACGAGGCGACAGTATGTGGCAAAACGACGGCCCCCAACCCCCACCAGAAAAAAACAAGCCGACGCTAACAACTGCAGCCACCAAAGAAGGGACAGGAGGAAAAGGAAGGACCGCCAAAATACCCCATACTACCGCCAAGAAGAAGTAAGGAGGTGGGACACCTACCACTAAGCCACCCGACCACCAACCGAGGTGAGACACGCGAAGCAGCCCCGACAAGGCACCTCCGAGCGCAAGAAAAGGCGGAATTGCAGGAAGATCTCGGGCACGACCACCAAAGTCCAGGTGGCACAAAGGAGATGAAACGTCTGCCGAACAGAAAGCTTCCAATGCAAGCAAGCCCGCCAGGAGATCAGAAATAACGGGTCCAATGCGAGACATGGCAAGACCCTGAAAAACCAACCGGCAGGGCAAGCCAGGAAAGCCGAAGAAAGCGTAAGGATTGCCACCAGAACAGTACCCGAACCAAAGGGTACGAGCAATGAAAACAAACCAAGACACATAAGTGCACTATAGTACACAGGCTGAAATAACGCCCAAGAAGCCAAGGAACGCACGAAGAACACCCCTGCAGCAGAGGAGGAAACATAGGAAATGCACAAGGAAGGGAAGCGGTAAAAACCGCCCCTCCCCCCCCCCCCATAGCAGCAAGAGCAGGCAAAACCGACCAAAGGAGATGCCAGGGAAGCGACTGGGGAAAAGCAAGATGAAAAGAGCCAAAGCTCAAACCCCAGGAAACAACCAGGAGTGGATAATCAGGCAAGGACAGGATCCCACGCACATGAAAGGTCCAAGCCAGGGACCCGAAGGCCACGAAAATTAACAAGCAAATCCCCAGACGCAAACCCAAGGTACAAAACAGCAGCAAAGTGCCACACCACAACCGGACACAGGAAAAAGATCACCCCACCACAAAACACGTTACCAATGCACACGTGCAGCAGCAACGTGCACCACCGCAACATGTAAGTAGCATTAACCTGCTTCTGCAAAGGCCGACCCCAGACAGGGCCAATGGAGACACGACAGAACCCAGCAGACCCAAGAACCAGCACACCCGGTGACCGACGGCGGAGATACCAGCCCGATACCTGATGGATGGGGTTCAGGGAGTTCACTTACTCCCCAAGCCCGGCCCGGGGCTAGGCTTGACTAGGGAGAGGTTGGCCCACCAGGCTGTTGCTTGGAGCAGCCCGCAGGCCCACATACCCAGCACAGCCAGGATGGGCCAGAACCTCTATCCGAAAACAGGCTAGTGTTCCTTGGAAGTCCATGGATGTACCGGCAAAACGGCGGATGCTCGCAGGTAGGACGTGTAACAACCGCAGACCTCTGATGGTTATACAGTGTTCCCCGATTGTGCCTATCTTGAGGTTATCTTGAGATGATTTCGGGGCTTTAGTGTCCCCGCGGCCTGGTCCTCGACCAGGCCTCCACCCCCAGGAAGCAGCCCGTGACAGCTGACTAACTCCCAGGTACCTATTTACTGCTAGGTAACAGGGGCATTCAGGGTGAAAGAAACTTTTGCCCATTTGTTTCTGCCTCGTGCGGGAATCGAACCCGCGCCACAGAATTACGAGTCCTGCGCGCTATCCACCAGGCTACGAGGCCCCTCCTAATATGCTGCCTATGGTGCCTATGTCACCACTGCACTCCACTGGAACTATCCCACAAGTTTTTCCATATAGGCGGGACCCCAAGAGCCAGAGCTCAAACCGCACAAGCACAACCAGGAGAGCCCTACCAGGTGAGTACATAACCAGCACCACAACCCACACACCCCATAACACGAAAGATGTGGGTCCCCTGAATGACACTAGCATGGGTATGTTGGACATGCACATGAGTGGGACTGGAAGGGTTGAAAAGGGACAGTCACTGGTGTGCTAACGTCTCATTCGTACATAAATATACCCAAATAAAGACGTATATAAACATCGCATCCATGCAGCGCCCAGCCAAAAGACGCCAGACCACAGAAACTCACGTGTCAAACGGAGGAACGAACATGTCACGACCCAACAGTGCCCAAAAGATCCTTTGAGCACCGCTAGGTGAAAAAGCCAGAGTCGGACACGCAGGAGAGCAGGGTAGAGGCGAAGGAGGAGGCCCACACCCATGACACAAGGAAAACCGCGGCGTCCTCCCCACAGCTGGAATCTATGACACTCCCAGAGCGAAGGGGCACATACCGGAGAAAGGGAGAAGAGCGAGAGGCAAAAGCACCCGAGTAAAAAGGGCGCAAAACACCAACACTGAAACACACCGCCCAGACCAAAACAAACTCCACGGCGCATGCGCATGACACGCTGGCCGAACCGCACAACCTGCTCTGCGGGAAGGCGCCAACCAGGACAACTGCACTAGAAAAGTAGCCATAAGAGGAAGCAGTAACAACAAAACCAGCAAACTAAGCAAAGACAAAGAGCCCAAAAGGGAACCCAACTGGGCCACGAGTAGCCCAACTGGGCTACAAGTAGCCCAATACGGCGACCCGGACTAGGAGCCAACAGACGTTCCAATAATACGGGAAGTAGCAAAAACCTTCCCGAACCCTCGAGAACACAGAAGCAAACACCAGTCTCGAAGGCACACAAAGGCACAGTCGCACCCGAGACCAGAAGTCATGTAGAACTCCAAGAACGGGAAAACATGACGAAGACACCGTCCCGAAAAGGGGGAGGCATCCACCCACAGGACGGAACTAACCGACTCAAAGGAACCAAGGAATCGAACCCGGGGAGGGGTTGATGCCCAACAACAACACGTACGGCGAGTGGGGAGGAAAAACCCCACTCCGCGTAACCACAAGCCCCGCCTAGAGGTCGAGAAAATCCCCCCACGGGGTCTTACGGGGCCAAAGCCCCCCAAGTCAGCCCCAGGAACCCACACGACAGGTCCCAGGGGTCAAGCCGTCTCCCCAAAGCCCCGGCCGTACCAGAAAACCGGGGCAGCTGCATTTTTACAAAAAATACTAAGGAAGGCAGCCCACTGGCAGACTCTTACAACACAGCTGGAGGAACAGGCTCAAATGCCCCCGTCACTACCCCAGAAGGGGAATTCCCCGAGACTGCCTGAGTCTCAAAACCATCGAACCCCGCCCCGAACCCACAGACGGTAAGGAACCGGATGAAGGCAGGACGAGGGCATCCAGGGGAAAGACAAGGGGGCATAGAAGGAACCGAAGCAACCAACACCCCCAAGTCCCAACACGAACCAAAACGGGGCAGCCCCGAAGCTCCCGGGGAGTAAACAAACGAGAACGTTGCCACAACCAAGGCTCAAAGTGCAACGCCCCTGCTGCCTGCACCCGCTTAGTCAGCACAACTGGGTAACCGAGCCACAACGAGCAACAAAACTCGCACGACTCCGGGTCGAAGGGGTCACCGACCCCACAGGCAGTAGACGGAGGCAAACAGAGTCACCCTGAGACAAGGGGTGAGAGCAACCCTCAAACTCGCTGGAAGCGAGGGGGGGGGGGGGGACTCCGGGGTCACATTCATCGGACCTGCACGCCCCCAGTGAATTCCCAGGGTCCCGAGCGTTTACTATAATAGGACTCGTGCTCAGGTAATCCCAGGCAGGGTACTGCTAACCGGCGTCCAAAGCTACCAAACAACTTTCTAAGCACTGAACCCCCGGGACGTGTACACTCACGGAGACCTAGCAGGGGGAACCACCAGAATAATACTCGGAACACAAGGGGCACAGGAGGCAAGAACGAAGGCAGACCCCCCACCAGGTAGATAAACAAAAATAAAAAGAAAACCCCGCAAGAGGACAGCATACCCAGGTGGAACAGACCCGGCCGCCATATAGGTGAAAACAAGCTGCAAGCTGTGCAGCACCTTGTGCCCCACCAGTGCAAAACTGCCCCTTTCCCGAAGGCGAACAAGGGAGACAGAACACCCGAGCACACAAAGGGCGGCCGAAAACCAAGCAGTAAACGGCCAAGCAGGGGCAGAAACCAAGGAACTTGTGGAAGGTGGCCCCAAGGGCAGTACATACAGGGAACCTAGGGAAGGGAACCCTAGGCGCATGCAGCCCGAGTACTGGAGAATCACTCCTGGCTCACGCACCACCTAGAAAACAGACACCACACTCTAGGTACAGTGCTGAAACAACCACTGGAGCCGGAGCACACAACCGCTGCCTATAGCATCAGTCGAAGAACTGATGGGTGGATAGCTGGCGTGAGAGGTCTGGGGCTCCCCCTCCCCAGACAGCGGCGCGGTGACGTGACGTCATACTAGTTTGCTTGTTTTCTGTTGGGGAGTTCTATCTACTAGTTCAGCTTTTGGTAGCAATTTTAACCAGAATAGGGGTTTGTTTTGGAATGTTTACCTTTCTGGATGCTTGACCCGGTCGATGGCAAACATAGAATGCTTCCAACCACACGGGGGTTTCTATAGGCTATTGCTCCCCTTGCCTCTCTGAGGGGGCCAGGTTCAGGCCGTGGTCCCCGGTAGGCCCTAGAAATCCATACACATGACTGATGCCAAAGTCTGACATTAGCATATCAGCCTGGTATAGCTCCGGGGAGCCGACGGAGCTCCCCCCAGAAAAGGATGATACCTAAAGATGACAAGCATAGACTATTACATTATGGAGTCAGTAGTTCTAGCAATAGTATGGTAGTTTAATTGCATTAAGCAGAATAAAAATATTAAATTGAAATATAACAATTTATTTTTATATTTATTTATTTAAAAACAAGAAGGTACAGTGTGGTCTGAGAGCACATAATAATAATAATGTTGTTATTCTTATATTTTTGGAAAGCCACAAACATGCATTCCATCTTGAGCAGTTACTTAATCTAACAGATAAGGCCAAGACTATCAATAGCTACATTGTAGCAAAATTTGAGTTCATCATAATAACTACAATATAAATTGAAGGTATTGATAACACCGGTGAAGTTGCATGTCTTAAGTACTAAAATGCTTTAATACTCTTAGTTACAGTTAGTAGTGGACAGTGACCTTGAAAGTTCAGACAATTGTCAAGCAAGTTGTATATAATAATTACCAAGTCATAAGTATGAGCCAAGTATTACACCTTAATTAACAATTCAAATAAATATATTTATTTAAGCTCTGTCATTAGTTTATTTATATACAAGAAGGTATATTGCGTCGATAAAGTGCATACATTGGAGTTTAAGTATAAAATTCTTGCAAAGCCACTGTCATGCATACCATTTTGGGCAGGTGCTCGAGGTAACTTTAAAGGTAACAGAATTAATCATTATAACTTTATTACAAACTGATATAAATGATTATAAACAATATATTTACCAAGTAAACTCTGGTAAAAGTATTGTTGAAGTTGAATGTCTCATGCTACCTCACTCACCGAGTTTAGTACTAAAGAAAAATATCAAAAGACGGAATATAGCCGGGGAGGTTATGTAGCACCGTCAAAAGTGCGGGATATTCAAAAAGCGCTAAATATCACTAAGGATGCCAATACAAAAACAAAAGCACATAAGGTGAACAACGTCAAAGGCATCCGATTCATCAAAGATTGTATCAAGGGATAGGTGACGGCAAGAGACTGTCAGGAAGCAAGACGCACACACACATGCTCGAAGTCAGGACATTCTACAATGATATGCACGACCGTAAAAGCCACAATGCATTTTGGACAATAAGGAACAGGGTGGTGCTCCATTAAGTGCCTGCACGTTAACCGTGCTGCGCTGAGTTTACAGTATTGTGAAATTCCCCCGGTGCGCAAGAAATAAAGTGTTTCCCAAAAATTATTTTTTCTTCATAAAATGATAAATTCCCTTCCCTCAACATGTCTATGTAAAAATATATAGAAAATTCCACTTACTTTGGCTGTGGGGACGTGGACAAGGTGCGTTGTGACATCATCAGGACCTGGTCGCCCGTGCGTGAATCGCCCAGACACAGTCGTGCGGGCCATTCAAGCACCGGGTATTGCCACAAATATATTTTCAATTATTTGTTTTATGTAAACCAATGCGGTTTTAATAGATTTTTTTATTGTATATGATGCATATTTGTGTCCTTTACAATATGTATACAGTAAAACGTTCATAATGTTCCATGGAACTGTGATACATGTGTCAGTAATGTGTCCACAGTAAATGTTTATTGTCGCAATATTACCTGTTAAAAATTCACTAAAATTACAATATGTACAGTTTCACACACTATTTACACAGTAACATACTGTATTACACACTCAGTACTTCGGAAGTGAGTAATAATCAACGAAGTAGTCCATGGTACACAGCGCAACTTCGCTCTCAGTGCACCAGGTACAAATAAATTTTCGCTTCCTGTTTCTTATGTACATTTCTTATGAAATGTACTCACGTAAACCCTTGGCTTTAGTACTTGTAGATTGTATGCAGCCAAGCTTGTAAAGTAAATAATTATCAAAAGAAGGCACCAAACCGGGAAGGCTATGTAGTACCAACAAATGTGTGGAATAGTCAGAGGGCGCTAAATATCACCAAGGATGCCAGTACGAGAACAAAAACGCATAAGGCGAACGATATCAAAAGTATCCGAGTCACCAAGAATTCTATTGAGGGACAGGTGACCGCGAGGGGCGGTCAGAAAGCAAGACACACGCTCGTCCTGGAAGTCAGGACATTCAAGAAGGATGTGCCCGACCGTAAGAGGGACAATGCAATTAGGACAATAAGGAGCAGGGCGGCGCTCTATCAAGTGACCATGGGTTAAGCGAATATGACCAATATGCAACCTCGCCAGAGCCGTTTCCCATCGTCAGTTACGGTGGTAGGAGGATGGCCACGAGGAAACACAACATTTAAGAGTACGTAGTTTGTTACCAGTAACAGACGACCAAGAAGCCTGCCAACGGGTAAGGATGGAAGAATGGATAACCGGGGACAGAGATGGGACAAGAGCGGACAGCTTCCTTGGCAGCAGCATCCACATGCTCATTTAAAGAGACACCAATATGGCTGGGAACCCAACAAAACTCAACTGACTTAAATTTACTGTAAACAAGAAACAGCCAATGTTGGATCTCGGCAACTACTGGATGAACTGGATTAAAGGACCCGAGAGCCATGAGGGCACTACGAGAGACAACAACAATTACAAAGGAAGACTGACAACAAGAAAGCAGGAGACGAAGAGCATAGAGAATAGCATAAAGCTCTGCTATGAAGATGCTAGTCTCCGGAGGTAAACGACACATATAAGTGCGATCAGGAAAAACAACAGAGTAGCCAACACCGTCTGCAGACTTAGACCCATCGGTGAAGACTGAAACGGAGTGGGAGTGAGAAGAAAAGTGCTCAAGGAAAGGCATTTTAGAATCGTAAGAAGGATAAAAGCTTTGGTGATGCGGGTCAAGGATGTACAAAACTGCGGAAGGGGGACTCTCCATGGGGCAAAGAAGGAACAACATGAGGAAAATCATTAGAAATACGAACGGAAAGAGAAGCCTGGAAGCGAGATAACCAGACAGAAAGAGGGAGGTGGTGATGAGGAACAGGAACCGCAGGAGGGGTAAAAGTTAAAGCACGACAGAGGCAAGAGGAGGGATGTTGCAAGGACCGTGCAAGATAGCGAAGACAGTAGCGATCACAGCGGTCCCAGACAGACAGGAAGCCAGTGTCAACATACAAGCTGAGGACGGGAGTTGAACGAAAGGCACCAGAGCTGAGGTGCAGCCCAGTATGGTGCAAAGCATCAAGACGGCGAAGAATAGAAGGAGAAGCAGACGAATAAGCAGGGCAACCATAATCGAGCTTAGACAGGACGAGAGAGGAATGTAAAGCAAGGAGTGCGTGCCTATTCGCTCCCCAAGAAGTATGGGACAATACCCGAAGAAGGGCAAGGGCCTTAGAGCACACAACACGGAGATAAGAGATATGGGGAGACCAAAACAAACGAGTGTCAAGGAAAACCCCAAAAGCTTCGCGAAATCTTTGTACTCAAGGGGATGACCATAAAGTGACAAAGAGGGACGAAGAACGACTCGTTTCCAAGTAAAGGTCAGGGCACAAGTCTTAGTAGTAGAGAACTTGAAGCCATGATCAGTGGCCCAAGACAACACGGCATCAATCACAAGTTGAAGCCATCGTTGAAGGAGAGGCGAGTCATCACCCTGACAGCAAAGGGTAAGATCATCGACATAGAGAGCGGAGAAGACACCTGAAGGAAGAGAGGAAGAAGACCATTGAGGACAACCAGAAAAAGAGTAGTGCTCAGAACACTACCCTGGGGCACACCTTCGTATTGCTGAAAAGAGGCAGAGAGCAGTACCAAGCCGCACCCGAAAAGAACGACGAGAGAGGAAGCTGCGGAGAAAGAGATGGAGATGACCACGAAGGCCAAAAGAATGAAACTGGGATAAAATATGATATCGCCAAGTGGTGTCGTAAGCCTTTTCCAGGTCAAAAAGGACGGCAACAACGGAGGTCTTCACAGCAAAAGCAGTACGAATATAGACCTCCAAGTTCACCAGGACATCTGTCGTGCTGCGGCACTTGCGGAAACCAAATTAAGAAGGGGAGAGGAGGTGATGGTGTTCCAGGAACCACATCAGACGAACGTTAACCATACGTTCAAAGAGTTTGCAGACACAACTTGTGAGGGCAATAAGGCGAAAGTCCTTAGGGGATGTTCCCAGAGACCCTAGTTTGCGAACAGGGAGGACAACGGCATCGAGCCAGTCCTCAGGGACTGACGACGACTCCCAGATCTGATTATACAGACTCAGTAAATACCGAGACGTGCATGGAGGGAGATGGCGAAGCATCTCATAATGAATAGCATCGGAGCCCGCCGCCGTAGAACCGCAGAGGGCAGAACGAAGCAAAACGATGTTCAGAGATAGAGAAGGGATTGTTATAGGGAAGCCGAAGATAAGTGCAGAAATCCAAAGGACGAGACTCAAGGACAGGTTTACGAAGAAGGAAAGATTGGGGAAGATGAAGACCAGAGCTAACAGAAGAAAAGTGGGAACCCAGTTCGGTAGCGACCTGCAACGGGTCCGCCACAAGAGTACCATGGAGGTGAAGGACCAGTGAAACATCAGGAATGAACTTACCTGCTATCTTGCAGATACGCTACCAGATCTGTGGCAGAGGTTTTTTGGACGTAATGTAGGAGACATAAGATGCCCAACATTCACGTTTAGCCGTAAGGATGGCCCTATGGGCCACCGCACTCACCTTCCGAAAGAAAAGAAAAGAATCGGCCGTCTGCTGATGGCGGTGAATCTTCCAGGCTGCACGCTTACAGCGAACAGCCCGAGCACAGTCTGCATTCCACTAGGGGAACGCACTTCCATGTACCCCGAGAGGAAGAGCGAGGAATAGAGCGAAGGGCAGCGTCGAAGACATTGACCTCTCGCTTCTGCCTCTCCCTCGCTCTCTCCTCCTTTTTCATGACAGAGACAGTAGCACTGAGGGTAAAGAGGTTCCAATCTGCTTTCGCAAACTGCCACCTAGGGAAGGAGAGGGGAGGGCGAAAAGAGAAAAAGGAAACAAGGATGGGGAAATGGTCACGGCCATGGAGGTCATCAAGAACCTGCCACTTGAAATCTAAGTAAAGAGAAGAAGAGCTAAGAGAAAGATCAAGACTGGAAAGGGTGCGAGTTCGAGAGTCCAAATGCATGGGCTCACCAGAATTCAGAAGAGACAGGGAAGAAGAGAGGAGAAACATCTCAAGAAGGCGACCCCGGGTGTTCATCAGAACATCACCCCAAAAGGAATGATGACAATTGAAATCACCCAACAGGAGCACAGGCTCTGGCAAGGAGTTCAGTAAGTGTTTCAGATCAGGAAGAGAAAGTGGGACACTCGGGGGGAGATAAATGGAACAGTGTACCATTTCCCCACAAAGATACGAGCAGCAGAAGAATGGAGAGACGAAGGAAAATGTAAGGGGACAAAGGGAACATCAGAGCGAATCAAGAGAGCAGAAGAGTTAGGAGCCCCAGCAACAGCTGGGGAAGGGGGGGAAGGAATAGCCACGAAAGCGACCAGGACGAGCACCAAGCATCGGCTCCTGGAAACAGACACAAAGGGGCGAAAACCGCGAAATCAGAAGTTGGCGTAATAACCTTGAACGTTCCATTGAAGAATAGACATCGACGAGAAGAGAAAGGACAACAACAGAGAACAAGGAAGAAACAAAGGCGAAAGAGCAACACAGCACATTAAAGAATGTCAGAGTCGGGATCAGGGTCAGCAAAGTCAGGGTTAGGGGGCATGGGTAAACTGAGCAAAGACGGAGGGAAGGAAGTGGGAGAACAGATCAGAGGTGGACGGGCGGGGTCCAGAGGAGGAGGCAACCGAGAGGAGCAGTCAAGGACAGCAGCAGGAAGAGGGGGAGTAGAAAGAGGGGAGCGCACCTCAGAAAGGGCAGCAACCGAGAGGGAAGCGGGATCCAAAGAAACCTCCATAGCAGGAACAGGGGGCGCAACCACCAAAATGGGAGGGGAAGGAGCGATAGAGGCAAAAGTAGGGGCCGAGGAAGAAAGCGAAACCTTCTTACCCGCCGGGGAGGAGGAAGGAGAGGAGCCAGGCTTACGTTTCTGACTTAAAGAGACAGGTGTCCCAGCAACTACGTACCGGGCAATGGATTCTAGCGTCTCAACAGGAGAAGTGGAGAGCGCACATGATGGCCGTTTGGAGATCGATGGACACCAGCCCGCACCGACAGGCGGCGGGGAGAGTCAAGAGATGGAGGGGAAGGATGGGAAGGAGGATCGGAGGGAGACGAGGAAGAAGACACAGGAGACAAGACAGACCAGGTAGAAAGAAGGGGAACCCCAGACAGAGGACCAGGAGGTGGACCCTTCGGGACTGAACTGAAAGGAACAGAGGAGGGGGCAGTGGGCGTATCAGGGTCCAAAGGCCCGGAAACGGCTGTGAGTCTGAGGAACGTGGGAAGGACGAGGAGAGGAAGAGCGCAACACATGAGCATAAGAGATATTAGCATGAGGCGGGAGCCAGCGAACCTGGCGCCTCGCCTCAGGAAAAGATAAACGCTCCCGGTGCTTCAAGTTGAGGACGGCTGCCTCAAGCTTGTAATGGACACATGCACGGGAGAAGGTAGGATGGGCCTCACCGCAGTTGAGGCAACGAGCCCGGGGAGAAGTGCACTCCGACTTAAAGTAACCTTCGCCACCACACAAAGGACAGAGAGACAGTCCCAGAGCAGCGGAGGGCACCATGCCCAAACCTCCAGCACTTGTTACAGAGCCTAGGAGAAGGAATGTACTCCTGGACAGAGCACCTGGCACCAGCAAGAATGACAGAGGATGGAAGGGTCCGACCATCAAAGGTAATCTTCACAACCCGAAGGGGTTCACGGCGACTACCACGAGGGGGGACGAGTAAACGTGTCCGCCTGGAGAATAGAATGGCCCTGGGCATCAAGGGCATGTCGAATATCGTCGTGGCAGTCCCGCAGATTCCGAACACCGGTCGCAACATGGGGCGGGAGGAGAATGGTGCCAACACTGGCATTCAACTGAGCGTTCTTTGAGACCCGAACAGGGGTCTCGCCAAGGCAGGATAAGGCAGCCAAGCGGGAAGCTGCATCCTGAGAAGGAGCAGCAATGACACGTGTACCGAGATGAGTGGGGTAACAGAGGCATCCAAGGAATCAACGAGATTTCGATGGAGGGAGAAATCATCAGGAGGCGCAGAATCAAGAGGGAGGAGATAAAAATATTTGGCCCACGAAGCGGGACCAAACAAGGCTTGATAGGTATCAGAACGGGAAGGAATCGGGTGAGGGCGGCTGTGTCGTGGACGGCGTTGAGAACCCCCAGAGAAAGAGGGGGGTTAAAAGGAGCAGTAGTTACAACTAGAGATGGAGCCGTGCCAGGAGACGAGGTAGTTACCACTGGGGGCTTGGGGCTCGACCCAACCACAGAAGGAGGGAGGGGAGCCGAGGGGAGGAGTCAGAGAGTCCAAAGGAGGAGCAAGGTCAGGGCCCAATGCAGCAGAGGCTACAGAGCCCGGTCTTCCAACACGGACAGACTCGGGGGCTTGGTCGCCCACCCCACGAGCCTGAGAAGGTAAAAGAGAAACTGAAACATCGGTTAACATCGCTACGAAAAAGAAATATTCATTCACGAATGTGCCCCCCACAGCCACCATGGAGCCACAATTAGAGGCAGGACACCCAACAAGAAGCTATAGCCGATCATGCCTGGGCCACCTGTAACACTGTAAAGGTGTTTAGTTTAGTTTAATACATACATAGAGTACATGAGTCACAGACAGGGATTAGAGAAGGCGCCAGTTTGTCCACCGGAAAGTCACACGTCTAAGAGTTAATGACCTCAAGTGACCTGAGGTCAGATCATGAGAATTTCACCTTGCTTCTACTAATCTCTTAATTGTAGTCTGGTAGCCTTCAAACATGCCGACGTTTAAGGAGTGGCTTGGTAGTGCCGGAGGCTATCTACTTGTGGGCGGAGTTAGTACTAGGGTCCCCAATATATACTGAGGGAGCATAGAGCATTGAAACATTAAGAGAAGAACAGCAGACGAGCCAGCAGAGCAGAGAAGACAGCCCTATCAGGGAGGCTGTCGGCCGGCAGGGCGGGAGTCTCTGTCAACTACGGACCCCCCCCCCTCTCTATCCAGCTATAGGCACACACTTGGTGAGTTGAGCAGTAAGGTGACTTGGTCGTGTTTACATATGTTGTGTGATGATCAGGGGCAGTCAAGTTGTAGGGTTCTCGAATTCTTGGATGATGACTCACTTTGCATATTAAACTGGAACATTTTAATTGAATTGCTAAGTTAGGATACTTATCATGAAAAATATAATTGTTGAATTTATTATTTAAATGGTCTTTCACTGTGTTCCCTAGAGAGTTGAGTTGAGGTGAGAAAGCCTAGCTCTGTGGTTACTGGTTTCATGATATTAATGAGTACATGTTTGGAGTTGATACATGGTAATAACATCTTTTGAGTATATTTTGATACAGACAAGTTCCATTCCTTGTCTTGTATGTAATGATCATGAATGGATGGTGGCAGCATTTCGTCTTCTACTATCTACTTTCTACTTCTACTAGCTACTCTCCTACTTCTACCTATCTACACCTCTCCCTCCACCCCCTCTCTGAACTCTCACTTTCAGCTAATGACCCTCCCCGCCCCTCCCACCTCTCTACCTCTCTCACCCCAAACCCTCACTAATTACTTCACTATTCATTTATTTTCTTTCGTTTTCTCTTATACGTTTGTGGCAATGATTCTGTATTCTAGAGTTCTCTCTAGAGTTTCGGGTAGCTGATCCAGTTACGGCGCCTTATAGTCTTAGCACCTAGGTAGTCAAATACCTAGGTTACAAGGTGTTGAACGAGAGAGGCTGCCTTAGGAACTCTGGGAGTGCTCTAGAATAGTTAGCTAACTGGGGACGGGATAACGGACTAGAGAGAGCTGTTTCCCCCGGCCTCGTTAGTTAACTGGGGGGTGGAATAATGGACAAGATAGAGCTATTTCCCCCACCCCCCCCCCCGTTACAATGTTGGCAGCGGTGTTGAACAATGATGTAGGTAGTTGGTGTTCTTTTAACATTGTTCAGTCCCACGTGTCTTTTTGCCGCTCAGGCGCTATCAGGGAGATCTTGACATGTGTTTATTATTCGCGATTTAGCGAGCTTTGTTCAGGTTAGGAGATGGTGATTCTCTGGTGTTGTGTTAAGTGATTTTGTGAGTTTTGTGGTATTTAGGGAATGTTCACCAGAACTTGCGTGTGTAGTGATTTATGTTAGTGATAAGATTTGGTGATTTGGGAACTTAGCGGTGTTGGTAGTGCAGGTCAGCTGAGTGTGACAGGTGACCTCGCATGTCCCAGGGGGATACCCAGCCACCGCTGGTCTCCAGGTCAGTGGGGAGTGGCAGGTGTAGTTCTTAAGTAGTTTTAAGGAGTGGTTCTGCTCAGATTATTGCGATCGACTGTTTTACTCCATTTGAACGCAATAACCCGAGGTGTACTGGTATTGTACAGCATGCTAGGGGGAGGCTTAGTATGTCAGTAGACTTCACGTTGGGGACGCTCGACGTTAGATAGTCTGGTCACAGGGGTGGCAACAGTTTGGAGTTGTTGACCGGCGGAGAAGCTAGGGAAACACTCTGGGTCACGTAGGTGGCTGTAGGTTAAGGGTGGGAGTAACGGTTAATTAAGTACGTAAGATTAGGAACGGTACAGTTAAGTTTAGGCTAAGTGTTTTGTCTATTAGTGTTGATTTTTTTGTGACAAGTTAAAAGTAGTGATGACCTTATTCTCTCTTCTCTAACTTTACTCTGTTACTGTTTTATGTTCCACCAAGTCAATATCATTCAGAGTTAATTGGATTATTTTAAAAATTTAAGTGTAGTCGTTGCCAGGAGGAGAGCGGTATGACTGGACTGTGTAAACCCTATACAAACTACAGGGTCACACAACAGCATGGAACACGGGTATTGTCGCCTTTATGTTCATCCACAGGTGGGAGCCAGAGGAGAGGCGCAACGCATATGCAGAAGAGAGAGACGGCTCCTTGGTACCAGACTCAGGGGCGTTCCTCACCATCACGACAACCAGCCCCCCTACCTGGAGGTCATGGCTCCACCACCACCACCACCCCAGGGGACCCCAAGATGCAGCCCTCTCGGTCGGTCAACATTGGTCTACCCAGTGGACCCCAGGACGGACGGACCCCAGTGGACCCCAGACGACCCAGTAAAGATGGAAGAGGAGCAACAACGACTCCAGTCTGTCCCACCAACATCGGTCTACCCAGGATGGACCCCAGGACGGACAGACCCCAATGGACCCCAGGTCGCTTGTCAAAGACCCATGGGAGGAGGAAGAAAGAAGAAGGAAGAGAGAAGAAAGAAGAGAGAAGAAAGAAGAAGAAGATAAGACAAGCTGAGTGAGACACGATGCCTAGTGTCCCTTGCTGGTGTCAGCATCATTGCATGGAGCGTAATTGCAAGACAGGATCGTTTGCCTTAACTGGCCGCCCCTCCTGCAACCATGTTGCTCTGTTGAGTGATTCTTCCTGTGTCGTGCGGACTTGATGTGGCTGTCAGAAGTGGCTCTCTGAAGGAGGCGTGCTGGAGCAACAGGGAGGAAGAAGAGTAGGATGGGATTTCTACTGTTGGCAACTATATGAAGGTCTCGAAACTTGTAGTCCCTATAGCTGTGAAGAACCCCAATATACGTCTCTCATGGTGACTGACGTAGGGCCAATTACAGATCAGCTGGGACAACCAAATTCCATGGTCCTGTGTACAGTTCAAGTAGTAACGGCTTTCTGGTTGACCAAGGGTTGTTGTTCGTTAACGACGGAGAAGCGACGGAGGCAGTTGTGTTGAAGAAATGTGGTACAGGATTATCTACAAGACCAAGCAGTGACGTCGCCCAGCCAGAGACAATGGACGTCTGTCTACATATTTCATTTTAGAGTAGGATGATGTATATTTGTTTAGCTAGGATGTATTCATTTCGTTAATAAAGTTGTTGCACACAGCTAGCTTGCTTTAGCAGTGTTGCAAAAACTTTATTTCGCGGAGAAGTAACACTGTAAAGGTGTTTAGTTTAGTTTAATACATACATAGAGTACATGAGTCACAGACAGGGATTAGAGAAGGCGCCAGTTTGTCCACCGGAAAGTCACACGTCTAAGAGTTAATGACCTCAAGTGACCTGAGGTCAGATCATGAGAATTTCACCTTGCTTCTACTAATCTCTTAATTGTAGTCTGGTAGCCTTCAAACATGCCGACGTTTAAGGAGTGGCTTGGTAGTGCCGGAGGCTATCTACTTGTGGGCGGAGTTAGTACTAGGGTCCCAATATATACTGAGGGAGCATAGAGCATTGAAGCATTAAGAGAAGAACAGCAGACGAGCCAGCAGAGCAGAGAAGACAGCCCTATCAGGGAGGCTGTCGGCCGGCAGGGCGGGAGTCTCTGTCAACTACGGACCCCCCCCCCTCTCTATCCAGCTATAGGCACACACTTGGTGAGTTGAGCAGTAAGGTGACTTGGTCGTGTTTACATATGTTGTGTGATGATCAGGGGCAGTCAAGTTGTAGGGTTCTCGAATTCTTGGATGATGACTCACTTTGCATATTAAACTGGAACATTTTAATTGAATTGCTAAGTTAGGATACTTATCATGAAAAATATAATTGTTGAATTTATTATTTAAATGGTCTTTCACTGTGTTCCCTAGAGAGTTGAGTTGAGGTGAGAAAGCCTCTGTGGTTACTGGTTTCATGATATTAATGAGTACATGTTTGGAGTTGATACATGCATGGTAATAACATCTTTTGAGAATATTTTGATACAGACAAGTTCCATTCCTTGTCTTGTATGTAATGATCATGAATGGATGGTGGCAGCATTTCGTCTTCTACTATCTACTTTCTACTTCTACTAGCTACTCTTCTACTTCTACCTATCTACACCTCTCCCTCCACCCCTCTCTGAACTCTCACTTTCAACTAATGACCCTCCCCGCCCCTCCCACCTCTCTACCTCTCTCACCCCAAACCCTCACTAATTACTTCACTATTCATTTATTTTCTTTCGTTTTCTCTTATACGTTTGTGGCAATGATTCTGTATTCTAGAGTTCTCTCTAGAGTTTCGGGTAGCTGATCCAGTTACGGCGCCTTGTAGTCTTAGCACCTAGGTAGTCAAATACCTAGGTTACAAGGTGTTGAACGAGAGAGGCTGCCTTAGGAACTCTGGGAGTGCTCTAGAATAGTTAGCTAACTGGGGACGGGATAACGGACTAGAGAGAGCTGTTTCCCCCGGCCTCGTTAGTTAACTGGGGGGTGGAATAATGGACAAGATAGAGCTATTTCCCCCACCCCCCCCGTTACACACCTAGGGGTGCGTCACGAGTATACGCCCCACAAACCGCCCATTTAAGAACCGACAGTCCGTCGAGATCGGGTTCAGTGACGAAAGGGAGATTGACAATAAAAGGTTCCCCTCGCTCTCGACGTTGGGTACTACAGTTCTACGGGTGCAAGAGTATGCCTCCTCAAGCACCCGGACGTCAAATAGAGGAAGTCCAAATAAATAACCAAAACAAGCAAAAGGTTGGCAGGAAACGACAAGCAGATAGGAGAACAGGGGAGAGAAAAACGAAACAGAAGGGAAAGGAAAAGTCGCTCAGCACAATTGGAGAGGACGGCAGCAGGACCACAAGGCTACAAAAGGACAGAGGACTGCCCCAAGGAGCATCACACTCCAGCAGCTGCCCACAAAGCCCCCTCACGGCACCAACGAGCTGAGCCGGGAGGGGGCCAAGCTTGTAAAGCATAAGGTAGTATTGAAAAGGTTATAGAAAAAGATCAATTCATAAGGTAGTCTTGAAAAGGTCGCTTTGTATGATCCCTCACAGGAAAAAGATTCAGTTTGCCTCACGAGTGTCTGTCAGTCAGAAAGAGATTCAGCTAGCCCCAAAGTGTCCGTCAGTTAGGAAGAGATTCAGGTATTCTTGAAAATATCTATGGAAAACACCACCATGGAAGCCGCTAACACTGTTCATCTATGCTACTTGTATCAGATACATCATCACTGAAGGCAGAAAACGATTCGTCTATGTATCATCTAAATATATTGTAGATAGCATAGGATTGCAAGGGTGATGCTCAGAGCTACAACTGGATACGCTTGCTTTATCGTCCTCATAGGTGCTGTATCACTTGCATCCGACCTTTGTGTTAGGTCCTTATTGTGCATAGCTTCACCAATATTATGACCCTTATGTTCTTAAAACAATAAGGTTTGAATTTCACCGACAGAGCACGATCTTTCAACACCACCTCAGACAGGTGTTTGGGAGCCAGAGGTGCGTGCGCCACCCATGGTTGCTTATTCAGTACTAACCCAGCCAGCAGCCCTAGGGCATTCTGGGAATTTTTTCCAAGATGGCTGCCTCTCACTGGAGGTCTTAAAAGTCAATTTCGTACACAACCAACCTCGTACACATTTAGAATTGGTACCGAAAAATCAAAGAGTTTTCTTGGTTGGCGCAGTTTCCCGCCGACCGAGAATACTCGGTTGGCGCAGTTAAGTGGTTAAACGGGTATGACCAATACATAATCTCGCGAGAGCCGTTTCCCACCGCCGGTTTTGGTGGTAAGAGAAAGACCGTGGTGACATGCTACCCTTAAGAGCACGCAGCTTGTTACCAGTAACAGAAGATCAGTGATCCTGTCACCGGGCAAGGATTGAGGAATGAATAACTGGGTAGAAGTTGAAATAAGGAACACCTTTGCGGGAAATGGGTCAAGTGCGGCTAGCCTCCTTCACAACAGCATCAGCACGCGCATTTAAGGAAATGCCTATATGACTGGGAACCCAGCAAAACTCGACTGTCTGAAATCTACAGGAGATAAGAAACAGTCATTATTGAATTTCGACTACAGGATGGACAGGATTAGAGGACTCCAGAGCCATTAGGGCACTGCGAGTCTACTACAACAAAGGAAGATTGACAGCGAGAAAGCAGTTGACGAAGAGCATTCAAAATTACATAGAGTTCTGCCATGAAGATGCCTCCAGAGGCAGGCGACACATACAGGTGCAGTCAGGAAATACAACAGAGTAGCCTACATTATCGGCAGACTTGGATACATCTGTGAATATGGAGATAAAGCAGGAGTGTGAATAAAAGTGAGCAAGGAAAATTCGTTTCAGAACTGTAGGAGGGGTAAAAGCTTTACTCATGTGGGGTCAAAACTTAGGAATAGGGACCCACTATAGGGGCAAAGATGGAATGACACAAGGAAAAACATTGGCAAGACGATCCGAGAGAGAGAACCTTGAGAGCAAGACAGTCATACAGAAAGGGGAAGGTGGTGAAAGGGAACAGGGTCCACAGGAGGGGTAATGGTCAAAGTACGACATTAGTGAGAGTGATGACGAGGGTGTTGTAGGGACCGCGCAAAGTAGTGAAGACAGTAATGATCACACTGATCCACAGGACAAAGGATGCCGGTTACAACATACAGGCTCTGGGTAGGAATCAAACGAAAGGCACCAGAACTGAGGCGTAGCCTAGTACAGTGAAGAGCATCAAGACGACGAAGAGTTGAAGGAAAGGCAGAAGTAAGTAATTATCAAAAAGAAGGGACCAAACCGGGAAGATTATGTAGCACTATCAAATGTGTGGGATAATCAGAGGGCGCTAAATATCACCAAGGACGCTAATACGAGAACAGAAACGCATAAGGCGAACGATATCAAAAGTATCCGAGTCACCAAGAATACCATTGGGATACAAACAACCGCGAGGGACGGTCGGAAACAAGACACACGCTCGTCCCGGAAGTCAGGACATTCAACAAGGATGTGAACGATCGTAAGAGGGACAATGCAATTAGGATAATGTGCACTCTACATTATTAAAACAGTTAACACTGAAAAGCATCACTGAAAGTACTCAGAGTATGGGTAACGATGTGCATCAGTGCTATACCGACGGCTCTGTAGAAGAATGTGGACGATGTACCGAATGTGCATGTAATATATATGAACACATACAGCAATGAAGCACGTCAATGACTGGGCAAGTACAACTCAAACCGAACTTGCAGGCATATACCTTGCCACTGAATTTTTAAAAGACAAAGGCAGTGGACTTTTATACTGTGACTCGCAGAGTGTTACTCCTGGCATTGAACGCACATAGTAGTGACACCCAGAAAATAGTCAGTGATATTCGAATGAATGTTTTAGCTGCTAAAGAAAACAGATTTGAAATTAAATTCCTATGGATACCATCACATGTTGGCATCTCAAGGCATGACCCTGTTGATATGCTTGCAAAGACAGCCTGTAGAAAACCAGTGGTAGAAATTGATATGGGTGTTTCATTAGCAGTGACAAAGAGAATACTTAAACAAATATCTAATGCAGATCTCACCAACCTAACAAATTCACAAAGACCTGAAAGTTGTTAGCATTAAATATTATGATGAATATCGTGAGGAGACATTCACATATGGGACTATAGAACAAGAACCTAGCAATGTGATGTTATAGTGGCCAGAATACGCCTGGGATATAGACGTATCTGGCAGCTTTCTCAAAACCCAAATGTCGAGTACACAATGTGTCAACTTTGTGAAAGAGAAAACATGCACTCTCTTGAACATTATATTGTAGATTGACTGACTTTCGCCCTCCTGGGCTAAGGTATGCTGAATTGTGTAATTACTATATGAGTACTGGAACACTTGATGATATATTGGACTTGTACCAAAGATTAACCATGTAATGTATCAATTATACAATGTGTGTATGTGATGTAACTATATAACCTGAGCTTGTAAAAGCACCTTAATCACCTTCAGTGATTAAGCACTTAATTGCACACTAGTTTCTCTATCAGCTATCTCACCCTACCTTGAGGCTACCTTGAGGTGCTTCCGGGGCTTAGTGTCCCCGCGGCCCGGTCGTCGACCAGGCCTCCTGGTTGCTGGACTGATCAACCAGGCTGTTAGACGCGGCTGCTCGCAGCCTGACGTATGAGTCACAGCCTGGTTGATCAGGTATCCTTTGGAGGTGCTTATCCAGTTCTCTCTTGAACACTGTGAGGGGTTTGCCAGTTATGCCCCTTATGTGTAGTGGAAGCGTGTTGAACAGTCTCGGGCCTCTGATGTGTGTGTGTATATATGTATGTATATATGTATATTGTCGGGGGGGGTAGTATCCTCAACCGCTTGACGAGGGGCGAGTAACAGTATACAAGATATCCCAGTACTTTATCCTGTCCACGGTCGCGAACGTTGGGGTGTCTCTCTCTCTACATGGACACCTGTTATGGACCCGAGTCCAGCGTCCGAGCACGGAGCAGTGACGACCACGCCATCTGTGGGTCAGCTCCCGAAACCCCCTCCAAATGGACAACGCCATCTAGTGAGGACGAGATATACCAGCCACAAGGGCTGGTTTCCCATCCTAATCAGCTCATGACATAGCCGCTGCTGACCTCTGGTGAGGTGACGCTTAGGCAGCAACGCTATCTATGGAGTGGATAGGTGGGCGTTTGTGTCTAAGCCTGTAAGTGAGGTGCCCTAGAGTGTAACTAGTACTGATGACGTGTCTGATCACAGAGTCGACCTAGGACTGCTGGATTGGACGATGGGCAGTCTACCCAAGGCAGCCATAGTACTCACCTAATTGTGCTTGCGGGGATTGAGCTTTGGCTCTTTGGTCCCGCCTCTCAACTGTCAATCAACTGGTGTACAGATTCCTGAGCCTACTGAGCTCTATCATATCTACATTTGAAACTGTGTATGGAGTCAGCTTCCACCACATCACTTCCTAGTGCATTCCATTTATTAACTACTCTGACACTGAAAAAATTCTTTCTAACATCTCTGTGGCTCATCTGGGTACTAAGTTTCCACCGGTGTCCCCTTGTTTGTGTCCCACCCATGCTGAAGAGTTTGTCTTTGTCCACCCTGTCAATTCCCCTGAGAATTTTGTAGGTGGTTATCATGTCTCCCCTTACTCTTCTGTTTTCCAGGGATGTGAGGTTCAGCTCCTTTAGCCTTTCCTCGTAGCTCAATCCTCTCAGTTCCGGGACGAGCCTGGTGGCATACCGCTGAATCTTCTCTAACTTTGTCTTGTGTTTAACTAGGTATGGACTCCAGGCTGGAGCTGCATACTCCAGGATTGGTCTTACATAAGTAGTATACAGGGTTCTGAAAGATTCCTTACACAAGTTTCTGAAGGCAGTTCTTATGTTGGCCAGTCTAGCATATGCCGCTGATGATATTCTTTTGATGTGGGCCTCTGGGGACAGGTTCGGTGTGATATCAACCCCCAGATCCTTCTCTCTATTTGACTCTTGCAGGATTTCCCCCTCCCAGATGATACCTTGTGTTCAGCCTCCTGCTCCCTTCGCCTAATTTCATCACCATAGTGATGAAATTTCATCATCATAGTATCTTCACGTGTTTGCTGTAGAAGCTGTGAGTCACCCCCCCCCCCCCCCCCGGATGAACACTGTTGTGTTAGCCTGCCTGTGACGTGGCAGAACCTGGAATTGTCGTACCCGGGGCTGACTGGTGGAGAAGACTAGCCACTGGGGTGTTGTGGTGAGGAGAGTGATCAGTGGTATCACACGAGGCTCCTGCCTAGGGCTCGCAACCCTAGTATCGGTCGTGGAGTGGCCTACGCAGCAGAGCTGATTGGAACCTGCCAGCTACAGGCTGGATTGTGGTTGAAGGCCTCCACGACAGTGCACCCAGTGGGACTGTGATTTGGCTGGCCTGTGGCCAGGGTAGACTCGTCTAGAGAATCTAAGGATTCATCGTGAGGCCACGAGAAAGAGGACCAGGGCTACTCATCGTGAGCACCGTGGGGCATCCCGTGTCTTCGGAGGAAGACGAGTTATTGTAAATAATAAGTGTAGTAATAGCAACCCCGCGTGTGACTGTGATATATTTATTTATAGTGGTGGTAGCAATATATATTTAATTTTGTGTATTTGTATCCCTTCCCCTTTAATTTACTTGCGTTACGGAACACACCCCTTGAAAGCCACTACTAACTTGGGGCCGGATACCCAAATTCTAATAACATCAGAGAAAGAACCCAGTTGCGACCCAATAGAGCCGTAACAACACCGCCCAGTAGTATTAGCGATAACTGTTACTCACCGTAGCCCTGTGGGTCTTCATTCAATCCTCGCGGCGCCACTGTACGCCTGGAGAGTATCCCAGTCGCTCCCCGGCCGGCCTCTTTAGCCAGAGATGAGTGAGAACACGGTTTGCTCTCTCAACCATGTGCCCGCCCCGACAAGGGCTCTACTACTAACCACAAGGTCGCCAACTGGTGTTTCCCGTGTCCAGTAACACGTCAGTGGTATTGTGGAATTGTGGAAACAGTGGCAAGAGCACACTCAACGGATCTGATATCAGGCAGGTATTTATTTCTACCACTCTATCTCCTTTCAAGTATTATATAGCCACAAGAAATGTGGAGGGGATGATACAAATGCGAAGGTATTTTGTATTTTACTTAAAACTCAAGATATCATATTCTTATATCAACAAGCAAACAGCTAGTACATGAAAAAGTCGCTCGCTCTCCACATATAATCAGGAACACACCAAGATGGCAATGCTCCCCCTCACGTCAACGTTAAAATCAGCTGGGCGACTCCCCCCTCACTGCGTGATCTCTTACTGCACTTGTTTTTTGGCGTTAGGCGCCTATTTCTTTAAATTCTCAAGAATCACTATATGTTCAAATAACACAATATTTGCGACAATGGCAATAGAATGCAAATGAATCACTGCACTGATCTTGAGCTCAATCAAACATTTCTATATTAATGAACATAATAATTCACTATCATGGCATAACACACTGTACTTCATATAATGATAACGAATGCAACAAGATATAATACTGGAGTTCTCAGTAATTCCTTTCGTAGGCGAATATTCAATTGATCACTGCACACATGAAAAATTATTCAACACACAAGCATAAATATATATAGATAAATCATAGATATCAATAATAGTAATAATATAAATACTGGGCACATAGCCTAACACCAATAACTGGTACACTTATATATATATATTCTCTCTCTAAATTATCATATTAAAGTCACATGAAAGAAATTATCGACACGGTAAATTCTTCAATCATTCCAGGTGCCTGCACACACCACATATATATAAATATCGTGAGAGCTCTATACAGCCTCACTCTGCACAACTGTGCCTTACTGTGACATAGACCTAGGTGAGACTTGCTCACGACATGAAAGATACTCTGGCTAAATATATATATATAGCTGACTAAAGGGGAATTGGGAGGGAAACTAGAATCACCTACTTCCACCTATCCTCCGGTGAGAGTTGAATTGTAGCTCCTGGTACAGGCTCTCGCATCGTGTAGGGAATGCCCCCACACAAACAAAAGGCCCCAAAATCTGTTGGTATTACAAATGGGCTACCTGTAAGCATGGGGATCGGGAAGAATAAATGGAACATGTACATACGATCACCCTAGAAAGTGCAGGAACCTCCTCAATACAGGTAAATGAACCAAAAGTTGTGAATTCTTTCACCCAGAAATTTGCAAGAACTCTTTGGACAGGAAAGAGTGCTTCAATGCTGAATGTCCAGCTTTTCATATAAGAGGTACCAGGCGAATAAAACCGACAGACTACCACTATGAAAACAGCCACTACTCCATCGACCGGGATAATTTTTTAGCAACAGGAGGAGAAGAATGGCTAAAAATGACCAGACTCTACCACCAACTCGGTCAAATGCTAGAGAGGACGCAAACACAGTGGCCTCCTTACCAGAGCCTCAGATATTAACACCAAGTAAAGCATCCAGCACTTCCACTAACACGATAACATCATTTATATTTGCCAACATCCAGGGTATAAAAACACGCAAATCCAACAAAGTTCACTTTATAGATGGTCTCCTTCATGAGGCAAATGCATGTTTGCAGCCCTAACGGAAACTCTCACAAAGGACTACCTTGATGGTGAAATATGGATCTCAGAATACAATCTCTTCAGATGTGATAGGAAACACCGGCTTCAGGGTGGGGTCAGCCTCTACATCAAAGACACACTCATCTGTACTGAGCTGCTAAACACCTCAAATGATATGGTGGAAGTGCTGATAGTCAAAATAGAGATCCTAAATGTAGTTGTTGTCCTTGTATATAAGTCGCCAGAGGCAAACCCTCAGCAGTTTAAAGACCAACTAATGAAAATAGAGCACTGCTTGGAAAACCTCGCAAATCCAGCTCCGAACATCATCCTGCTTGGGGACTTCAACCTACGGCACCTGAAATGGAAGCACCTGGCTAATACAGTAATATCAGAAAGAATACCAGGAAGTAGCCTAAATGAACAGGCACATGCAAATGACCTGCTACGGATGTGCGATAGGTTTGCCTTAAACCAGCAAATAGTAGAACCAACTAGGAAGGAGAACACGCTAGACCTCATTTTCACTAATAATGATGAGTTGATTGGGAACATAATGATTACAAATACCTGTTACTCAGATCACAACTTAATTGAAGTTCTGACAACCATGGGGAATGGACCTTCAAAACCAGTCCAGATTCCGGTGGAGGAGATTTCAGCAAATTCAACTTCAATAATAGATAAACTGGGAGCGAATAAACCAGGACTTCACAGAAATAAACTGGGAAGAACAGCTAGAAAATGCAAACCTGAACCAGTGCCTGGAAAAAATAAGCTCAGTAGCACTAGAAATATGTTCAAACCGCATACCCCTAAGAAAAAAGAGAAAGAGATGCAGATTGGAACGGGAACGTCGTTCCCTATATAGGCGAAGAAAACGAATCGCGGAACAACTTGAGAGTCGCCCCTATCTCAAGAACGGCGAAAGTTAGGTAGAGAAATAGAAACAATTGAACTCACGCTACAAGAATCATACAAAACCCAGGAGAGGCAAAGAGAGCAAAAGGCCATCAGTGAAATAGAGAGAAATCTGAAATATTTTTTCTCCTATGCAAAATCAAGATAAAAAACCACATCTAGTATCGGGCCCCTGCGAAAGGGAGATGGGACTTTCACCGATGACAACAAAGAAATGAGCAAATTACTGAGGAAGCAGTACGACTCTGTTTTCAGCGAGCCATTATATGCACTAAAGATTGATAACCCAAATGAATTTTTCATGGATATGATACCAACATCAAATCATATATCAGACGTCGACCAATCCCCACTAGATTTTGAAGAAGCCATAAACAGTATGCCTATGCACTCTGCACCAGGCCCGGATTCTTGGAACTCCATATGCATCAAGAACTGTAAAAAACACTATTGCAGGCCCTTCACATTCTGTGGAGACAAAGCCTAGATACTGGCGTTATCCCTGACATACTAAAAACAGCAGAGATAGCACCACTCCATAAAGGAGGAAATAAGGCAGAGGCAAAAAATTACAGACCGATAGCACTAACATCGCACATCATAAAAATTTTGAGAGAGTGCTAAGATCACAAAATACATGGAATCACAGCATCTCCATAACCCCGGACAACATGGTTTCAGAACAGAGTGCTCTTGCCTGTCGCAGTTGCTGGACCACTATGATATGGCATTAGATGCTATGGAAGACAAACAAAATGCTGATGTAATTTACACAGATTTCGCAAAAGCCTTTGATAAATGTGACCATGGTGTTATTGCACATAAAATGTGTTCAAAAGGAATTAACGGGAAAATAGGCAGATGGATCTACAATTTCCTGACTAACAGAACCCAATGTGTAATAGTCAACAAAATAAAATCCAGCCCATCAACCGTGAAGAGCTCAGTCCCCAGGGTACTGTGCTTGCTCCAGTTCTTTTACTCATCCTCATATCGGACATAGACCAGAACACAACCTATAGCACTGTATCATCCTTTGTGATAACACTAGGATTTTCATGAGAGTTGGCAACATAGAGGACACGACAAACCTCCAATCAGATGTAGATCAGGTCTTTCTATGGGCTACAGAAAATAATATGGTGTTTAACGAGGATAAGTTCCAGCTCATGCGCTACGGAAAAATTGAAAATATAAAAACAGAAACCACGTACAAAACTCAGGCAAATCATAACATAGAACGAAAAGGCAATGTAAAGGATCTGGGTGTACTCATGTCGGAAGACCTTACCTTTAAAGAACACAATAAAGTAGCCGTCACAACTGCAAGAAAAATGACAGGTTGGATAACAAGAACTTTTCACACTAGAGATGCTATACCGATGATGATACTTTTCAAAACGCTTGTGCTCTCTAGAGTGGAGTACTGCTGAAATGACAGCCCCTTTCAAAGCTGGAGAAATTGCTGACCTGGAGAGCGTGCAGAGATCCTTTACTGCTAGAATCCACTCAGTAAAACATCTAAATTACTGGGACCGACTAAAGAGCCTAAATCTGTACTCCCTTGAGCGCAGGCGGGAGAGATACATAATAATTTACACGTGGAAAATAATTGAGGGGCTGGTCCCAAACCTGCACACAGAAATAACATCACATGAGACCAGGAGGCATGGCAGGATGTGCAGAATACCCCCGTTGAAAAGCAGAGGTGCAACAGGTACTCTGAGAGAGAACTATCAACATCAGAGGCCCGCGACTGTTCAACACGCTTCCACTACACATAAGGGGCATAACTGGCCGACCCCTCACTGTGTCCAAGAGAGAACTGGATAAGCACCTCCAAAAGATACCTGATCAACCAGGCTGTGACTCATACGTCAGGCTGCGAGCAGCCGCGTCCAACAGCCTGGTTGATCAGTCCAGCAACCAGGAGGCCTGGTCGACGACCGTGCCGCGGGGACACTAAGCCCCGGAAGCACCTCAAGGTAACCTCAAGGTAAGGTAACACACACACTGTTGTGTCCTCCAGGAACTCACTCAATGTCCCAAAATAAACGCGTCGTCTCCGTGTTCTGTCCTCTGCAGGTCCGTGCTCCTCCACAACGTCTTGTAGGGTTGGAGTCGGTCTCCCGGCCGTCGACTTCTCCCAGCTACGGCTAACAACCTACTTCTCGGCTGCAGTCGTCCGGATTCCCAATTAGTTTCTTCATTCACTGCTTCACGGTGGATTGGCCCAGCCGCTACGTCGTCACTGTGAAGCTATCAGACGTCCCAGACGACACTGCCTAGACTTCACCTGCACAGCACCTGACCCTGGAGCACTTGATGCTCAATATTCCGTCAATTCCCTCTTCGGTCCACACATGGAATGAAGGAAGACCTCTCGGCGTACTTGCAGACTACGGGTGACGCGTAAGATCCACGGGATCGGGGTACAACTGTCAAACTGACAGGACCAACCTTCACACATCCGTCCACCTTGACGTTTCGTGTCAGACTGATTCCCTCACGGAGGATCGGCCCAGCCACTACGTCATCACTGTGAAGCTATCAGACGTCCCATACGTCACTGCCTAGACTTCACCTGCACAACACCTGTCCCGGGAGCACTTGTTGCTCAATATTCCATCAATTCCCTCTCTGGTCAAACACATGAACGAAGGAAGACCCCACAGGTGCTGGCAGACCACTGGTGATGCGTAACTCCTCCAGAGATGGGGTAAACTATCCAACTGACAGGACCCCCCCAGCACACGTCCGACCTCCTTGGTGTGCTATCTCAGACTGGTGGCGCCAGAGTGGCGGGATGACCGGACCCCCCCTGCCTTCGTGACATCATATTTGCCACGGGAGGTTTTCATTGGCTCCCTGTGCCACGTCGCTGTCGGTGACCAATCTGGTGTCACTGACGTCACACAGTTTTGGCAACAAAACAGAGGGGCCAGCGCCATATTGGCTCCCTAAAGGGCCTATACCACAGGCCAAAATACTCTTCTTTTACGAATTTCTCGCCAACGCGAGAACATTACACTCCCCCACATATATCAAACTGCTGCCAGTAATGAACAGAACGCTCGGGCAAAGTGGATATGACTCTTACAGCAGGCGTGGGAGAAATATCAGGGGGGGAACGCAGTCACAATATGTGTGTGTGTGTATGTATATGAATGTGTATAAAGTATATATGGAAGCTGATCAGAATTACATTTCACCTTTGTAAATGCACATTACTGCCAAAATGCCAAAACATTCTGGCCAAAGGAGGAGCAAGGTCGGGGCCTAATGCAGCGGAGGCTGCAGAGCCTGGTCTTCCAACATGGACCGACTCAGGGGCTTGGTTGCCAACCCCACGAGCCTGAGAAGGTAAAGGAGAAACAAAATTTAACACGAGGACGAAAAAGAAACATTCATTCACAAATGTGCCCCCACACCTACCATGGAGGCACAGTTAGAGGCAGGACACCCAACAAGAAGCTATTGCTGATCATACCGTGGCCTCCTAGGGCTGTGTCGTGAGTATACGCCCCACAAACGCCACCTTAAGAACCGTCAGTCTGTCGAGATCGTGTTCAGTGATGAAAGGAGGATTGACAATAAAAGGTTCCCCTCGCTCTCGACTTTGGGTACTACAGTTCTACGGGTGCAAGAGTATGCCTCCTCAAGCACCCAGGCGTCAAAATAGAAGAAGTCCAAAGGAATAACCAAAACAAGCAAAAGGTCGGCAGGAAACGACAAGCAGATAGGAGAAGAGAGGGGGAGAAAAACGAAACAGAAGGGAAAGGAAAAGTTGTTCAGCACAATTAGAGAGGATAGCAGCAGGAGCACAAGGCTACAAAAGGGCAGAGGAGTGTCCCAAGGAGCATTACACTCCAGCAGCCGCCCACTAAGCCCCCCTCATGGCATCAATGAGCTGAACAGGGAGGGGGGGGGAGGCAGAAGAGTAAGCAGGACAGCCATAATTGCATTTAGACAGCATGAGAAAGGAATGTAAAGAGAGCAGCATGCGCCTTTCAGCTCCCCAGGAAGTATGGGACAAGACCTTAAGTAAGTTAAGGGCTTTGAAGCATTCAACTCGAAGGTAAGAGATAAGGGGTGATTAAGACAAGCAAATATCAAAGATTAACCCAAAAAGTTTAACAGAATCCTTTATAAAAGAGGATTACTATAAAGAGGACAAAGTGGGGTTGAAGAACGACCTGCTTCCGAGTAAAGGTCATAGCACAAGTCTTAGTTGGAGAGAACTTGAAGCCATGATTGGTGGACCAGGACGACATGGCATCAATCGCAAGTTGAAGCCGCCATTGGAGAAAAGGCGAGTCATCACCTAGACAGCAGAGGGTAAGATCATCAACATAAGAGAAAATGCCAGAGGGATGGGAGGAAAGAAGACCATTGAGGGTTACCAGGAAAATAGTACTGCTCAGAACACAACCTTGAGGTACACCTTCATATTGCTGAAAAGAGGCAGAGGTTCCCTTAGAATCTCATTCTAAGGGAACGACAAGAGAGGAAGATCTTGAGTTAGAGAGGGAGATTGCCATCAAGGCCAAAAGAACAGAGTTGGAACAGAATGTGGTATCTCCAGGTGGTGTCATACGCCTTTTCCAGGTCAAAAAGGACTGCAACCATGAAGATCTTCACAGCAAAGGTAGTACAAACATAGACCTCTAAGTTCAGGAGGACATCAGTCATGCAGCAACACTTGCGAAAGCCAAATTGAGAAGGAGAGAGAGGGGTGATAGCGTTCCAAGAACCATATCAGACAGACACTGACCATACATTTAAAGAGGTTGCAGACACAACTCGTTAAAGCAATGGAGCGAAAGTCTTTAGGGAATGACCACAGAGAACTAGGTTTTCAAATAGGAAGAATAACCGCCTCAAGTCAGTCCTCGGGAACTGAAGACAACTTCCAGACACTGTTATAAACATTCAGTAAATACTGAAATATGTATGGAGGGAGATGTCAAAGTATTACATAATGAATATCATCTGAACCCGCCGCTGTAGAACCACAGAAGGCCAGGGCAGACTGGAGTTCTGAGAGAGAGAGAGGAGCGTTATAGAGAAGATGAAGAGGTGTTTGAAAATTTAAGTGACAAGATTCAAGAAGAGGCTTAAGAGTAAGGAAAGGCGGAAGATGAGAATCGGAGCTAACAGTTGAAAAGTGTGAACCCAGTTCGGTTTTGACCGAGACCGGATCTGCCACAATAGAACCACAGAGGTGAAGAACTGGCAAGACATCTGGAAAAAACTTACCCACTAACTTGCAGATTTCCTCCCAGATCAGGGGCAGAGGGGTGTTAGACATAATAGTGGATATGAAAGATCTCCAACTCTCACTCTTAGTCGTACAGATGGCCCTACGGGCCACCACACTTGACTTCTGGCGCAAAAGCAAAGAATCAGGCGTCCATCAACAACGGTGTTTCTTCCAGGCTGCACGCTTACAGTGGACAGCCTGAGCACAGGCTGCATTCCACCAGGGAACACACTTCTGTGCGCCCCAGGAGGTAGAGCGAGGAACAGAGCTGAGGGCAGCATCAAAAACTGTGTCATGAAAGGAGGAGGGGGGCTATCTTGAGGTTATCTTGAGTTGATTTCGGGGCTTTAGTGTCCCCGCGGCCCGGTCCTTGACCAGGCCTCCACCCCCAGGAAGCAGCCCGTGACAGCTGACTAACTCCCAGGTACCTATTTACTGCTAGGTAACAGGGGCATTCAGGGTGAAAGAAACTTTGCCCATTTGTTTCTGCCTCGTGCGGGAATCGAACCCGCGCCACAGAATTACGAGTCCTGCGCGCTATCCACCAGGCTACGAGGCCCTCAACCGGGGCTCGGGAAAGAGGAAAATCAGAGAGGTCGGAAAGAGTAACACAAAGGTAAAGAGGTTCCAAACAGCCTTGTCAAACTTCCACCTAGGAAAGGAGAGGGGAGGGTGAGAAGAAAAGTGAGAAGGATGGGGAAAAGGTCACTGTTATGTAGGTCATCAAGAACCCCCCAGGTGAAGTCCATATAAAGAGAAGATAAGCAGAAAGATCAATACAGGAAATGGTAGGAATCAACATGAGTGGGTTCACCAGAATTCACTAGTTATAAAGGAAGAGAAGTGAGCGCAAATGGTTCAAGAGGGTGTCCCCGGGTGTTTGTCAGAATATCTCCCCAGAGGGTATGCTGACAGTTAAAATCATCCAAAAGGAGCATAGGCTCTGGTAAAGAGTCCAACAAGTGTTTAGGATCATGAAGAGAAAGCGTAAAATTTGAGGGGAGATAAACGGAACAGACTGCATACCATTTACTCACAAAGATACGGACCACAAATCACTGAAAGGGTGACTGAAAAAGTCGGGGGATGAAGGGAATATCAAGACAGATCAAGAGAGCAGTAGAGTTATGTGCAGTAAAAGCTGGAGGGGAAAAGAGAAAGTAATAACCACGTAAGTTTTATTGTTTTCTTTTGGGAGGGAGTTCTTTGGTTGTTTTACCTCTTCCCCTCACTTCATTACACACACACAAATTACAATAGCGTGATGCTTCAATGAACAAATCCACAAGGGCCGTGACGAGGATTCGAACCTACGTCAGAAGAGGTAGAACGGCCTATTGACATAGCTAGAGTGCATGAGGGAGCTGTGTAAAACCCTGGTTTGTGTCTCGGAGAGACTGCAGGATTCAAGTAAGTTCAGTAAAACTTCTGGTTTCAACTCTTTTTACCATGTCGTAGCTCAGTCGATAAGGAAGCGTCTGGGATGATCTTGGACATAGGTTCAAATCATCGTCACGGTCCTTGTGGATTTGTTCATTGATGCATCACGCTATTGTGATTTCTGTGTGTTTTTTACAATATTCAAATGACTCTTATGCTGTATGAATCCTAATGTGCTTTATTAGATTTGATTTGTGTGAAAAGTCTTTTTGACATTCTGAACAGTGATATGGTTTCTCTCCTGTATGAATCCTCATGTGTGTTATTAGAGATGATTTAAGTGAAAAGTCTTTTTGACATACTGAACAGTGATATGGTTTCTCTCCTGTATGAATCCTCATGTGTGTTATTAGAGATAATTTGTGTGAAAAGTCTTTTTGACATTCTGAACAGTGATATGGTTTCTCTCCTGTATGAATCCTCATGTGTGTTATTAGATTTGATTTAAGTGAAAAGTCTTTTTGACATACTGAACAGTGATATGGTTTATCTCCTGTATGAATCCTCATGTGTGTTATTAGATTTGATTTAAGTGAAAAGTCTTTTTGACATACTGAACAGTGATATGGTTTCTCTCCTGTATGAATCCTCATGTGTGTTATTAGAGATAATTTGTGTGAAAAGTCTTTTTGACACTCTGAACAGTGATATGGCTTTTCTCCTGCATGAATACTCATGTGTGTTATTAGATTTGATTTAAATGAAAAATCTTTTTGACATACTGAACAGTGATATGGTTTCTCTCCTGTATGAATCCTCATGTGTGTTATTAGAGATAATTTGTATGAAAAGTCTTTTTGACATTCTGAACAGTGATATGGTTTCTCTCCTGTATGAATCCTCATGTGTGTTATTAGATTTGATTTTCGTGAAAAGTCTTTTTGACACTCTGAACAGTGATATGCATTCTCTCCTGTATGAATCCTCATGTGTGTTATTAGAGATAATTTTTGTGAAAAGTCTTTTTGACATACTGAACAGTGATATGGTTTCTCTCCTGTATGAATCCTCATGTGTGTTATTATATTTGATTTAAGTGAAAAATCTTTTTGACATTCTGAACAGTGATATGGTTTCTCTCCTGTATGAATCCTCATGTGTATTCTTAGATTTGATTTAAGTGAAAAATCTTTTTGACATACTGAACAGTGATATGGTTTCTCTCCTGTATGAATCCTCATGTGTGTTATTAGATTTGATTTAAATGAAAAATCTTTTTGACACACTGAACAGTGATATGGTTTCTCTCCTGTATGAATCCTTGTGTGTGTGTTATTAGCCATAATTTATTTTTAAAGTCTTTCAGACACATTCTACAGTGATATGACTTTTCTCCTGAACTGTCACTTATATAAATTTTGATATTTTTGAAAGTAGTCAAGACAATGTATTTACTTTTTTTCTCTAAATGTTTTGTATGCTATTATGCGAGATGTTTTCATAATATAATTTTGAACATTCAACACTGATGACATTTTTCTTTTGAATAAATATTTGTACAGTTTTCTTGATTGTATAAACCTTTACAGCTATTTGATCCAAAAAGCAAGTATTATCTAATGAAATATTCTACATTTCATTAGTTAAGTCTTGTAGACAATTATTATTAGTATTTGTCTCCTTTATAAATTGTTGTGTTCTTTATAAATCTTAGTAATATATTTGATATATTTTAAATGCATGAGCTTTTATTTATTACTAAAGCAAATATTTACATAGCAATCAGTATAGAGTAACCAGAATAGAGCACACAGGTTATAGTGTTAACTCTGTTGTCAACAGATGGCACTCAATATCAGATAAGCAATTGGAATAATCTAACTTTTGTAGGAATATAAGTAATTTAATTACTTGTCAAAGACACAAGAGAATGGAAAAAAGTTACAATATGTAAACCACTGGTATTATTCATAAATAGTAAGATAATATTGTGCTTATTATATTATAAAATGTGCTAGACATAAAATATACTCTACAATATTTCCTGTGAATCAGCAAGTGTAAAAGCAAACATACAAATCTACGTCTCCACATGCGTTCACCAGCAGGAAAGTTAGTGTCCGTGTATAACTTTGTAAATATTACAAACAAATCCTGTGGCAATTTTTTTTTTTTAAGATTTAACAAAATGTCTTTGTATAGGAAAATTAAATATATTATAAATTTATTTATAATTATACTGATTTATCATACTGTACATATAGCAACAGCAGAGAGGGATGGTTTATTATAAATACAGCCACAGTATTAAGATGTTTCACTACAGAACCTTATTACAAATGTGACCACAGAATTTGGGATGTCTTATTATAAATTTAACCACAGAACTGAGGAATGTCTTATTATAAATATAACCACAGAACTGAGGAATGTCTTATAATAAATATAACCAAAAAACTGAGGAATGTCTTATTATAAATATGATCAGAGAATTGAGGGATATTCTCTTATAAATATAACCACAGAACTGATGGATGTCTTATTATAAATATAACCACAGAACTGATGGATGTCTTATTATAAATATAACCATAGCAAGAGAGTCAGGTACAGTGGACCCTCATGTGGTTTGTCATTTGCAAAAATATACGTATGTGATTTTTACAAGAACTTACTGATCCAATGTACCATGCACATTGTTATTTTTAAATCCCCAATACAGTCATGTAAATATGTGAATAAATAAATAAATTCTGAGCATTAAGAACACTGATATATTATCTTATTTGGAGAGCCTTTTGAGCTTAAGAGCAAATTACCTAAGAAAAAAATCATAATTACTATACAGTATAAAGATTATTTATTTTAATGCTTTCTCAACATTTACAATGGCTCACATAGGAGAAAAAGTATGAAATGTTTTAAAACTGAAAATATATATTAAACTTTTTTTATTAGAACCTGATAATAAAAATAATTAATTTGAAAATCTTAAAATGTATTCTTGTCAAACAATAGTATTAAAAACAATACTGTACCACATACACAATGAACTAATAAATACCGAGATTTTTATATTAATGATACACCAAATTTAATTTAAATACACATTTCCTTTGTTACCATAGTACATGAGATGTTAATAATGCATGACATATTGATAATACATGTAGTCATTGACATGAGTGTGCTAAAGACAGTCTTACCCATTTACATGTAGTATTTCTTACACCATAATGTGTTTCATAATGCTGCTGACAACATGTATGCAGTATATCTGACACTGTGTGTGGATGCTGACACTGCAGGTATTATTCAACACCACTGGGTCCTGACACTGCAGGTATTATTCAATGCCACTGGTTTCTGGCACTGCATGTATTATTCTTCTGGTGACCGTAGGAGCTGTGGAAGAAAAGATTGAGAGATTACCAAGTCGTTTAAAGTCAACAAATACCAAATACAGAATCTTCGAAATCTAGTAAAGATTTCCCAAATAGGATTTTTTTTTAATAATTCCAATACTATAATGGTTCTTTCTCCAAATAAAACAAAGATATACAGTATAGGTAAAATATATCAGCCAGCAGACTACAAACAGGTACCAATCCCTGCGCACAGGAATCTTAGCAGATACAATATATATGGAAAAAGGCAAACATAATTCCAATCTACAAAAATGGTATTCGAGAAGACCCTCTAAATTATAGACCTGTACCGTTCTTACCCACCTGCCAATCCATCCACCTACCTGCTCAACTCACCCACCCACCTGTTCACCCACTTCCCTGGCACCCACCTGTTTACCCACATGCCTGCACGCCCACTTACCCACCTGTCAATGCACCCACCCACCTATTCACCCACCTGCCTGCTCACCCACTTGCCTGCTCGAACCTGTTCACCCACCAAGCCCATCTACCTGCCACTGCCAATTACTTTAATGTACAAAATGCAAAAAATCACCACAAAAGAAGAGGCAGGTCGGCCGCGTGACTGGGAACCACGTGTTTGGTCGACCCGAACGTGTACCAACAAATATCGGAAGTCGACGACACCATCGGACGTCGAGTCGCATTTTTCTATGAAATTTACATCGTAACTCGAAATTTTCGTAAGTAGGGGCAATCGTATGTCGAGGTGCCACTGTATTTGGTAGGGTTTCAATAATCAGGTAAAAATAGCCATGTGAAAAAATAAATGGGAACAAAGACTCGAGTTATATTTGTGCTGTTTCCCCAGATATACATCCCATTTTCTTTCAATTTTGTTCCAGAGAAAACATCTGGTCAGTGGTAGCCTGAGGCCAAATTGGGTCTCCAGAAGAAAAATTCACCCAGCGTTGCAGGGGTGTCACATGACCTGATGTCATCAGTAGGGGCCCCCTACCTACGAGTGACCCAATGGGGTCATGCATACAGAGGGTCAAGGTTCCTTACAAAGAACAAGTTGGATATTACTGTGTAGTAAGCCTTTTCTTGAATTTGCAAGAAACTGTGGGGTTCTCAGTCATGGTAGGCAACCCAAGGAACCAGGATAGCATGTGGAGGTTGGATATTTGGGGTTTAAATGGCTTCGGAGAGTCGTGTGTGTTTGATGATGGGTAAATGTTTAAGTCAATAATTGTCGTGCTTTTAATCTGAATGAGGGGTCCTAGTTTACGCTCTAGTCATAAAATAAATTCCTTAGTATATTTCCTATGGAAAATGAGCTTTCAGTACTCTATATAAATTAAAAATGAGGTCAAGAAAGGCATGTTTATATATGTGGTGTTTTAGGTTGAAACTGTTTACCCAAGTCACCCCCGAGCTCTTGCACCGTTTTCTGTAGCCAAAGTAAAGATTTCATTTTCTGTGGAAGCAATAATAATAATTAAATTTAATAATTGTCTGTGTGAGCCATTAATCATTTAGCCAGAGAATGTTTATCATATTGAAATCGTTCCCCAAACTAGATTCACATCATCACCATAGCAAAGTAAGTAATTATCAAAAGAAGGCACCAAACCGGGAAGGCTATGTAGCACCATCAAATGCGCAAAATAATCAGAGAGCGCTATATATCACCAAGGATGCCAATACGAGAACAAAAACGCATAAGGCGAACAATATCAAAAGTATCCGAGTCACCAAGAATTCTATCGAAGGACAGGTGACCGCGAGGGGCGGTCGGAAAGCAAGACGCACGCTCGTCCTGGAAGTCAGGACATTCAAGAAGGACATGCACGACCGTAAGAGGGACAATGCAACTAGGACAATAAGGAGCAGGGCGGCGCTCCATCAAGTGACCATGGGTTAAGCGAGTATGGCCAATACTCAACCTCGCCAGAGCTGTTTCCCACCGCCGGTTACGGTGGAAGGAGGACGGCCATGAGGAAACACAACATTTAAGAGTACGTAGCTTGTTACCAGTAACAGACAACCAAGAAGCCTGCTAACGGGTAAAGACTGAGGAATGGATAACCGGGTAAAAGTCGGAATACGGAATGCCTTTACGAGAGATGGGACAAGAGCGGACAGCTTTCTTGGCGGCAGCATCCGCACGCTCATTTAAAGACACACCAATATGGCTGGGAACCCAACAAAACTCAACCGACTTAAATTTACTGTGAACAAGAAACAGCCAATGCTGGATCTCGACAACTACTGGATGAACCGGATAAAGGACCCGAGAGCCATGAGGGCACTACGAGAGTCAACAACAACTACAAAGGAAGACTGACAACGAGAAAGCAGGAGACGAAGAGCATAGAGAATAGCATAAAGTTCCGCTGTAAAGATGCTAGTCTCCGGAGGTAAGCGACACATATAAGTGCGATCAGGAAAAACAACAGAGTAGCCAACACCGTCCTCTGACTTAGACCCATCAGTGAAGACAGAAACGGAGCGGGAGTGAGAAGAAAAGTGCTCGAGGAAAAGGCGTTTTAGAACCGTAGGAGGGGTAAAAGCTTTAGTGATACGGGTCAAGGATGTACAAAACCGCGGAAGAGGGACCCTCCACGGGGGCAAAGAAGGAACAACACGAGGAGAAACATCAGAAATACGAACGGAAAGAGAATCCTGGAGGCGAGATAACCGTACAGAAAGAGGGAGGTGGTGAAGAGGAACAGAAACCGCAGGAGGGGTAAAAGTTAAAGCACGACAGAGGCGAGAGGAAGGATGTTGCAAGGACCGCGCAAGATAGCGAAGACAGCAGCGATCACGGCGGTCCTGGAGAGACAGGAAGCCAGTGTCAACATACAGGCTAAGGACGGAGTCGAACGAAAGGCACTAGAACTGAGGCGCAACCCAGTATGGTGCAAAGCATCAATACGGCGAAGAGTAGAAGGAGAAGCAGACGAGTAAGCAGGGCAACCATAATCGAGCTTAGACAGGACGAGAGAGGAATGTAAAGCAAGGAGAGTGCGCCTATCTGCCCCCAAGAAGTATGGGACAAGACCCGAAGGAGGGTAAGGGCCTTAGAGCACTGAACACGGAGGTAAGAGATATGGGGAGACCAAGACAAACGAGTGTCAAGGAATAACCCCAAAAGCTTTGCGGAATCTTTGTATTCAAGGGGATGACTATAAAGTGACAAAGAGGGAAAGAACAACCCGTTTCCATGTAAAAGTCATGGCACAAGTCTTAGAAGTAGAGAACTTGAAGCCATGATCGGTGGCCCAAGACGACACGGCATCAATTGCAAGTTGAAGCCGGCGCTGAAGGAGAGGCGAATCATCACCCTGACAGCAAAGGGTAAGATCATCGACATAGAGGGTGGAGAAGACACCAGAAGGAAGAGAGGAAAGAAGACCATTGAGGGCAACCAGAAAAAGAGTAGTGCTCAGAACACTACCCTGGGGCACACCTTCGTATTGCTGAAAAGAGGCAGAGAGAGCGGTACCAAGGCGCACCCGAAAGGAACGACGAGAGAGGAAGCTGCGGAGAAAGAGAGGGAGATGACCACGGAGGCCAAAAGAATGAAGTTGAGATAGGATATGATAACGCCAAGTGGTGTCGTAAGCTTTTTCCAGGTCAAAAAGGACGGCAACAACGGAGGTCTTCGCAGCAAAAGCAGTACGAATATAGACCTCCAAGTTCACCAGGACATCTGTCGTGCTGCGGCACTTGCGGAAACCAAATTAAGAAGGGGAGAGGAGGTGATGGTGTTCCAGGAACCACATCAGACGAACGTTAACCATACGTTCAAAGAGTTTGCAGACACAACTTGTGAGAGCAATAGGGCGAAAGTCCTTAGGGGAAGTACCCAGAGACCCGGTTTGCGAACAGGGAGGACAACGGCATCGAGCCAGTCCTCAGGGACTGACGACGACTCCCAGATCCGATTATACAGACTCAGTAAATACTGAGACGTGCACGGAGGGAGATGGCAAAGCATCTCATAATGAATACCATCGAAGCCCGCCGCCGTAGAACCACAGAGGGCCAGGGCAGAACGAAGTTCAGAGAGAGAGAAGGGATCATTATAGGGAAGCTGAAGATGAGTGCAGAAATCTAAAGGACGAGACTCAAGGACAGGTTTACGAAGAAGGAAAGATTGGGGAAGATGAAGACCAGAGCTAACAGAAGGAAAGTGGGAACCCAGTTCGGAAGCGACCTGCAACGGGTCCGCCACAAGAGTATCATGGAGGTGAAGGACCGGTGAAACATCGGGAACGAACTTACCCGCTATCTTGCGGATACGCTTCCAGATCTGGGTCAGAGGGGTTTCGGACGTAATTGTTGAGACATAAGATGCCCAACATTCACGTTTAGCCGGACGGATGGCCCTACGGGCCACCGCACTCGCTTTCCGAAAGAAAAGAAAAGAATCGGTCGTCTGCCTACGGCGGTGCCTCTTCCAGGCTGCACGCTTACAGCGGACAGCCCGAGCACAGTCTGCATTCCACCAGGGAACGCACTTCCGTGAGGGCAGCATGAAGACAGTGTCATGAAAAAGGAGGAGAGCGCGAGAGAGAGGCAGAAGGGAGATGTCAGAGAGAGCAGCACTGAGGGTAAATAGGGCCCAGTCCGCCTTAGCAAACTGCCACCTAGGGAAAGAGAGGGAAGGGCGAAAAGAGAAAAAGGAAACAAGGATGGGGAAATGATCACTTCCATGGAGTTCATCAAGAACCTGCCACGTGAAATCTAAGTAAAGAGAAGAAGAGCAGAGAGAAAGATCAAGACAAGAAAGGGTGCGAGTCCGAGAGTCCAAATGAGTGGGCTCACCAGAATTCAGAAGAGACAGGGAAGAGAGAGGATAAACGGCTCAAGAAGGCGACCCCGGGTATTCGTCAGAACGTCACCCCAAAGAGAATGATGACAATTGAAGTCACCCAGCAGGAGCACAGGCTCCGGCAAGGAGTCTAGGTGGTGTTTCGAATCAGGAAGAGAGAGCGGGACACTCAGGGGGAGATAAATGGAACAAACTGTGTACCATTTCCCCACAAACACACGAGCAGCAGAACAATGGAGAGGCGAAGGAAAACGTAAAGGAACAAAGGGAACATCAGCACGAATCAAGAGAGCAGAAGAATTAGAAGCCCCAGCAACGGCTGGGGGGGGGGGGGGAGAAAGGAATAGCCACGAAAATGACCAGGACGAGCACCAAGCATCAGCTCCTGGAGACAGACACAAAGGGCGAAAACCGCAAATCAGAAGTTGGAGTTCGAGGAAATTGGCGTAATAACCTCGAACGTTCCATTGAAGAATGGACAACGACGAGAAGAGAAAGGACAAAAACAGAGAACAAGGAAGAAACAAAGGCGAAAGAGCAACAGAGTACGTTAAAGAATATCAGGGTCGGGATCAGGGTCAGCAAAGTCAGGATTAGGGGGCATGGGTAAAATGAGCAAAGACGGAGGGAAGGAAACGGGAGAACAGATCAGAGGTGGGTGGGCGGGGTCCGGAGGAGGAGGAGGAGGAGGAAGAGGAGGAGGAGGAGGAGGAAGGAGGAGGAGACAATGGAGAGGAGCAGTCAAGGACAGCAGCAGGATGAGGGGGAGTAGAAAGAGGGGAGCGCACCCCAGCAAGAGCAGCAACCGAAAGGAAAGCAGAGACCAAAGAAACCTCCATAGCAGGAACAGGGGGCGCAATCACTGAAACGGGAGGGGAAGGCAACAGAGCCAGAAGTAGGAGCTGAGGAAGAAAGCGAAGCCTTCTTACCCGCCGGGGAGGAGGAAGGAGAGGAGCCAGGCTTACGCTTCTGACTTAAAGAGACTGATGTCCCAGCAACTACGTACCGGGCAACGGATTCCAGTGTCTCAACAGGAGAAGATTAACGAGAGCACACACGACGGCCGTTAGGAGAGCGATGGACATCCGCCTGCACCGACAGGCGGCGGGGAGAGCCGATAGATGGAGGAAGAGGAAGGGAAGGAGGATCGGAGGGGGACGAGGAAGAAGACCCAGGAGACATGACAGACCGGGTAGAAAGAAGGGGAACCCAGACAGAGGACCAGGAGGGGGACCCCTCGGGACAGAACACAAAGGGACACAGGAGGGGGCAGTGGGCGTATCAGGGTCCAAGGCCCGGAAACGGTTGTGAGTCTGAGGAAGGGGGGAAGGACGAGGAGAGGAAGAGCGCAATACGCGAGCATAAGAGATGTTAGTATAAGGCGGGAGCCGGCGAACCTGGCGCCTCGCCTCAGGAAAAGATAAACGCTCCCGGTGCTTCAGGTTGAGGACGGCTGCCTCAAGCTTGTAATGGACACAGGCACGGGAGAAGGTAGGATGGGCCTCAAGTTGAGGCAGCGAGCTTGGGAGAAGTGCACTCCGACTTAGAGTGACCTTCACCCCCACACAAAGGACAGAGAGAGACAGTCCCAGAGCAGCGGAGGGCACCATGCTCAAACCTCCAGGACTTGTTACAAAGTCGAGGAGAAGGAATATACTCCAGGACAGAGCACCTAGCACCAGCAAGAATGACAGAGGATGGAAGGGTCCTACCATCAAAGGTAATCTTCACAACGCGAAGGGGTTGACGGCGACGACCACGAGGGGCACAAGTAAACGAGTCAACTTGGAGGACAGAATGGCCCTGGGCATCAAGGATATGCCGATATTATCGTGGCAATCCTGCAGATTCCGAACACCGGTTGCAACATGGGGTGGGAGGAGAATAGTGCCAACACTGACATTCATCTGAACGTTCTTGGAGACCCGAACAGGAATCTCGCCAAGGCAAGATAAGGCAGCCGAGCGAGAAGCTGCATCCTGAGAAGGAGCAGCAACGACACGTGTACCGAGACGAGTGGGGTTGAAAGTAACAGATGCATCCACGGAATCTACAAGATGCCGATGGAGGGGAAATCGTCAAGAGGGAGGAGATCAAAGTATTTGGCCCATGAAGCAGGATCAAACAAGGCCTGATACGCATCAGCACGGGAAGGAATCGAGCGAGTGCGGCTGGGGCGCGAACGGCGTTGAGAACCCCCAGAGAGAGAGAGGGGGTCAAAATGCGCAGTAGTCACAACGAGAGACTTAGCCGCACCAGGGGACGAAGTGGTCACCACCGGGGTTGGAGGCTCGACCCAACCACAGAGGGAGGGAGGGAGCTGGGGGAAGAAGTCAGGACAGTCAAGGAGGAGCAAGGTTGGGGCCCAACGCAGCGAAAGCTACAGAGCCTGGTCTTCCAATACAGGCCGACTCGGGGGCTTGGTCGCCCACCCCACGAGCCTGAGAGGGTACAATGGAAACATTCAACATAGAGACGAAGAGAAAAATTCATCACGAATGTGCCCCCATACCCACCATGGAGCCACAATTAGAGGCAGGACACCCAACATGAAGCTATCGCCGATCATGCCGGGGCCCCTAGGGGTGCGTCATGAGTATACGCCCCACAAAACGCCACCTTAAGAACCGTCAGTCCGTCGAGATCGGTTCA